>NC_137982.1:59294323-59776753 GCF_963924665.1 Micromys minutus
AAGAGGAAGAAGAGAAGAAGGGTAACAGGAAGAAAAAGAAGAATATGAACAAAACCTAAAAAACCAACAAAAATTAAAAAGAGAATGAGATTGAGAAGAAGGAGGAATGGAATAAGAGGGGAGGAGAAGTAGGAGAAGAAAATAAAATACAATCAAGGTAGATTTGTGAAAATACTTTTTTTACACTTTAACTAAGATTTGGAACCTCTCCTTTTACTGTGACAGGAATTAGGTCACATAATATTTCTGAAAATGTTTATGTCTCAGATTTTATATCTTTCAAGGGTTTTAAGAGCAAGAATCAACACGATGGCTTTTTGGCTCTACTGTTGTTTCAGGTAGCACTCCTGTAAAAAACTCCAAGTACAGTATTAAATTGAAAAGAAAACAAATCTCTATGTTTACCTAAAAATTAGATAAATATCAATTATATTTCATGTCCTATTTAATATTATCACTAGTTATGAACAAAACAGTTCCATAGTATTTTCAGTAAAACATTTCTTAGAATTTGTGTTAAAATTGACACTGTAGAGAACAGCAGTGTCATATATTGTTAACACTTGGATTATTACTGCAATTCATAATGAATATTTTTAATATAATAATATGACTTAAGGTTCAATTTGAAATAAAACTTCAAATTTAAATTCACTTTTTATATTTTAATAATTATACATTACTCTTAACATAAAGATAGTGGAAACTTAGGGATAAGGAAGCAATTTATACAGCATCTTCTATTCATTCTTCAGTATGGAAGTTTTCAAATGACATAGGTATGAGATTTAACACTGAAAAATACTTATGAAACCTGTTTAAACATCTAACCAGGCACAACACAATAAATAGAGAACTCCATAATCTTCTTTTAAAAAAACTGCTATATTCTAATACATCATTACTATACAAGTACTATCAGTGAACAATATGAAACTCTACAATGTGGGCTATGGGAAAGTTACAGTGAAAATCTTATTGATTTTGTAGCTTATTCACACTCATACATCAACAGTCTTAGAAGGAAGAAGAATGCACATCTCAAATCCAGAACAACAAAAAGAAACTTGATTAATTAGTTTCTTGGAATCATTTATTGTGATCACAAGCCTAGGTTGCTGGTAGTTATAGCCAGACAGGTTTTGAAATCTTTCTCATCTCCACTAGTCAATGCTTCTTGATATAAAGCCTTATTGGAAGTAAACTAGTTAAACAGCACCATTAATAAATCTTTTAAAAGTTGTTGCATAATCTCTATCTAATAATAGTGTTTAATAGTTTTTAAATGGTTACATGGAAGAATATTCTTCTTGAATAACAGGCTATTATGTAGCCATGCACTGGCAAGAATTTACACAATACATTTGAAATGTGTAGTAACAATGTCTACCCAAAGGAATATAAGAAAAACACACACATAATAATTTAAACAAGAGAACAGGCTCAAAATAAATACTTTATGTTTTTACACTTGTGTACTTGAGAGTGTTAGTCATGTTTCTGTTTTTTTAAATGACTTTATTTTACAAAACAAAGATAAATGTACAGATTTTAAACATTTTTTGCTTAAAATTATACATTTTTGTCAGTACTGTTTTTTCAGATATTAAAATAATTTTTACATAAAACTCTGTGAATATATTTTTTAGTCAGCACTTGATTTTTTCAAGGGCTTGACAGTATGCATTGAAAACCTAATAGTTACAATAAGCGTAAAGTACATGCAAAACAAAACGCAACATGGAAATAGTCAAAGACTTCTTGTTTTGTAAATATATATATATATTTTTTGTTTTCTTTATTTCTTGGACTTCATACAGTCTGTGAGTTGTTACTGGGGGAGTGCAAGCCTCTGGGGTTAGCATCCCAATATCAGTGACTGCATATTATGTCTGTTCTTTTGTGACTGGGTTATCTCTCTCCAGTTTCTTTTTGGAAGCACTTAGGGCTGTGAGTTTTCCTCTCAGTACTGCTTTCATTGCATCCCTTAGGTTTGGGTATATTGTGTTATCGTTTTTATTGAATTCTAGAATATCCTTAATTCCTTTTTTTTTTCTTCTTTGACCCTGCAATCGTTTAACAGAGCGTTGTTTAGTTTCTATGTGTATGTGGGCTTTTTGTCGTCTTTGTTGTTGTTAAAGACGAGCTGTAGACCATGGTGATCTGAGAGGATGCATGGGAGTTGTTCAATCTTCTTATATCGATTGAGGCTCACTCTGTGTCCAATTATGTGGTCAATTTTCAAGAAGGTGCCATGGGGTGGTGAGAAGAAGGTGTATTCTTTTACTTTAGAATAATATGTTCTGAATATATCTATTAATTCTAGTTGGTTCAAAGTTGCTTTCTTTTCTTTTGAAGTAACTTCAATATTTTTTTCTCCCAATTTCAAGCACACATTTATTTTACCAACCAGTTTTAGTTAAACTTTTAAATAAAGGTATTTCCCTCACCTGGGGATCACTCCATGTGCAGCTACTGGTACTAAACACTGAGGCTGGTAGGTGCATGCTGGCAGGAACCAGATAGGGATGCCTCCTTAGGGATTCTGCCAGAATCATGCAGCTGAGCAGGCTTGCAGCTAACTATCAGACTGAGTACAGGGAAACTGGTGAGGGTGCTGGGGTGGGGGCGAGGGTGGGGAAAAAATAAGGAGCTGAATGGTAATGGTCTCATGGGAAGAACAGCATTGTCTACAAATCAAATCCTCCACAGCTCCCGTGGACTAGATCAACAAGCATCAGGCATGCATTGAGAGGCCCATGGCTCCAGTAGCATATGGACAAGAGAATAACAGTGTCTGTCATCAATGTGAGAAGAGACTTTTGGTCCAGTTAGGCCATGTTTTCCCAACTTAGATTTCAAAAATTTCATCTGAATCTTGAATTCATTGTTCAACAGCAAAATCCACAATGAAGTAAAACTCTCAAATTCACAGATCCCTTGTACAACAGTATTGGACTAAGAATGTGACATTGTGCTTAGTTACAACATTAAAAGTAATGAAAAGTAAATCTCAAATCATTCTGTTGATATAAAAAGTATCTTTCCCCACTGAAGTAAAAATTTTTAAAATTTATCAGAAACCACTATTAATCTTTTTCACATTTTGGTGATGGCATTCTTCATTTCCTTATTCCGGAAAGTATAAACCATAGGATTTAGCAATGGTGTAAGGACATTGATAAATATAAGCATATTTTTCTCAAAGGAGAATGCAGAAGTGGGCCTTGCATATATTAATAGACATGGAACAAAGCACAAAAGCATAACAGTTATATGGGATCCACAGGTGGAAAGAGCTTTACGGCGACCTTCAGAACTGTGGGCTCTCAGAGAAACCAAGACAACACCATAGGAGACAAGCAATAAAGAAAAAATTATAATGCATATAGCACCACTGTTAGCAAATATCAAAAGAACATAAATGTGTGTGTCAGTGCAGGCTAGCTTCAGTAATGGGAACAAATCACACATGTAATGATCAATGACATTGGGTCCACAGAAAGGCAGCTGCAATGTGAAGATAATTTGTATGATAGAGTGCAAGAAACCCCCTGCCCAGGATACTGCAACTAAAACTCCACAGAGCTTCTGGGTCATGATGGAAGAGTAGTGAAGGGGCTTGCAAATGGCCACATAGCGGTCATATGCCATGGATGCAAGGACAATCACTTCTGCCCCAGTGAAGAAGTGAACTGTAAACAGTTGTGTCATACAACATCCAAAGGAGATGGTCTTCCTTTCATAGAAGCAGTCTATAATTATCTTAGGTGTGACAGTAGAAGAAGTGCAGGCATCCAGGAGGGACAGGAATATCAAGAAGAAGTACATGGGGGAGCTCAGCAGTGCAGGGCTATAGATGATGGTCACCACAATAATCATATTGCCCCCAATAGTTGCAAGGTAGATAAACAGAAATAAAACAAATAGTGTTTTTTCAACATTCAGGTTCTGTGAAAGTCCCAGGAGTATGAACTCTGTGACAAAGGTCTGATTTTGCATGATTCTTAAAAAGAATGTGACAGTAACTTTTCTAAATATAAAATCTTCAAGTACAGAAAAATACTACTTGTAAAGTCATAATATCACCATCAATAATATTATATACACCTTAAGATTACTTTGATTAATTCTATTGCAATAGAAAATAAAATAAAATGCAAAAGGGTTTCTCAAGACAATAGTTGTGCAACCTGAAGAATTGATATAAATTTGGATGATTAAATACTTGAAAATAGTCAAATTCAAATATTTAACAAAGATATTTGTTTGAATGGAAATAAATACTTCATTTTCTAATAATCAGCTTTTAAAATTATGTTCTATTTCTTTAAAGAAAATCTTAAAAGAATATTGAAACTATAACCTAAATAAGAACAGTACACCAGAATATCTGGCTCTATGGGGATAGAGCCACAGCTGAGTAGCCTGCAGTAACTTGTCAGAGCCCTTCTTATGTACAATGGGAGAAAAGACAAAATGTATTTTTGTGCACATAAAAATCTTGGCTCCTTTTACAATGTAATTTATTACAGAAAACAATTATAAATTGTTCTTTCCTTCTACTTCATTTTATAATTTGACAGGAATAATATGGGCAGTACTCTGTTACCATCACCAAAAACAATATACTAAAGAGACCCTCTTTCAAAAAAATCCTAAGAAATAATTAAATAATCTGAGAAAATTTTACATGTCAGGTAGCAAGTTCCTGATAAACACTATAATATATATGTAATTATTACATTTTTATTTGTACATGTTTTAATCTAACTTGCAAGCCCTAATGAATAAGGAATTGATAACCAGAGATTAAAAAAAAAAAAAAACATGTTCCAAGACTTCTGAGATATCAAAGGAATCAGTTTTTTAAACTGTGGATTTTTTAAAAAATTTTTAGCTGCATTGATGGATATTCTTTCTTTTCTCTTTCTCACTAGTTTCAAGAAAACATCTTTTTGTGATCTCCCTGTGTTAATGTGACATTTTGACAAAGGCAACAAAAATTGATAAAAGTCCAAGTGATGGAGCAAATCTCACATGTATAAACTTGATACAACACATATCTGCAGAAGAGAAATCATTTATTCAATTTGTATTAGACTCTTGACACTTAATTTGCTGCATTATAATATTGGTTTACTTTTCAAACAAATATCATTTAATAAGTTATGACACATTGATGAAAATTTTTATGAGGCTACTATTAAACATGTTTGTAACCAATTTGTATGCTCATCTTTAAGGATTATGAAGAAAGTCAAAATTTAAATGTGAAAACTTTATTAAAAGTCCCATGACCTCAAAATTTTACATTCAATTAATTCACTTGAAAACTTAACTGCCTCTTGTAGACATGAAGTCAACATTTCATCGTCTGTATTCATATACCCTCTTTGCCATGGCTATAAAGAGTATCTCTTATTTTTCTTCTCTACACAACTGAAAGTTTATAGTAAATATGATTTTAAGTATAAATAACTCATTTGAAATGCATGCATATATAAAATATATATTGCATAGATGCATTTTTATTTAAAATTTGAAATTTAAAAATTCAATTTTTCTGTGAAGAAAAAAAAAATGTGACAAGTTTAATGACTATAATTTTAAAAGAACATTAACTATTTTACTTACAAATGTGTCTATTGTGAAGTGGTGCCATATATAATTTAAACCAAAGATTTATCTCATGATGTTCTCAGAGCATTTATGAACTAGATTCTATGATCTGAAGTCCGAATATATTCACTGGCTACTGCAAAAGAAACTGGAGTAAACTAACCCTATAAGGTTACTGGGTCAGATAATATATATATATGTTCAGCTGGGAAAAATCCATATATCATTTATTGGCTCATTTTCGGTTATAAAGCAAGATGGACAATGAACTGGAGTAACGAAAAAGATGACAAGCATGTTGCCATGAATAATAATTTCAGATTAAAAATCCACATACACGTACCAAGGTTTTTGAAAAAAAAAAAAAAAAAACTACACTAGACTCCTGATCTATGCCCCCAGCAGGCATAAACTCTTACTGTTTTTTTTTTTTTTTTTTTTTTTTTTTTTTTTGGAATACATCAAGATATTTTATATCACTGAAATTCTACAATCCTTGGTTTCACATGTGCAAATAGATTTCTTTAAAAGGAGCGTGAAAAGTTCTATGTGGAAAGAACATAAAAATAATCATGGAATTAGAATATGGAAAGAAAGGTATGAAATGTTACAAGTTTCTTACAGAAAGGCAGGCAGGTGACCTTTACTTTTTTTTCTGCTGATTATAATCCCTTAGCCTCATCCCCGGTTCTGCAGCAGAATATTTCCTGCTACCTCTATTATTTTCTGCCACCATCTCCAGTCATTCACAAAGTTTTTCTCCAATAGCCTCCCTCACACCCCATCACATTGTTTAAATCAACAAGTACCACAATCATTCCCTGGGATCTGCTGGCCACACTGGCCAAAGGAAACATATAAAAATTATTCACTATATGCCTTCCTCTGTAAATCTAATTCCACGGGTTCATCTCAAAATATCTTGAGCATAGCCTCTCCCTCTTTTCTTCAGCATTTACACTGAATTAGGCAGATCCCAGTGGCACACCCTGCATTCCTATCTCCTGTGGACCAGCTCAGTCACCTCCTTTTTCACTATTCAAATTCCTAAGTGTCAGCTCCCAATACCTAGAAAAGTTATACCCAGGTTTTCAGTCCTTCCACTGGGCTTAGATTCTAAAGTATTCAGACCAATAGACACACAGCTATTCTCCTGAGAACAAGAGAATGGACCAGTTGTTAACACCAATAATTACAATGATGTCAAACTTAGATGCCTAAATTCTAGTATATATATATATATATATATATATATATATATATATATATATATATATATATATATATATATATCAATGATTACCAAGGCAATATCTCTCCATATGATCACAGCAAAATAACAGTTGTCCCTCCAAAATGTAGTACAGCTGAGGCAAAAGATAAAGACCTTAAAATTGCCTCTATTAATATAATAGATATCCATTAACAGAAAATATATAAGTCCCCTGAAGAAATTTATGAAAACACACACAAAAAAAAACAGGTGAAGAAAATGAATGAGATAGCAAAGAACCTGAAAGTGGAAACAGAACAAATAAAGCAAATTAAGAACCTTTAAACATGGTAGCACATTAAAAAGATCATCTATCATGATCAAGTTAGTTTCATCCCAGAGATTCAGGGGGTAGTTCCACATACTAAATTTATGTCAATGTAATCTACCATATAAACAAACTAAAAAAAAAGAAACCCACATGGTCATCTCATTAAATGTCAGTGTTGAAGAGATCAGGCATTCAAGGGATATATCTAAATATAATAAAGTCAATTCATAGCAAGCTGTATAGCCAACATCAAATAAAATGGAAAGTAATTCAAAGGAATTCTACTTTCATGAGGAAGAAGATAAGGCTGTCAAATTTCTCAATATCTATCCAATATGATACTTATAGTGACAAATTTTATTGTAAAAAGTCAAAGTATCATTTTCAAACAATATAATACACTTCTATGATAAAAATTTCAAGATTTTTTAATAAAGGGGAAATCAATCAGAAGATGGAAATATCTTCTATCTACTCCCACCAACTCATAAATCTGTAGGATAAACTTGGTAAAAATTGTCATATTAATAAAAGCAATCTTTAAATTTTATACAATTACTACTAACATTCTAACATAATTCTCTACAGACTTTTTAAAAACTAAACTGAACTTCATATAAAGAAAAAGGACTAAGATAGCTAAAAAAATTTTATACAGTAAAATAACTTCTAGAGGTGTCAGCAATACTGATTACAACTGTATTATGAAGTTGTAGTATTAAAATCCACATAATTTTGGCTTAAAAGTAGGCAGGTTGATCCACTGAATCTAAGATAAGACACAGACATAAATCTACACACTAATTGACACATGATTTTTGTAAAGATACCATGACAAATATGCAAAAAAGTAAGAGACAAACCCTGTATACAGTGTTAGGAATTGCAATAGAACATCAAGTTTTGCAGCAATAAAAAATATGCAGATTATGTAGGTCAGAAGCTTATAGGTTGCTGATCTCCAACAGCCTTCCTGAGTCCCAGTCAGTTAATTATGAAATGAAGAAAGAAAACATCTATAAAAAATGGCTTCTAGTCTAACTTAATGTCTGCATGTAGAAAAATGCAAGTAGATAGCTATTTCTCACATTGCACATAACTCAATTTGAAGTGGATCAATGACCTCAATATAAAGAAGATTCATTTAACTTGATACAAGAGAAAGTAGGAATACTGGTGAATGTGTTGACACAGGACACAACTTTCTAAAAAACACCAATATCACAGGAAGTAAGATAAACAATTAATAAATGTAATTTCACAAAAATGAGAACTGTTGGTGGGATTGTAAACTGGTGCAACCACTCAAAATCAGTCTGGTCGTTCCTAAGAAAATTGGACATAGTTCTACCTGAAGACCTAGTTATTCCACTTCTGGGCATATACTCCAGAGATGCTCCAACATACAATAAGGGCACATGCACTACAATGTTCATAGCAGTCCTATTTATAATAGTGAGACACTGGAAAGAACCCAGATGTCCTTCAGTAGATGAATGGATACAAAAATTATTGTATATTTACACAATGGAGTACTACTCAGCTATTAGATACAATGACTTTATGAAATTCCTAAGAAAATGGATGCATCTAGAGAATATCATTCTGAGTGAGGTAACCCAGTCACAAAGGAACAGACATAATATACAGTCACTGATAATTGGATACTAATTCCAGAAAGCTCTGAACACTCCAGAAACAACTCACAGGCCATATAAAGCTCAAGAAAAACAACAGCCAAAAAATGAAAGCCTCAGTCCTTCTTAGGAAAAAAATAAATTTATAGCACCCTTGCAGAGTGTGGTACACATGGACCTTAAATCATTAATAATCCAGGAACTCAAAATATAACCTTGTGGCAATTTTTGGTATTCAAAGATCATTATGCTTAATTTATACTCAGTAAGAAAACTGACTGTTTCCGTGTTAAGTTCTCTCCTACATGTCCTTTATGCTTATGGTAACTAGTGGGATTTCAATGCATGCTATCATACCTCTAAATGAATTAAGGACTGACAAAAAATATATTCATATAGTGTTATTCCAAAATGCCTTTAAAAACTGTATATGTATCCCTCCTTTTTTAAAAATAAAGTTGTAAGAGAGAAAAAAAGAAAAGTATTATAAAACTCATTGTTACACACACAAATATGTATAGCTTTCATCCTTCATCAAAGATGTTTTTCTTTTCATCAGAAAAACATCCCTACAGAAAAGCAAAACTGGTTAGATTATCCAGATCAACTGATCTTATGGCCAGAAGTTTCATCTAAAACTCAAATCCAGCACGTAATGCTTAGGTGGAATTCTGGAGCGGTATAGAAAAATTGTAATAACCAGAGGAAATGAAACTCTTCTGTGTCACCCAGAAATGACACAGATATTAAATCTATGGTATATTTCAACAGTATGGTTGTCTAAACAAGAACAAGGACACCAATAGATATACTAATGTAGAAGACAGAAATCCCATGGGCCCTATCTCTAAACAAAGTATTACAGGCAAATAATGAACCTTTGAGGGAGGGAGAATTGAACTTAACCAAAGATGAGCTCCCATCTGGATACCTAAAAAGTGATCAACTCATATATAATTTAGACAAATGCAACAATAAACAAACTCATCCAACCTGACCTGTAATTTTTTTTTGTATAGTATATAGCTATAATAATAAAAATAGGGTATCAATTTGACACTTTGTTAGGAAGAAGACACGGGAAGCCTCGAGAGAAGGAATTTGGGAAGGGTTGGAGGAAGAACATAAAAGGGGAGAAATATGTAATTATATTTACTTTGAAAAATAAATGAAAAACTAGAGGTAGTAATAAAAACTTAAGCTATGTAGATAGAACTTATTATTTAGATAAGACAAATATTTGTGTTTTTATTCACCATTTTTACAAATGAATGCACAGCAAAATAGTGTGTTTGTATAAAAAAAAAGTATGTGAAGTATTACCAGAGCCCTCTGTTTTCTGTTATTTATGTTACTCTCAAAATGAACTAAATAAAGTATTGTTTTGAAATTTAAAACATGTTTTCTTACTTCTGTAAAGGAGCTACAATATCAGCATTCTACCAATACAATAACAATGGAAACAAGGCAGCTACCCCCAAGACCAATCCAGGTATTTTAAACTTGACTTTCTTGTTCAGGATTCAGAACTCATGAAGCTACTAAGGGAAACACGCTTTGTACCTGTAAGCATTGAAAGATCTTTAGTCATTGTCCTCTATTGTTTTTTGTTTGTTTGTTTGTTTGTATTGTTTGTTTTTGTTTTTGGATGAATAGCTTCTGAGCATCTCCTGTGATGGTTTGAGTGTCTGACTTACAGATTTTGCTTTTGTTTCTTCCAATCTTGGATGGAAGCTATGATATGATCACAATATCTTGTACATATGTATGAAATGCTCAAATTTTAAAATTCTGTATAAATAGAGTTAACAAGCAAGTGTGAACTATGATCTCCATGTGTCATAAACAAAGTAACCAGAGTTGAAAAGAAATAGACTTTATTCCAATAGTTGTAGAAAGACTTATGTAAAACCAAATGCTCACAATCTCATCATGTAGCTTAGGATGACTATGAATTTATATCTTCTACTTCTTCCTCAGAAATCTGGAATTATAAGCTTGTATTACTGCATTCTGTCAAATGTGTAGATTTTATAATTATAACCAAAAACTATTTATTAAAATCCATGTTAAAATTGACATTAGCATGTTATAAATGTGTCTGCCTGCCTGCCAAAATGTAGAGGAAATATTGAATCAGTCAAGGGAAAAAATGTACTTTTAAATTATATTTAAAAACAGATTTCAATTATTTTGACATTTCTTTATTCATGCAATAGTTATGGGATACATTTAGATATAGTTTCAGAATCTAAAAACTGTTCTTATTTTCAAAAGGAGATTTCACTCCTAATTTTTTTCTAAAAATAAATGATATGAGAAAAATTAAAACATAATATAATGCAGTACCTAAAAACTGAAAATTGAGAACAAGGTAAAACATTCATAACGGTTGATGTAGTTAAGTAAGACTATATTACAAATTAGTATCACATGATTCTATGAATATAACTAATTACACAATATATCAAAAATGATGCTCTCTTAGAGTATTATAAATGAAAAAATAAGAGGAACACTAATTTGACATTCATAGATATCATAAATATAAACTATTTTCTAGAAGGGAGTTTAAAATAATAAATTCCATCAGTAAGAAAATTTTTGTTTTTATTATAATTAATAAATTAGAAATTTAATATTATGATTAAATGAACTAAAAAATTTTCTCTAAATTTCTGAAAAATAAAGATTTTCTGTCCATATTGATTATCAAATTTGGAAGTAACGATTTAATTTAACAGGGCATCTCATCTGGACTATTTCATTATATTATAATCTTTCCATGTATTGGATGTGACCCTATCCCAATTCATTTCTCTTTGGTGTCCAATCCATAGACTCATTTAGGAAAATCTCAATTGTTTTATATTGTTATCTAGAAATATAATAGATACTATCTACTATATTACACTAAAATGTTCCATAATCTTTTTCATAGCAGTCATGCATTTGAAACTCTTACAGGGGTAAAAACTTTTCTCAGGGAGCACAAAGCAGAAACTGAGGTCACTGAGCTCTCTCCTAAGCAGTGACCTAGGAAAATCTACCATTCACATTGCCTGGTATTTACAGCTCAAATAATTGTAGTGTCAATAATCCCTCACACAACAGAAGGTCTTCATTAACTGTAAGGTACATGTAACATTCAAAATGGTCAGAGGAGTGAATAGAGAATTACCATTATAAATAGGTAATTTTAAATATATTTAAAATAAATGTCTATGTTTTTATACTTTTCTTAGTCATTACATTCTGATGAGAGTTTCCCCTCCCTTTTCTTCTCCCAGTCCTCTGATCTTCTCTCTCCCCTAGAACCACTCTTCCTCTATTTCCCTTTGAAAGACAAGAGAAAGCCTCCCATGGATGTCACCTGAACATGACATTACAAGTTACAATAACAATATGCTCAATCTCTTACATTCAATGCCAAAACTGGGACTGGGACATTTATCAAGCTACAAAACAAGAAGTCTATCTTGCTGGCAAATGGTTCCTGGAATAAATCTGCTATAAAACTTCTGGAAGTGATGAAACAATGACTTTTCCAAATTGAGACTCTAGAATCCCAGGATATAACTAAACATGACAAAAGAAAAAGGAAGAAGAAAAACAAACAATCCCAAAGGTCTATTGTTTTTATACATGATGAAAATTTATTTATGTTATACATGATATTAACCCATATGTTTAATTTCCCGAGTCCATCCTATTTTTATATATTATCTATTTAAATAGTTATAATAATTTATTTATTTATTTTCTACTTGTAGAAGCTTCATTTCCTGAAATTAGGACTATCAGAGTTTATTTCCTTGACTTCCTGAAAAATAAGTTTCTTTCAGAGTACTGATCTTTTCTCTGCCCAATGTGTTATTTTTTTTCCCTTAAATGTCTCAACTTTCCCAATATTTCTTGAAATTTAGGGCAAAAAGATTTTTTTACATGTTCTTCCCATTGGGTTTCTTAAGCCTCTTTGATGTCTTAATGACTGTGCTTATTTCAAAATGGAGAGCAAGTCAAAACCCTACCACCAAATTACCTCACCCACTTAGTTTTCCTAACAGTTCAAAGAATGCTAATGCATTGAGGAATCTAAGTGGGCAAAATTAAATCAGAAAGCTTCACTATATGACTTGAGTTAAATTTTTTTATAATCGGTATTCCTCTGTCACCTGTGACAGTATGTATTTGTGGAACAACAATAGACAACTTTATAATGGTTAGTTACTAGTTTATTGATAAATATACATTTAAGTAATCAAAGTATTAACAGACTATATATATTTGTGCTAGATATACAAATTGTTTGAATTTAATAAGAAGTTAAAAATTTGAGAGTATGTTTAATTTTACTAAACCTGGAAAAAAAAATGAATGCCTAAAAAATAATTGGAAAGAACCTTCTTGGACGGTTAAATAGATGGAAGGACTTTCTGCTACAACAGATATTTGAGCCTCATGGGATCTTGAGCAATTATTTCTTATGAGGTATCATTTTATGGTCTCATATAATGTTTTAATAAGTTGATATAACATTAATATTTGTCATAAAATTTCTACTAAGATTAAGTAATCTGAACTTCAGAGTTTATAACAGTCTCTCAATAACAAATAGTTGTGAGGAAAAAGACATACGATTTGCTAAATGCAGTAGGCTGCACACAATACCCCTGTTAAATCATTTTATTAAAAATTTAAAAATCTTTCATGAAAGTGCATGGTATCTTACTTTACCGCACCAATATTTATTCTGTGAAAAATCTAAAGATTGTTGTCCTTTTCATTTGTTGCTAATCAAAATTCTCTGCTTGTTTCCAGGGCATACTTCCACATCTAAAGAAAACCCTGAGAGAAGCTCTGGCAGTAAGGATGAAGGATGTTACCTCTACTTCTTGGCTGCTGTATCCGTCATGGTTGCTGAACAAAACATAATGAAGGATCCAAAATTGTCTCCTCATTACATCTGGAATTTAAAGAGGATTCCCTGAGACATTGTGAATCTCAGAGAATCATTCTTAGCTCTCTCAGGACTTAAAAATTTTCTGGCCACATGAGATCCAAGAACCAGTTGGTGTAATGTTTCACTTATTCCACAATTTACAGTGCTTTCCTGGCCATCTTGTTTTTTTTTTTTTTTTCAATTTAGAGAAGGTTTTATTTGATAATAAATTCATATACCATCCTTTTCAGATAGACTATTTTATAATGGGTGAAATAGTGTCTCTTTGCAGAACTTACTTAAAATGATGTCTGTCAAAGGTATCTATCAATGAATATGTAAGGAAATATGTAAAGACTGTCCATTAATAAAAATGTTTCATTTATAAATCAATGTGTTATACATAATAAGAAGATATTTTTCCCCAGGACAGAGGCAAAATAAAATTAGATTCTTAGAAGCAATTCCTTATAAATTTAATCTTAGAACAGTTCCAGATATAGCCCTCTTCTCTCTAATGAATCTCAGAATTTCTCATATATACTAGCTAGTTCTCATAGTGCTAGAAGATATAAGGTAAGCTATCAGAGGATGAAGTTAATTATAGGTCCCACCAAACTGTGATCACTGAAAGATTCAATAATTACTTGCCTAAACAAGATATGTTCATTGGTTCAATAGGGACATAAAAGAAACTAAATGACCAATAACTTTCTAGTTGCACTTAAGACTTGCCTCACTAGATTGAACTCAAGACTTGCACTATTAATAAGAGCAAGAACCAGTGGTTACATAGGTCATAGGTCCTATAGGAAAGTCTCTTATTATTCTGTTAAGTGGACATAGTTTAAATGACACAAGATTACACGGCATCTTTTAACTCTGATTTTCTCTCTTCTTTTTAATTTGCAGAGAAACTTGTTTTTTTGGATGACAATTAATACATGCACCTATAAATTATCAATTTTTAGAGAATAAGTGAGGAAGGAGTGGGATCACTGAGCCCAAATGGGGTGTCTACATTATACCCCTTCCCACAAGGCTTGGGGGCCATTGAGAAAAAACTTTAAAAATATACTGAAAAGAAAGATGATTATAAGAAAACTTCTTCTGGAAACCACAGAATAACAGTACATATGAAATCACATCAGTTGTAAGATATCTAGAAATTATCATATAAAATCACAGCATAGAAGTAGTAAACAGGTGAGGGCATTCTATCTGAGGAGATATTGGCATTTGAAGCTGATGAGAGACTGAATGTTTTTTAAGGTTTCAATCCTGGTAGGTCAGCAAATCTCAAGGACACATCCCATACTTGCACAACACAAAATGGATTTGGTGTTGTAATAGTTCATTTTAATAGAAAGCAATTTTGTTTTTGTGAGTGTTTACAAATCACTGAAAGACCCCAGACTGAAATAGTTTGCAGAGATTAAGAGTATGTATTCTACAGAAACATCTGTAGGTGAGGATCAATCATCCAAGCAAACTGTCAGTGAACATGAGGGAAGCTCACAGGTCCCTTTTAAAGACAGTTAGGAGTTTTCTAATTGTGTTTAGGTTACCTTTGCCATGATTAGTTGAACATATAGTATAGGATTTTTTTATACTTCTGATTGGTTCATACCTCAAAGAAGAGAGGGTTACTTTTCCTTATCTGTTGTAAGCCCCTAGACAGATTTCAAAGCATTTGCTGACTGGCTGTCCTTTTCCTGAAGGTTTTTCGAGAAGACTGAGAAACTGAAGTATAAGGCTTAATATGTATGACTATTTCAAAGTGAAGTGAGTTATATACTCTCATTTTCCCATCTGAATTAGAACTGGATCAAATCTTTGATTTGTCAGTTTTCTCAAGATCTGAGTCATTGTCCACTGTGGGGATTGCTGGAGAATAAATTCAGTCCTAAGGACCTTAAGTTTTATTGCCAAAATGCAGACCTAGACAAACCAGGGTCTTAATGAGCCATAGTCCACAATTCATGGTAAGATTTAGAAAGATGGTCTGCCCATCGCCCCATTACTGAGACTAGAGGGAACTAACAAAAGGGGTTTTGGAGTAAAGGAAGGGTGGAAAAAATTGAAACACTGGGATTTGATTCTTACCTCTAACAGGTCTTTGAGTTGTTGAGAGGCTTTCAATCTGATATCCAGGTAATCTGATCTTCAATCAGTAAAGTTATTCATATGAGAGTGGTGAATTCAAGTTTTGTTCCTTTTCAGCAAGGGCCAAGGGTATTGTCTTTTTGACTTAGCATTTCAGCTTATTAGGTGGAACAATGGATGATGACATTTTTTCATTTGTAACTGTTCTGGCAGTCTTTAAGGGAGTTTTCATTGGGGCCCAAGAAGATTGAAATATTAGTCAAAGGCTGGTCAATGGGGCTTTAATCAGAAACATCTGATTAGCTGGTGCAACTAGAAGACAGGGAGTAATAACATAGGCTGGACTAGTTTCAACAAGTACAGAGCTCAGCAGCTAGCAGTCCTCAGTTGATCTCTGTATGGAGTCTGTCAGCAGAGTGAAAATCTGCTGAGAGAAATATAGACCATAGACAAAAGTTAAAGATCTCTGATAATAGAAGGTAAGTAATCTGAAGACCAAGGAGGAAAATCCCATCTTTGAGAATAGACAGATACACTTACCTGAAGTCTATTCTATCTCTGGCATCTGGATTCAAGCCTTACTGCCTTTTTCATTTTCTGAAGTTTGTGTAAATTTTAGTTTATGAAAGGGTGTACATTACTAGAAAAAGCAGTTAGTAGGTGTATGTAAGACAGCATGTAAGACTTACAGTATGTAAGACTCATGCCTGTGAGACATAATAAAAGCTATAGGTTTGGGTTAAAAGACAGGGAACATTCTTTTCTCAGTCCAGAGGGCTGAATATACAAAGGAAACAAATATTTTTAGTGAGATGAGAAGCACATTTAAGTCTATATTTAGGAAACAACCAAAGGGATCTATACTCTTGAACTATGGACTAAATTGTAAGCACCCAGCATTTCACTAGCTTATCAGAGCTCCATTGATCAGTGTTACAATTCTAAACTTTTAAAATATAAAAATAGTATAAAAATAGCATGAGGGGTATAAAATATTTCTTCTTCTTTTTAATATTACTTAAATCATTTTATACATCTACAGTTTGCATTTATTATGATATACTTTAGAACCTCTTCCATCTGAAATCATTTTTGTCATGTCCTCTAACCAACCTCACTCACATTACCAACCTCAATACTTTTCTTAGACGTTCGAACACTTTTTTAGAAGCTTTTGAATCATCATACCTTAAATAAACTTTTCCTATCCACTTATTCACCATGAAACACAAGTTATTAACATCATTCATTTAATATGAACCCTGCAAGAAAAAAAAAATGTTTGTTCTTTTTTTTTTTTTTAATATGAGACTTAGTAGGACATTCTTTTTCTTAACTAACTAATGAATTGACTAATGAACTAATAATGCAGTGGTGAATTACCTTGAGATAAGGAGCAAGTTTCCTATTGTCTGACTGTTAATCTACAGTTAACCTAATCAACATGATCAAACTTGAGAATGATAAAGTATAATATAATGAAAATATAATATATTCATTAAAATGACAGTGGTAAGTCTGAAGTCTGTTACCTTAAGAGTTCTCCCAGATTCCTGAGGTTTCTATCACAACTTGGGCAGAGGCAGTCAGGCCACCTGGCCCAGAAGATGAGAAGTTTTTTTGTGGGGCAGAAGCATTGGAAAGACTGAACTCACATGTTCTTAAGCAATGTATGAGGATCAATTATCTTATGTCCTCTGTTTGCCCACAGTTTATACTAGTTCCTGGCAGCAGGTGAAACATTGTAGCAGCTATGCTCAAAAGTATCATACCACAATTCAGGTGGTATCCTTTGTCACTGTGCTCTTATACTTCTTGGAAATCTTGGGAGGGTCACTGTTAGGATTTGGAAATCTCTGTCTTTCATAGTGAGTTTAAACATATTAATATTGTAATAAACTGTATTTCTTCTTAGCACAATTGAAATATATCTATGAAAATACTAAAGGATATGATGACTCATAAAATTACTGGCTATCATTGTACATTTCTCAATTATGGTAGTTTTTGTAACTGAAGTCTGTTACGTTTGAGCCTTTAAAAATTATGACTTTGAGTTGAAGTTGTTCTAGTATCAAAATAAAACTTTTCTATCTATAAACATAGTTCATAAGGAAACTGGAATTTTTTTCTTATTTTTTAATTGCATATCTTTATTTACATTTAAAATGTTATCCTCTTTCCTTGTTTCCCCTCCAGAACCCCTGTATCCTATCCCTTTCCTCCTGCTTCAATGAGTGTGCTCCACCACAGAAACAACCACTTCCTTTAACCTCCTTGCTCCAACATTTCCCTTCCCTGGGGCATTGAGGCTTGGCAGGACCAAGGGCTTCTCCTCACACTTATGCCCAACAAGGACATCCTCTGCTACATATGCAGCTGGAGCCATTGATAAATTAAGCATATGGGTAACCGAAGGATAAGGATTAAATCGCTACATACAATTGATCATTTTGAGATTGTAAATTCACATGGCAGGTTACAAGTCATGTAGCTGATAGACATAGATAGACACATACATACATATATAGATACATAGATAGATTAGTAACAGACATGGTCACTACTATTTTAAACACTTTTTTTTATCTTATGTTATCTATCTATCTATCAATCTAACTATATCTATATTTCTTTCTGTTGAGGTAGAGATAGAGATTTTAAATTATATTTACAGAATTGGTTTTAAAGTTTTCAAGTTTTGCTGCCAGCAAGGAAATTCTTGTATGTGAAATCATAAAGGTACAGGTTCAAGACATCATTGAAGTTATATTATTTATAATCTTATTCTTTATAAGTCAGAATTCTAGGACAGTAGTTGTATAAAATATTATTTCAATTTAAATGTATTTTTAGAGATCCTTTTCCTTGGGTTGGCTCATGCTGTATGCTGTTCGCTCATATCCTGAGTTTTAAGCTAAATTTTTGTTATCGATGTTATAGAAGTGTTTAATCACTCAATAACTTATAAACTAGAAATCTCTTGTCAAGGGTTTATCAATCTTGTTAATTTTCTCAAAGAATCATTCTTTAAATGGATCTTTTTGTTTCTATTTGGTCTATTTCTACCCTATGTTTATTTCTTGCCATCAAGTTCTCTTGGGTGTATCTGCTTCTTTTTATTCTAGAGGTTTGAGCTGTGCTGTAAAGTTGCTGGAGTATGCTCTCTCCAGTTTCTTTTTGGAAGCACTCAGAGCTATGAGTTTTCCTCTCAGTACTGCTTTCATTGCATCCCATAGGATTGGGTATGACATGCTTGAATTTTCATTGAATTTTAAAAAATCCTTAATTTCTTTCTTTCTTTTTTTTTTAAATTCTTTGAACAACTTTATTTTAAAAAACAAAGATAAATGTACAAATTTTAAGGATTTTTGCATTAAAGTATACGAATACATTTTTGTCAATGTTTGGCTTTTTTTTTCAAAGGTTTGATAGTGTGCATTAAGGTTTTACTACTTACAATGAGCATAAAGTACATGTAACACAGGATGTAACCCGGAATTTGTCAACGTTTTCTTGGTGTGTAAGGATTGAGCATAATGATTTTTTTCTTTTCTTTCTTTTCTTTCTTTTTTTTTTCTTGAGCTTCACACATTCTGTGAGTTGTTTCTGGAGTGTACAGTGCTTTCTGGGGTGAGTATCCCATTATCAGTGATTGAATATTATGTCTGTTCTTCTGTGACTGGGTTATCTCGCTCAGGATGATATTCTCTAGATGCATCCATTTTCTTAAGAATTTCATTACGTCATTGTTTCTCATAGCTGAGTGGTACTCCATTTTGTAAATGTACTACAATTTTTGTATCCATTCAGCTTCTGAGGACATCTGAGTTCTTTCCAACTTCTGGCTATTATAAATAGAGCTGCTATAAACATTGTGCTGCATATATCTTTGTTGTGTAATAAAGTGTCTCTGGGGTATATGCCCAGAAGTGGAATAGCTGGGTGTTCAGGTAGTACTATGTCCAATTTTCTGAGGTATCACCAGACTGATTTTCAGACTGGTTGTATCAGTTTGCAACCCCATTAGCAGTGGAGAAGTGTTCCTCTTTCTACGCAACCTTGCCAGCATCTGTTTTCATCTGAGTTTTGGTTCTTGACCAATCTGACTGGTGTGAGGTGGAATCCCAGGTTGTTTCGCTTTGCATTTCCTGATGGCTAAGGATGTCTAACACTTCCTCAGATATTTCTCAGCCATTCGATATTCCTCAGCTGAGAATGTTTTGTTTAGCTCTGTACCCCATTTTTTAATAGGGTTATTTGTTTCTCTGGAGTCTAGCTTTATGAGTTCATTGTATACCTTGGATATTAGGCCTCTATCTGATGTGGAGTTGGTAAAGATCTTTTCCCATTCTGTTGGCTGCCGTTTTGTTTAATTGACAATGTCCTTAGCCTTACAGAAACTTTGAAATCTCATTAAGTCCCATTTGTTAATCTTTGACCTTAGAGCTTGAGCCAGTGGTGTTTTGTTCAGAAAATTTTCTCCTGTGCCTATGTGTTCTAAGGTTTTCCCTACTTTCTCATCTAATTGTTTCAGTGTACCTGGTTTAATGTGGAGATCTTTACTCCACATACACTAGAGCTTTTTACAAGAGATAAGAAAGGGTCTATTTTCATTCTTTTGCATGCTGAGTGCCAGTTGGACCAGCACCATTTGTTGAATAGGCTGTCCTTTTTCCATTGAATGTTTACAGCTCCTTTGTCAAAAATCAGATGACCATATACATGAGCGCTCATTTCTGGATCTTCTATTCTATTCCATTGATCAATGTGATTATTTCTGTGCTAGTACCATGCAGTTTTCAACACAATTGCCTTGTAATATAGGTTGAGGTCAGGGATAGTGATTCCCGCAGATGTTTTCTTGTTTTGGGGGATGGATTTTGCTATTCTAGGTCTTTTGTTATTCCATATGAAATTGCACATTGATCTTTCCAATTCCATGAAAATCTTGGTTGGAATTTTGATGGGAATTGCATTGAATCTGTAGATTGCTTTTGGTAGGATGGCCATTTTTAAAATGTTGATCTTTCCAATCCATGAGCATGGGAGATCTTTCCAGTTTCTGAGATCATCCTCAATTTCTGTCTTTAAAGGTTTGAAGTTCTTGTCATACAGGTCCTTCACTTGCTTAGTTAGAGTCACACCAAGGTTTTTCATAGTTTTTGTGATGATTGTGAAGGGTACCTTTACCCTAATTTCTTTCTCCACATGTATTTCCTTTGAGTATAGAAAAGATACTGATTTGTTTGAGTTAATTTTGTATCCAGCCACTTTGCTGAACTTGTTTATCAGGTGTAGGAGTTCTCTGGTGGAATTTTTGGGGTCACTTAAGTACACTATCATGTCATCGGCAAAGATTGATGTTTTTATCTCTTCCTTTGCAATTTGTATCCCCTTGATCTCCTTTTGCTCTCTAATTGCTCCAGCCAGGACTTCCAGTACTATGTTGAATAGGTAGGGGAAGATTGGGCAGCCTTGTCGGGATCCTGATTTTAGCGGGATTGATTCAAGTTTCTCCCCATTTAGTTTGATGTTGGCTGTTGGTTTGCTGTATATTGCCTTTATTATATTTAAGTATGGACCTTGGATCCCTGTTCTTTCCAGGACTTTTAACATGAAGGGTTGTTGAATTTTGTCAAATGCATTCTCAGCATCTAGAGGGATGACCATGTGATTTTGTTCTTTGAATTTGTTTATATGGTGGATTACATTGATGGATTTCCTTATATTAAACCATCCCTGCATCCCAGGGATTAAGGCTACTTGGTCATGATGAATGATCGTTTTGACGTGTTCTTGGAGTCGGTTTGCAAAAATTTTGTTGAGTATTTTTGCATCAATATTCAAAAGTGAGATTGGTCTGAAGATCTCTTTCCTTGTAGGGTCTTTATGTGGTTTAGGTACAAGGGTTATTGTTGCCTCAAAAAATGAGTTAGGTAGTATTCCATCTGATTCTATCTTTTGGAATAGTTTGGAGAGTATTGGTGCTATATCCGGAATAAATGTCTGACAAAATTCTGCACTGAACCCATCTGAACCTAGGCTTTTTTTTTGGTTGGGAGGCATTTGATGACTTCTTATATTTCTTTAGGTGTTATAGGATTATTTAAATGGTTTCCTTGGTTCTGGTTTAACTTTAGGATCTTGTATCTGTCTAGGAATTCGTTCATTTCCTCCAGGTTTTCCAATTTTGTAGAGTATAAGTTTTTGTAGTAGGATCTGATGATTTCTTGAATTTCCTGTTTCAGTTGTTATGTCTCCACTTTCCTTTCTGATTTTTTTAATTTGTATACTCTCTCTTTGCCCTCTAGTTAGTCTGGCTAGGGGTTATCAATCTTGTTGATTTTCTCAAAGAACCAACTCTTGGTTTTTTTGATTTTTTCAATGGTTCTTTTTGTTTTTATTTGGTCTATTTCTGCCTTAATTTTGGTTATTTCTTGCTGTCTACTCTTCTTGGGTATATATCCTTCTTTTTGTCCTAGGGCTTTTAGCTGTGCTGTCAGGTTGCTGATGTAAGCTGTCTCCATTAAGCACTTAGGGCTATGTGTTTTCCTCTCAGTACTGCTTTCATTGCGTCCCATAGGATTGGGTATGTTGTGTTTCCGTTTTCGTTGAATTCTTGAAAATCCTTAATTTCTTTTTTTATTTCTTCTTTGACCCTGCTATCCTGTAATACAGCATTGATTATTTTCCCTGTGTATATGGGTTTTTTGTTGTCTTTGTTTTTATTAAAGAACAGCCTTAGACCCTGGTGATCTGAAAGGAGGCATGGGAGTATTTCAATATTCTTGTGTCAATTGAGGCTTGTTCTGTGTTCAATTATGTGGTCAATTTTCAAGAAAGTGCCATGAGATGCTGAGAAGAAGGTGTATTCTTTTGTTTGAGGATGATGTGTTCAGTAAGTATCTATTTATTCCATTTGGTTCATAGTGTCTATTAGTTATACAGTGTCCTTATTCTATTTCTGTTTCCATGATCAGTCCATTGGTGAGAGTGGGGTATTAAAGTCTCCCACAAATATTGTGTGGGCTAAAATCTATCTTTTGAGCTTTAGTAGGGTTTTTTTTATGAATATGGGTGCTTTTGTATTTGGAGCATATATGTTAAGGAATTGACAGTTCCTCCTGACAGATTTCCCCTGTAATGAGTAAAAAGTGTCTTTTCTTATCTTTTTTGGTCACTTTTGGTGGAAAATCTACTTTATTTGATATTAGAATGGCCACTCCAGCTTGCTTCTTGGGGCTATTTGCTTGGAAATTTTTCCCCAACCTGTTATTCTGAGATAGTGTCTGTCATTGTCTCTGAGATGTGTTTCCTGTATGTAGCAAAATGTTGGGTTTTGTTTATGTGTCTGGTCTGATAGCCTATATCTTTTTATTGGGAAGTTGTGTCCATATATGTTAGTAGATATCAAGAGATAGTGGCTGCTATTTCCTGCTATTGAAGCTTTGGTAAGTTGAATTGTTCCTGCGTGCCTTCTGTCTTTTGGTTCTCTTGCTTAGAAGTATTCTTGTTTCCACTATGAGGTGTTTCCCCTCATTATATTGTTTTTCTCCCTATGATTCATTGTGGTGTTGGGTTTGGGTTCATATATTGTGGTTCAATATAAGGAAGTCCATCAATGTAATCCACAATATAAATAAACTCAAAAAATAAAACACATAATTATCTCATTAGATGCTGAGAAAGCATTTGACAAAATCCAACACCATTTCATGGGAAAAGACTTGGAGAGTACAGGAATCCAAAACCTATACCTAAACATAATAAAAGCAACATACAGCAAACTAACAGTCAACATCAAACTTAATGGTGAGAAACTTGAAGCAATCCCACTAAAATCAGGGACTCGACAAGGCTGCCCACTCACCTGTACCTATTCAACATAGTACTGGAAGTCCTGACCAGAGAGATTAGACAGCAAAAGGAAATCAAAGAGATACAAAATGGAAAGGAAGAAGCAAAAACATCACTATTTGCAGATGACATAATAATGTACTTAAGGGACATCACAACTTCCACCAGAGAACTCCTACAGCTAATAAACAGGATAAGAAAATTGGCTGAATATAAAATTAAATCAAACAAATCAGTAGCCTTTCTATATTCAAAGGGCAAACATGTGGAGAAAGAAATTAGGGAAAAGATACCCTTCACAATAGTCACAAAAACTATGAAATACCTTGGTGTGACTCTAACTAAGCAAGTAAAGGACTTCTATGACAAGAACTTCAAACTTCTAAAGAAGGAAATAGAGGAAGATTTAAGAGAATGGAAAGATCTCCCATGCTCATGGATTGGAAGGATCAACATTTTAAAAATAGCCATCTTAGCAAAAGCAATCTACAGATTCAAAGCAATCCCCATCAAAATTCCAACCCAGTTCCTCATTGAGTTGGAAAGAGCAATGTGTAATTTCATCTGGAATAACAAAAGACCTACAATAGCAAAATCCATCCTCAGCAACAAGAAAACATCTGCAGGAATCACTATCCCTGTCCTCAAGCTGTATTACAAGGCAATTGTGCTGAAACTGCATGGTACTGTTACAGAAATAGTCATGTCGATAAATGAAATAGAGTAGAAGATACAGAAATGATTCCTCACATATATGGTCATTTGATTTTTGACAAAGGAACTGTAAATGTTCAATGGAAAAAAGGACAGCTTATTCAACAAATGGTGTTGATCCAACTGGCACTCAGAAGGCAGAAGAATGAAAATAGACCCTTTCTTATCTCCTTGTACAAAGCTAAGTGTAAGTGGATCAAAGATCTCCACATTAAACCAGATACACTGAAATTATTAGATGAGAAACTAGGGAAACCTTAGACCTCATAGGCAGAGGAGAAAATTTCCCAAAGGGAACACCAATGGCTGGAGCTCTAAGGTCAAAGATTGACAAATGTGACTTAATTAGATTGATATATTTCTGTAAGGCTAAAAACACTCTCAAGAAAGAAAACGGCAGCCAACATAGTGGGAAAAGATCTTTACAAACCTCACATTAGATGGAGGCCTCATATCCAAGGTATAAAAAGAACTCAAAAAGCTAGACACCAGAGAATCAAGTAACCCTATTAAAAATGTGGTACAGAGCTAAACAAAATGTTCTCAGTTGAGGAATATCAAATGGCTGAGAAATATCTGAGGAAGTGCTCCACATCCTTAGGCATCAGGGAAATGCAAATCAAAACAACCCTGAGATTCTACCTCACACCAGTCAGACTGGCCAAGATACAAAACTCAGATGACAACAGATGCTGGTGAGGTTGCGGAGAAAGAGGAACACTTCTCCACTGTTGGTGGGGTTGCAAACTAATACAACCACTCTGGAAATCAGTCTGGTGATACCTCCGAAAATTGGACATAATACTACCTGAAGACCCAGCTATTCCACTTCTGGGCATATACCCCAGAGACACTTTAATATACAACAAAGATATATGCACCACAATGTTCACAGCAGCTCTATTCATAATAGCCAGAAGCTGGAAAGAACCCAGATGTCCTTCAGAAGAGGAATGGATACAAAAATTTTGGTACATTTACACAATGGAATACTACTCGGCCACCAGAAACAATGACTTGACCAAATTCTTAAGAAAATGCCTGCATCTGGAGAATATAATTCTGAGTGAGATAACCCAGTCACAAAAGAACAGGCATAATATGCAGTAACTGATAGTGGGATGCTAACCCCAGAGGCTCGCACTGCCTCAGAAACAACTCATAGACTGTATGAAGTCCAAGATATAAAGAAAACAAAACAAAACAAAACAAAAAAATCTTTACACAACAAGAAAACTTTGACTATTTCCATGTTACATTTTGTTTTACATGTACTTTATGCTCATTCTAACTATTAAGTTTTCAATGCATATTATCAAACCTTTAAAAAAATCAAGTACTGACTAAAAATATATTCATACAATTTTATGTAAATATTATTTCAAAATCTGAAAAAACAGTACTGACAAAAATGTATTGTGTAATTTTATGCAAAAAATGCTTAAAATATGTACATTTATCTTTGTTTTGTAAAATAAAGTTGTTAAAAAAAAGGAAATGGTTGCATCTAGAGAATATCATCCTGAGTGATATAACCCAGTCACAAAGGAACAAACATATTATACAGTCACTGATAATTGTACACTAACCCCAGAACGTTCTGAATACCCAGAAACAACTCACAGACTTTGTGATGTTCCAAAAAAAGAGAATATATTTTAATTAAAATTGAACTGTGTCACATTCCCCTTTCCTCGCTACAGCCTTTCCTAGTTTCTCTCCTATCCTTTCAAATTAATAGCCTCTTCTCCTATATTATTGTTACATATATACATATGTGTATGTATATGTACCCAGTAATACTTAGTTACAACCTTAAAAATGTAGTCATATACTTTTATGCAAAAATGCTGAAATCTGTACATTTATCTTTGTTTTTTAAAATAAAGTAAAAAAAAAAGAAATCTCTGTTCAATACTTGTAGAACATAGTAAACTTGGAGATTGGAGGGAGTGGTAGGGTTGATGAGGGAGCACTCTAGTAGAGGCAAGTGGAGGGGTAATGGGATAGAGAAATTCCAGACGGGAAACTGGGAAAGGAATAACATTTGAAATATAAATAAATAAGATATCCAATTTAAAAAAGGAAAAAAAATAAAAATGTAAAACAGAAAAAAAAAAAGATCAGTCTGAGTCAAACATGCAAGATCTGTTTAATATAAAGGACAGAGTAATAAGCCTAGAGACTGAACAAACTCTTTAAAGTTACTTTTTAGTACCCTCAGAGTAGAAAAATTCAAAATATTTGTCATATGCTTCTTTTGTACAGTGCTTAAGCATTGATTTCCAGTTATTTTGAACCTAGTCACAAATATAAAAAAATGGATAATTTAAGTTCCCTTATAAAAGATTATGAATAATGATGCCCAGGAGCAACATATCTTCTGCTTTAACTGGAGTCAAGATATAAGGACTAGTTTCTTTTTATTCAAATTTCCTGTTTCATATCAACACAGTTTAATCAACTGCTATATGTCTTTTACTCTATTATGTATGTTGTGACTTTCATGAAATAGCTGTCAATAATTGTTGCTAACAATATTCATATATCTAACTTTCAGTTTTAACTATCCTTATCATCTTCTACTTTACCATTGACCTTTGTATAAGCATTACCTGTTTCTGCTAGAATTACAGAGTAGAATACAATGAGCTTTAGCAAAGATAGTATGAGAAATATATTTATATTTTGCATTGGAGAATGATTTTTGTACTATATACTGTGATGCTGATTATCATACATGTAGATCTGGGTTCAATCTGGATTTTGCTGCTGTCATTATTATGATGCATTTCTTAACACAGTATTTTGTAGAACATTCTTCTCTGTCACTTTCAAATTGATCAGTAAAGAACTGAACATACTATTAGATAGGCAGGAGAAATAAATTCATACCTCCATGCCTTGAGTGGAAAACAGAGGGGCTCAGGTATAAGAAGGGATTTGCGATTGGTTTGCGACGAGAATTTACCATGAGGATTTGTCATTAACAGGTAATTCTACATGAGTGAGAAGTAGGCCAGAAAACAATCATTGAGGTAGAATAGCTGAAGCCTGCCTTTTTTAGTGCCTGGACTTTATTTACATAAATATATTAGCTCTCAATGTTCTTTATTGAAAATATTAAGAGGGCAATAGAAAAACTCTCCTCCTGAATTATTCTCTATTATTTTACACGTGCATATATATTTAGTACTTGTGTGATGGATTCATATTAGTAGCAACTCTTATCTTTCTTTCATACCTTCTAATTTTTCATTTTTGCAAATTAAAAAGTCTAAACTTTAATTTTGTTTGTATAGCTTTCAGGTAGTAGATATTGTTTTGTATTGTTTTGCTTTGTTTTCCTAGATTGTAATGAATGACTTTGAGTGTGAATACCTAGCATTTTCAAGTTGACCGTACTTCTCCATATTGCAGCAGTTTTCTTCTAATTTTCATTATAAAGCATCACAAGTACATGAACATTTCTCATTTTCATATTATTTTTTTTTGTCTTCAAAACAAGATTTATTATTTTTTTAACATGAAAATACATGGAAAATACATTGGTCTCTTATCTGTTACAAATAAGACTCAAATTATTAATCATAACAAGAAGTGTTTCTTGAGATATTTCCATCTACACAAAAGACTAACAGCTTATTATTTTTTTAAAGATATTAAACATTTTTTGCTTAAAATTATACATTTTTGTCAGTACTGTTTTTTCATACATTAAAATAAATTTTACATAAAACCATGTGAATATGTTTTTTAGTCAGTACTTGATTTTTTTCAAGGGCTTGACAGTATGCATTGAAAACGTACTAGTTGCAATAAGCGTAAAGTACATGCAAAACAAAACGCAACATGGAAATAGTCAAAGTCTTCTTGTTTTGTGAATATATGTATAGTTTTTGTTTTCTTTATTTCTTGGACTTCATACAGTCTGTGAGTTGTTTCTGGGGGAGAGCAAGCCTCTGGGGTTAGCATCCCACTATCAGTGACTGCATATTATGTCTGTTCTTTTGTGACTGGGTTATCTCACTCAGGATGATCTTCTCTAGATGCAGCCATTTTCTTAAGCATTTGGTTAAGTCATTGTTTCTGGTGGCTGAGTAGTATTCCATTGTGTATATGTACCACAATTTTTGTATCCATTCGTCTTCTGAAGGACATCTGGGTTCTTTCCAGCTTCTGGCTATTATAAATAGAGCAGCTATGAACATTGTGGTGCATATATCTTTATTGTGTATTAAAGTGTCTCTGGGGTATATGCCCAGAAGTGGAATAGCTGGGTCTTCAGGTAGTACTATATTCAATTTTCTGAGGTATCGCCAGACAGATTTCCAGAGTGGTTGCATTAGCTTGCAACCCCACCAACAGTGGAGAAGTGTTCCTATTTCTCCGCAGCCTCGCCAGCATCTGCTGTCATCTGAGTTTTAGATCTTAGCCAATCTGACTGGTGTGAGGTGGAATCTTAGGGTTGTTTTGATTTGCATTTCCCTGATGGCTAAGGATGTCGAGCACTTCCTCAGATGTTTCTCGGCCATTCGGTGTTCCTCAACTGAAAATGATTTGTTTAGCTCTGTACCCCATTTTTTAATAGGGTTATTTGATTCTCTGGTGTCTAGCTTTTTGAGTTCCTTGTACACCTTGGATATTAGGCCTCTATCTGATGTGGTGTTGGTAAAGATCTTTTCCCATTCTGTTGGTTGCCGTTTTGTTTTCTTGACGATGTCCTTAGCCTTACAGAAACTTTGCAATCTCATTAAGTCCCATTTGTTAATCTTTGACCTTAGAGCTTGAGCCATTGGTGTTTTGTTCAGGAAATTTTCTCCTGTGCCTATGTGTAGGAAAACTAAGGTTTTCCCTACTTTCTCATCTAATAGTTCCAGTGTATCTGGTTTAATGTGGAGATCTTTAATCCACTTACACTTGAGCTTTGTACAAGGAGATAAGAACGGGTCTATTTTCATTCTTTTGCATGTTGAGTGCCAGTTGGACCAGCACCATTTGTTGAATAGGCTGTCCTTTTTTTATTCAATGTTTACTGCTCCTTTGTCAAAAATCAGGTGACCATATACATGAGGGCTCATTTCTGGATCTTCTATTCTATTCCATTGATCCACTTGCCTATTTCTGTACCAGTACCATGCAGTTTTCAGCACAATTGCCTTGTAATATAGCTTGAGGTCAGGGATAGTGATTCCCGCAGATTTTTTTTGTTGTTGAGGATGGATTTCGCTATTCTAGGTCTTTTGTTATTCCATTTGAAATTTCACATTGATCTTTCCAATTCCATGAAGAACTGGGTTGGAATTTTGATGGGGATTGCATTGAATCTGTAGATTGCTTTTTGTAGGATGGCCATTTTTAAGATGTTGATCTTTCCAATCCTTGAGCATGGGAGATCTTTCCATTTTCTGAGATCCTCCTCAATTTCTTTCTTTAGAGGTTTGAAGTTCTTGTCATACAGGTCCTTTACTTCCTTAGTTAGAGTCACACCAAGGTATTTCATAGTTTTTGTAACTATTGTGAAGGGTACCTTTTCCCTAATTTCTTTCTCCACATGTTTGTCCTTTGAGTATAGGAAGGCTACTGATTTGTTTGAGTTAATTTTGTATCCGGCCACTTTGCTGAACTTGTTTATCAGCTGTAGGAGTTTCATTTTCTTATTATTTAATTCATCCTTTCATTTTTGTCCTGTAATTTCTCTTTTCTATTTTTCCCTTTCTATTATTTATTGGATATTCTTTGTATTTACATTTTAGATGTTATGTTCTTCTCCCAGTCTCTTTTCCCCTCCCCTTCCATTTGCCTTCATGAAGGTGCTTTCTGTCCCAAACACCCTCTCCCATATCAGTACATTGGCATTCACCTTCACTGGGAAAATGAGCCTTCATTGGGCCAAAGGCCTCTCCTCTAATTGATGCTAGAAAATTCTGTCCTCTGCAACATATACACGTGGGGCCATTGATCTCTCCATACAAACTCATTGGTTGGTGTTTTCGTCCCTGGGAGTTGTGGTAGGTTTGGGTAGCTGTTCTTTTTGTTTTTCCAACTGGGTTGCACACCCTTCCAGCTTCTTCAGCCTTTTCTCTAGCTCCAACATTGGGGGTCCTTGTGTTCAGTCTGATGGTTAGCTGTAAGCATTCTTCTCTATATCAGTAGGGCTCTGGAAGAGCCTCTGAGGAGGCATCCAAATAAGGTTCCTTCTAGAAAGCACTACTTGGCATCAGCAATAGTGCTTGAGTTTAGTGGCTGTATATGGGGTCAATCCCCAAGTGAGGCAGTCTCTGAATAATCTTTTCTCCAATCCCTGCTCCTCTCTTTGTCCTTTTACTTTCTCCTATGAGCATTTGGTTTTTTCTTCTACAAAAGACTGGGGAATCTACTTTGTGGACTGCCTTCTCTTTGAGCTTCATAATTTCTGTGAATTGTTTCTTGGTTATTCCGAGCTTTCTGGCTAGTATCCACTTATAAGTGAGTATATACCATAAGTGAATTTTTGTGACTGGGTTACCTCAATCATGATAATAGCTTCAAGTTCTATTCATTTGCCTAGAAATTTCATAAAGTTGTTTTTAATAGCTGAATAGTGCTCTATTGTGTATATGTACCACACTTTCTGTATCCATGAAAGACATCTGGGTCTTTCCTGCTTCTAGCCATTATAAATAAGGCTGTTATGAACAGGGTGGACCATGTGTTTGTGTTAGATGTTGAAGATTCTTTTGGCTATGTGTCCAGGAAAAGTATAGCTGGGTCCTCAGGTATTACTATGTCCATTTTTCTGAGGAACTGCGTGATTGATTTTCAGAGTGGTTGTAACATTTTACAATCCCACTAAAAATCCCAGTTAAAAAAAAAAGAACAGTGCAGGAGTGTTCTTTTTTCTCCACATCCTTGCCAGCATCTGGTGCCACCTGATATTTGATCTTAAACATTTTGAGTGGTGTGGGGTAGCATCTTAGGATTGTTTTGAATTGCATTTTTCTGATCATTAGGAATGTTGAGCATTTCTTTAGGTGAACACTCAATATTCCTCATTTGTAAAATTCTTTGATTAGCTCTGTACCCCATTTTTAATAGGATTATTTAATTCTCTAAAGGCTACCTTCTTGAGTTCTTTGTATATATTGGATACTAGCCCTCTATCAGATGTAGGATTGTTAAAGATTTCTTCCCAATCTGTTGTTTGCCATTTTGTCCTTTTGACAGTGTCTTTTGCCTTACAGGAGCTTTGCAATTTTATGGGGTCCCATTTTTGGTATTTGATCTTAAAGCATAAGCCATTGGTGCTCTGTTCAGGAAAATTTTCCCTGTGCCTATGTGTTTTAAGATATTTTCCAACTTTCTTTTCTAGTTTTTCAGTTTACTTGGTTTTACGTGGAGGCCTTTTGTCACCTTGGATTTGAGCTTGGTACAAAGAGATAAGAAAGGATAAATTTGTGTTCTTCTGCATGCTAACTGCTATCAGAACCAGCACCATTTGTTGAAGAGGCTTTCCTTTTTCCATTGAATGTCTTTAGCTCCTTTGTAAAAGGTAAGTGACCAAAGATGTATGTGTTCATTTTGGGTCCTCAATTCTATTCCATTGATCTACCTGCCTGTCTTTGTATCAATACCATGCAGTCTTTATGACAGTTGATCTGTAATACAGCTTGAGGTCTGATTTCTCTTTCCATCATGCACTCCAACATGTATTTATTTGTTTGTATGTGTATGTGAGTGTGGTGCATTCATGAGTTTGTGTGTGCATATGAGTATGCATACATAGATAAAGGGTCACAAATAAAATCTCTTCTTTCTTTTAACTATATTTTTGAAGTAAGGATTTTCTAGAATCATAACCCCTACTGTTTAGCTAGGATCACTGGTCAGTGAGATTTGTAGATTCATATGCTCCATTCTCTCTAACAATAAGATTATATGCATCCAAAATATTCTTACTTTTTCACATAGAAGCTAGGTATGTGCACTCAGATTCTCACTCTTTGTAGGAAGCACTCTATCAAATGAACAATCTCCCAATTTTGAAAGTTTATAGATTTTATTTACTAAAGATATCTGTACTATCATATTATATAGTTTTTGTTTGTTGATAATAGAGAAGAAATAACAAAACAAAATAGTAGTATTTTGATCTAGAAACAAATGTGGAATAAAGATTATATAGGGGTGTGGTGATGAATCAAGACTGATAGTAATAATAATACCCTAAGAGATAACTAACAAAAGTTTTATATGATTTATGCTTTTAGAATATATTTTCTAAAGTGCTTTATTTATTTATTTATTTATTCATTTATTTATTTATATCCCAATTGCTGCCCAACTTCCTGCTCCCCTCTCACTGTGTACCTACCCCATCCTCATTCCTTTTACCTTTGAGAAGATAAGCCCCACCACCCTGTCACATCTGGTCACTGCAAGATCATGTTTCTCTTCTCCTACTAAGATTAGACAAAACAGTCCTCTTAGTAAATGGATTCTACAGTCAGGCTACAACTTAAGGAATAGTCCCCATTCTGGTTGTTGGGGGATTCACATGGAGACTGAGTTGTGCTGCTGCCAAATATGAGCGTGAGGACTAGGTGTAGCTTGTGCATCTTCATTGCTTTGTGGATCAGTATCTGAACATTCCCAGGGGGCTACTCTTACTCTTCCAGTAGAGTTCCTATCCTCTTTGAGGACTTCAATCCTTCTCTCAACTCTTCTACAAGAGTCCTCAACCTTCCTTCAACGTTTGGTTGTGTCTATCTTCATCTGTTTTAGTCAGCTGCAGGGTAAGGCCTCTGAGAGGTCAATTATGCTAGGCTACTGTCTGCAGTCATAAGAGAATAAAATTAATGGTGTCAGGGATTAGTTGGGTTTTATGTCAAAAGCTGGTAATACTCACTACTAAAAAAATCTGAACAAAACAGATTATTTTCTAGACAGATATCACTTAACAAAGTTAAATCAAAATCTGGTAAAGTATCTAAACAGCCCCATAACCCTAAAGGAAGTAAAAACAGTCATTAAAATTCTCTAAACCAAAAAAAGCCAGGGGCCAAAGGTTTTAGCATAGAATTCTACGAGACATTAAAAGAAGAGCAAATATATATATATATATACCTTAAATCATTTCACAAAATAGAAACAGAAGAAATGCTACCCAACTCATTCTATGAGGCTACAGTCACCCTGACACCTAAACCACACAAAGATTCCATAAAGAAAGAAAACTTCATACCAATTTCATTTATAAATATTGATGCAAAAATATATCAAATGAGAGACAAAAAGACTAGCATGACAAACCCTGGCTTATACAAATTGTTTTTTACACATCTGATCTCATGTGATTTATTTGCATTGTTTCAATATTGTTTTCTACTCATTTTAATCGTTCAAACATTTCCCAGTGATAAATCAGCATAAACTAACATAGATTCTGCATGTTAGTGTTCTTTAGCAAAATCACCCATTACTTAGTATTTTTTACCACAAAACTCAATTGAACTGAGGTGCTATTAGTTATGAAAAGAAAAATATATTATATAAAGTTAATTACCTGCAAATTACACTCAATAATTTAAATGGAATGAACCATAACTGTCAAAAATATGGTAAGAGACATATGCTCAAGATATAACTTGCTCATACATGTTATTGATGAAAAATAGTGCCCATTTTTTCCTTTGTTTTTGCGCAGGAGGTGCTGTGGGTAACAGAGGACCCTGAATTAGATTATTCAATGAGACCTAGAGGTGAGGTTCTCCTTTTGTTCCTCTTTTCAGTTTAATATATGGAGGTCGCACACACACATTTTCTCTTAGAAAGATATCTTTTATTTTCCCTCATAATCTCAAATGTATTTTATTTTGTCAGGCAGCTTTTTAAATGAAAATACTGAGAATGTGAATGATTCAACAAGTTCCAAAATAAAGACTCTCTTGACTTCAGGAAAGTTTAAAATTAAAATTGCTTTATCACATAACAATATTGAATAGCAAAGTCAGAGTAAAAGCTTGAACAGATAAAACAGTTTTCTCAACTCAAAGCTATTTTACACCATATAAGACTGATGTCTTGAATGAGTTAACAGATGCCACACCTTTACACATCAATATTGATGTTTTTATACTCTCCTTTTGGTTTTCAAAGTGTAAGGTTTCATGTGTGTCCATACATGTTTGTGTATCTATTGTGTAATCTGAGACATATATATGGTTATATATGAAGGGTGTACAGTATTTGCTCCTATACACATGAACTTAAAACCAAAAAAGGATACTTATTATTATTACTATCTATAAGACCAAATCTCATTTCTTTGTGCCAAATCTCCACTAATCTTTGAACTCAGTGTTGTTGGGACAGATTAGCAGATTCATGAGTTCATTAAATTCATTGGTCTCAATTTCATAGTTGAGTTAAATACGGAGTGATATGGCTTGCTTCTCATATGGGTCCTGAGAATCCCAACTCACATCATAATTAGCAACTGCTCTTACCTATTTACCCATTTCCTCAGTACTGTAAGTACAAATTTTACTTGTTATCAGAAACTACTTTAGATCTTCTGCACATTTTTCTGATAGCATTCTTGATTTCCTTATTCCTGAATGTGTAAACCATAGGATTTAGCAGTGGTGTCAAGACATTGACAAATATAACAACATATTTCTCATATGGGAATGGTGATGTAGTTCGTGCATATATTAATATACATGGGACAAAGAACAAAAGAACAACTGTAATATGGGATCCACAGGTGGAGAGAGCTTTAAGTCGTCCTTCAGTACTATGGGCTCTCAGAGAGAACAAGATGACACCATAGGAGACAAGCAGCAAGGAGAAGATAATGATGCAGATTGAGCCACTATTTGCAAAGACCAAAATGATGAAAATGTGTGTATCAGTGCAAGCAAGCTTGAGTAATGGGAATAAGTCACAGATATAATTATCAATAACATTGGGTCCACAGAATGGTAGCTGCAAAGTAAAAATAACTTGCGTAATAGAATGTAAAAATCCGCCTGCCCAGGCAACCCCCACCAAAACACCACAGAGTTTCCAGGTCATGATGTATGAGTAGTGAAGGGGTTTGCAAATGGCCACATAGCGGTCATAAGCCATAGAAGCCAGGACAATAACCTCCACACCAGTGAAAAAATGAAAAGCAAACAGTTGTGTCATGCAGCCTTCAAAGGAAATGGTCTTCTTTTCATAGAAGAAATCTAAAATAAGCTTGGGTGTTACAACAGTAGAAGTGCAGGTATCCAGTATGGACAGGAATATCAGGAAGAAGTACATGGGGGAGCCCAGCAGTGCAGGGCTGTAGATGATGGTTGCTACAATAATCATGTTGCCTCCAACTGTTGCTAGGTACACCAGGAGAAATACAACAAACAGTATCTTCTCAATTATGGGGTTCTGAGAAAGACCCAGGAGTATGAACTCATTGACAATGCTATGGTTTTCCATCATTCTCAAGACAAAGGTTAAAGCAAAATATGTTAATATAAATCTATAAAAATGATAAAAAGTCATATAAGAGCATGATATTTCAGTCAAAAATTATTGAGTGATTTTATTAAAATTTAAGCAGAATACAAAAAATTAAAGAGTATAGTTCTGTAGTAAGTAGAATTGACATATAAAATTATTGATTACTTAAAATTAATTACAGTTTGATATTAAGGATAAAAAATCTAAAAGCATCTTCTCTAACTTGGATTAGATGATAGAAATAGTGCCCATTTTTATCAATAGCTATGAGTTTTTCATGTGAAATATTAAAAAGATAACTTGAAACTGCATTGTATATGTGAACAAAATATTATAACTTATGAATTGTATCATACATTCAAGTGAGATGATGCAGGAGTATGGAGACTGCTATGACTGAATGAAGCATTGCCTAATCAGGCAATAATAAATAAAAGACAAATTGCTATAAGGTGTCCTAACATTATGTTTGTATTTTAAATTTCCTTAAAATTTATACATAGACTGAGACTTCAGATAGATTAATTTATCCTTTGTAATAATAAAATAGCTGAGGTGTAGGTCAGCATTACACATTCAATAATACATATGTTGAAAGTGGTATTTCCCTCATAATTCATTATTTAAAAACATGATCAAAAGTTTATGAAAATTATGCTGTTGTCATGGCATCAAGGTTAGATTGCTGAAAAAGTAAATGACTACTGTTCAAGACTCAGCCTTTTAATCGGTGTAAAAGGTGGCATGATGCTCATTTATTTCTTTAAAAGTTACAATAAAATTTTACCCACAGGAGGGAAAAAAAACACTAGTTCAGGAATTTAAGAGAATAGACCTCCATATTGACAGGCTTTCATAGAATCAGAAAAGGATGAATGATTACTTTCTTAGTAAGAATTTTATTTCACAGTTGTTCTATCTAGTCTCCTTTCTATAAACGTTAAAGCATCTTTTTATGTTCTCTGTGTTTGAATGAAGTATATTTATAAAGTAAAGAGAGTAAATGCTTATGCAGAAAATGATAGATCAGTCATGTGGAAATTGTTGGCAGCACATAGCTGAAGAGAAATAACTTGTTGAGTATATTTCAGATTATAAAGACCCAATTAAAATTATTTAATGTAATATGGAGAGAGTACATATGATTATGACCTAGGAAAATTATAGAAATGTAATTTGTGGGAAGTAAATATATTTATGAATTAGGAGAAGGGTTTCAGAAAAGACAGGCAGATGACTTTGTCTACGTTCACTTCCTTATGGTGCCTGGCCTTGTGCTTTTTAACCATTTATGAATAAAGACTGGAGTGATTGTTCATTCACACCGGTGTAAATATTCTCTTGATAGTATGTTTTTATATTTACTCTTGAAACGTTGATACCATTAAAATAACAAGGCTAAAAATTCTATTCTCATGTATTAAAATAATTTCATGACTTTAATACATTAAATTAATAACTTTTCAACTGCGACCAAATAAACTTCATTTACAGGTTTTCTTTTCTAATCTTGTAACACTAGTCAGTACTTCAAGTAGCTAATGCACTGTACTTAGATATATATTCTGAATGAGTCTCCTATGTTCTGTAAAATTTAAAATAGAAGTGTTCACATGTGTATAATATTTTGAGAATTTTTAATTCAGATTATGACATTTTAATAAAATACATCATTTTCAGACAGAAAAGACTCAATTAATTGGCATTTACTTATATAATGTTAACGTGTTTAAGAAAATATTATTCTATAAGGCATTATTTAATTTATATTAAATTACCATAAAACATGTTTATAAATAGCTTATATGCTCATCTCTAAGTATTATACGGATGGTCAAATGAAAATATTAAAATGTAATTCATGGGCATATTTCCATACCATAATAAGGCCAATATATTGATTCAAAAAGTTAGCTACCTTACCTATAGACAGCTGTCCCATAGACACTACAAAAGAAACATTACTCACTATCATCTGTAACACAGACACCTGTATTCATCCACAAGCTAAAGCCAAGGAAAGAATAGTATAAGTATATTCTATGGGTGATTAGATTAGTCAGTGATCAATAACAATTGACACAGAATAATTTACATGTTATTATTGACAGCCAAACCAGAAAAGGCAGAGATGTGCAATAAGTAAGAAGTCCTTGGTTCTGCCAAGTCTCCATGCCCCAGTGTAGGAGAATGTCAGGGTGAGGAAGCAGGAGGGGGTGGGTGAGTGGGGCACACATTTTAGAAACTGGGTGTGGGTGGATGGAATAGAGGGTTTATGGAGGGGAAACTGAGAAACAGGATGATGTTTGAAATGTAAATTAAATGTATCAAATTAAAAATAAATAAATAGGCTGTCTTAAGGAGAGCCTATACAACAAATGGTGTTGGTCCACTGGCACACAGCATGCCGAAGAATGAAAATATACCCTTTCTTCTCTCCTTGTACAAAGCTCAAGTGTAAGTGTATCAAAGATCTCCACATTAAACCAGATACACTGAAACTATTAGATGAGAAAGTATGGAAAACCTTAGAACACATAGGCATAGGAAAAAATTTTCTGAACAAAACACCACTGGCTCGTTCTCTAAGGCCAAAGATTAACAAATGGGACTTAATGAGATTGCAAAGTTTCTGGAAGGTTAAGGACACTGTCAAGAAAACAAAATGGCAGCCAACAGAATGGAAAAAAGATCTTTACCAACTCCACATCAGATAGAGGCCTAATATCCAAGGTATACAAAGAACTCTAAGAGCTAGACACCAGAGAATCAAACAACCCTATTAAAAAAATGGGGTACAGAGCTAAACAAAACGTTCTCAATTGAGGAATATCAAAAAGCTGAGAAACATCTAAGGAAGTGTTCTACATCCTTAGCCATCAGGGAAATGCAAATCATAACAACCCTGAGATTCCACTTTACACCGGTCAGATTGGCCAAGATTCAAAATTCAGATGACAGCAAATGCTGGTGAAGTTTTGGAGAAAGAGAAACACTTCTCCCCTATTGGTGGGGTTGTAAACTGATTCAACCACTCTGGAAATCAGTCTGGCAATTCTTCAGAAAATTGGACATACTACTACCTGAAGATCCAGCTATTCTACTTCTGCGCATATACCCCAGAGTCACTCCAATATATAACAGAGACATATGCACCACAATGTTCATAGCAGCTGTATTTGTAATAGCCAGAAGCTGGAAAGAACCCAGATGTCCTTCAGTAGATGAATGGATACAAAAATTGTTGTACATTTACACAATGAAGTACTACTCAGCTATCAGAAACAATGACTTAACCAAATTATTAAGATAATGGTTGAATCTAGAGAATATCATCTTGAGTGAGATAACCCAGTCACAAAAGAACAGACATAATATGCAGTCACTGATAGTGGCATGCTAAACCCAGAGGGCTTGGACTGCCCCAGAAACAACTCACAGACTGTGTGAAGGTCAAGAAAAAAACAAAAACAAAAACAAAAACAACAACAACAACAAAAAAAAAAACCATTATGCTCAATCCTTACACACCAAGAAAACTTTGACTAATTCCAGGTTACATACTGTTTCACATGTACTTTTTGCTCATTGTAACTAGTAATACCTTAATGTAGAGTATCAAATCTTAAAAAAAAAAATGCCAAGCACTGACAAAAGTGTATTCATATACATTTATTCAAAAATGCTTAAAATTTGTTCTTTTATCTTTGTTTTTTAAAATAAAGTTAAAAAAGGTAACAAAATTAAAAGAGAAAAAAATAAATAAACAAATAAATTTAAGAAAGAAAAGATGAGGCACTCTATACATGTTTAAAAATGTCATAATGAAATGTGACTTTTCTTACAATGCTGACATTGGGAAATAAAAAGGGAAATTTCTCGACTTCTTAGATTTACATTCAGATACAAAGTGTTGCAATTTTTAAATAGCATAAATCAGGTTATGTTATGACCCTAAAAATCTATAAGCCTTAGCTTTCAATTATAAAAGTTGATTTTAGCAACTTTTGTCCATGTTTGTTGTCTACTGGTTGGATGGATTCCTAGGTTGAGTAGTACCTGGATAGCCTTTTTTTCAGCCTCTGTTCCATCCAAGAACTGCTAGCAGACAGGACTCTGATTTAGTTGTTCCCTGAAAGGCTCTGGCAGCACCTGATTAGTATAGATTCAGAGCCTCACAGAAAATCATCATTCTGAGTTCAGAGACCCCAAAAAAAGCATTACAGGAGGGACTGAAGAAGATGAAGGGATTGCAACCACAGAGAAAGAACAACCTCAACTAACCTGACCACCCAGAGTTCTCATGTACTAAACCCCCAACCAAACTGTACACATAAAGGGAGCCATGAACCCAGATACATATGTATCAGAGGATGGTTTTATCTGACATTAATAGGAGATGAGGTCCTTGATCCTGTGGAGGCTTGATACCCCAGTATAATGGGATGCTAGAGGAATGAGGCAGAAATGTGGGGTGGGAGAGCATCCTCATAGAGGCAAACAAATGGCTCCCTACAAGTGGGAATTAGATCAGGGGTTTGCAGAGGGAAAACCAGGAAGGGAGACATTTAAAATGTAAAAAGTAAAATAATTAGTTTTTTAAAACAAGCAATTTAACTGGAAGCTCTTTTGTGAAAGTCACATAAAAAGGGTTTGCAGAGAAAAGATGAGGAAGGGAGACAACAGTTAAAATGTAAATAAATAAAATAGTTTTTTTTAAACAGGCAATTTAAGCTCTTTTGTTAAAATCACTTAAAAATTAGTGATGACCACATCATAGTGGTGGCACATGTCTTTAATCCCAACACTTAGGAGGAAGAGGCAAATGGAACTCTGTGAGTTTGAGTTCAGCCTGGTCTGAGCATGTTCCAGGACAGTCAAAGGTATATAGTGAAACTGTCTCAACCCTATTCCCACAAATAATAAAATAGTAAATGAATGAAGAGAAATCAGGTATTAAAAATAATATGCCCCATAAAATGACAAAGAGGTTTGAAGGTAATTATAGTTTCAAGTCTTTCATTTGTATAGCAAAAGCTCTTAAGTGATTGTCTTTATTTTTTATTCACAATGTAAACTATTTTATTTCATTGATTGCAGAAGGATAAGATGGCTTCAATAAAAATAGATTCTAACATTCGTAATAATCTATAATGCAGTGTATCTGTCCCCAAATTCATATACAGGCATTTCTGCTTTAAAGAGCTTCTTAAATACCAACATCTTAGTGGCTACTTCTAATATATGCAGAGAAGTGGATAAGATTCCTATAAATTATGTATATGTATAAAATTATTTTATATGTTCTTTTAAAGATGCTTAGTAGTTCTTAACTAATGACAGCATCATTTCTGCATTAAAGTGTTTCTAAAATGTAAGTCATGGCATCCAGAATGGAAGGTACAGTATAATCAGATTTATGATTATAAAGATTATGATATTACCATTTAGAAGTTAATAGGATTAAAAATAAGAAGGAAGCTGAGTTGAGTTACACAACTTAAAAAAAGATAATAACTAAAATTCAGTCTAAACACGAGTAAAATTTGCTGCATAGTTGAGGCAACTGTATACCTGTATACTTCACTATATTTTCAAATACATGAATGACAAAACAGTTTGACTATACCTAATGAAGCTGTGAAAATGATATCCTAGAATTTTGTATACACTTTTGTATGTGCTATTCAAAATAAGACTACATAAAACTGTTAAAAAGAAGTTTTTAAATATCAATTTTTGTGGGTGCTTCTAAGTGAAGTTAATATAATTACCATAAATTATGTAAATGTGTAAAATTATCAAAAAAATTAGCAAAATATACTTTGAAGTAGATATTCAAAACTTTGACATTTAATAGCAATGTGCAGTTGAATCCTTCCTGACACCTCAAAGAGTTTGTGCAAAGAATGGTATATGATAGTTCTATATTTTAGAAGAGTTGACAAGGTCAGATGCAGCACAGCTTGGAAACATCATGTAGATTTTTATGACATTCAGCTACAGATCTTAATGCTTTACTTCTAAGTACTGAGATTACAATCCCCTGCTCCCTCATGAGAGACCAATCAATAATAATTGTAAGCATATTTTATCAAAAAGAATATGTTACTTGTAATGTCAGCATTATTTTAATCAGTGCCTGACTATCCAAAGTGTGATGAAATATAAGTCCATCAAAGAAAAAGTCTTTTTATAATCATATTTTAAAATGCATCCAATTACTGTGATACCACTTCATTCATGGGGACATTTAGAACACATATTACTATAATTGCAGGCCCCAAGCATGTTTCTATTTCTAAAAAAGGATTTGTACCCAAAATTGTATTCTAAAAATTATACGAGAAAATTTTAAAACAGACTCTAATATTGTTTCAAAAATACTGAAAAATTAAAAAGGACAAACATTCATAAGAGTTAAGATATGCAAATAAGAAAATTACAAATTACTAGCACATAAATAAAACTATAGGACAGTAATGATGAGGTATTTTAAATATTGAAGAGAGAAAATAAAATGGAAATTAAATGTTCATTTATAGGTGCATTAAATATATTCTGTAAGATATATTTGGGGTAACATAAACTGGTAGATGTTGTGTGTGGGAAATAGTTTAATCAAAATACTTAAAATTAAACATTACATTTGTACCCATAAAATTAAACTACAATTTTAAGCTTGAAATTCACAACATTCACCAAAAGTGAACTAAATGAGCTAAAATAATATAATAGGCCATCTTATAACATTCATTTTAATCCACCCACACCTTTCCATGAATGACCATACTATAGATTCATACTTCCACATTTAAAGTACTCTTTGATATTAAATCAAATTTATATTGCCCATATAGGGACTAATTCATTTTCTTCATAGTTCTGATATACTTTACGGCTGTTTTGCCTCCAAGATCTATGCACTTTAGTATTTTGTATCTGCTTCTAATCTGGTTCAGATGTCCTTCACAGTAGAAACTGTGACCACCAAACTATTACCTAAGCAATGACCAAAGAGAGTGTGTGTGTCTCCTTAGTTCTACCATTCATATCATGTCCTGTTTCCTTTCCTTCAAAGTTATAGACACAATTTATCCACATACAGTAGAGTCTCTTTGACATCTAAGTAGTATATTTATCATACAAAATTATCAGAGAGATGTTTCTTTTTATATTTCTCTTAATCTATTTCTGAAGCTTTTTTAAATATCTTGGTAATTGATTTCATTTTAAGAGCAAGACAAAGCAAAAACTACCAGCACTGAAGCAGTTCAAATATTTTAACTATTTAGATTTTCTGATCACATACCCATACCCTGCTGAGAGAGAGCCCTTCTCACAAAAGTTCTGACACATCTGAGAGCACAGGTGAGACCACCACTTCTGCATAAATCCCTGGCCCACAAAGAATCCAGAGCCCTCAAGACACAGGAAAGAGAGCAGACTGGGACAGGATCCGTCCAGTTTCTGCCTGCTACCTGGAGCTGACTCTGTGCTATAGCTCTCTCTTACCAGTACCTGCTGGGAAAGAACTGTTCCTCCCTAAGTATTGAAACACCTGAGAGCACAGGCTTATAGGAGGGTCAAGCCACTGTCAGAATCAACAAGACTAGCTAACATCAGAGATAAGCAGATGGCAAGAGGCAAATCCACAACCTAAGAAACTAAGTCACTTGGCATCATCAGAACCCAGTTCCTCCACCACAGCAAGTCCTGAATGCCCCTCACACTGGAAAAGCAAGATTCTGATTTAGATTTATTGATCACTCCTTATCTTAAATGTAATAATTATAAAAATTTAGGTGAAAAATTAAACCAGAAGACTTCATTTGGTGACTTTACATAATTTCTATTAGTGATATTCCCTGTACCATGTTAGGTGTATTTGTGGAAGTAGAACACTTTGAATTTCCTAACAGAATATCTGTAAGGCAGGAGGGCACTTCAGTTTATCATACTCCTGTACTGCACATTTATTACACAAGCTCAAAGCTTTCAATCCAATCACCAAAATTCAGTTACCTGAGCTCTGTGGGCACCTAATCAGTTATTTGATGTGAAACATTTTTCTTACATTTCCTCATGTGTCATTTTATTAACTTATAGCATTAGTCAGAGAAACTTTATAAAGGAAAGGAATTTAAGTACTTAGGTTTAAGTTGCTTTCTCAAAAACAAAGTTATGAAGCAAACAGTCTCTGATTGTATTAAGCACACTTTACTGCCCACAATCCCCAACTATTAAATCACTATATCACAAATTAAAAATCATTTCTGAAAATTTGCAGTATACCAGCTATACCTTACCAAGAATCACTTCTGTGAATAATCTGAGGATATCTATCCTTTTTGGTCAGTATTGAAAAAGATTCTTAGCTTGTTGTTTCCATTTATTCTTTCCACATCTGAGGGAAATAGAAGGTCAGCCTGAACAATCAGGGTACAGGATGTCATCTCTGCTTCTCAAGTGATCAGTTTACTATGGTTGTTGAATGAAAAGTAAATTCTTTACTCACTGCATCTGAAATTTGAAGAAGCTTCTTTGAGATGTCTTGAATCTATGATTTTTTTTAGTCTCCTAGGATTTGTAAAATGCTCCCTCCCATGTGAAATACCAAAACACAGTTCTATGCACTTTTTTTTATAACTTTCTTACATCTATGTCTGTAGAGAACAAACAAATGAAGCCCTGACTTAGTAAAATCTTGAAGGAAGGTGTGTCTTTGACAGAGGTATAGCCATGCAGAGGACAATAAGTTATACTATCTATGGACTGTTTGCAAAGCTTTCCTACAATAGTTCAGAAAGGCCAAAAATGTGTCCTATCCAAGTACAAGTGTGTATTAGTACATACAAAATCTAGGAAGTACAGTTTTATCTGCCCTAATGCTTATAGTCTAAAACCGTTTATCTACAGAAAACTTCTACAAAGATTTGCTAAGCCATCTCCACCTTGCATTGTATATAATAAACACTCTAATGTTCGAGGTTGAGGGAGTAGTAGGATCAGCTTCATCAGAGTACACATTCTATCTGGCCCTTGCTTTTCTAGTTGTATATGCATGTCTGTCTTTTCTTCATTTTTTTTTTTTTTTTGCTGCCCTGAGACAGGGATCTAGAACTCAAGCCACATGCAATATGTGCATCTAAAATTATGTTATTTCTTTTAATGGAATATTTTGTTAATGTTCTTATATCATTAGTTTGAAAAATAATATACTATTTTATATTGCATGAAATACATTTTTTTGCAGATTTTGTACAAACTGCTTTTTCTAGAAATAATATACCAATTAATCTATAAGGAAAATATACATAATTTTATAAATCACTATCAAAAGACTATTAAGTATGTTTTATACATAAATATATGTGGCATATGTTAATGGGATTGTCAATTATTTCCACTAAGAATATTTTTTATATTTTACATATTTTATAATATCATACACTCATGCAATGTATTATAATCACATTATCTACCCATATATTTTCTCTTCATTGTAATCTTCAGAATCTTATTATTATTAGTATTTGTGTTTCTACTATATGCCTGTCTGTTTATTGACCATTGACTTAAAGACAGGTTCTTGCATAAGCATAGAAAAGGGTTTCTTTTACTGGAACACAGTCAACTTACCTTTATTGAAACCCATCTTCCATATTGAAAAATTTGCAGAAAGAAATTAATTTACTCCAATGAAGTTTCATTAGTGTATAAATTATACTTAGGTACAGAATATTTTCTAAGCAGAATATGTCCAACATAAATGAACTGAAAGATATTTTTGGAGGTTTTCTATTTTTAGGATTTCTGTGTATGCAAAGGTATATGTGTGTGTATGTGTGTGTTTGTGTGTGTGGGGGACTATCTGTGTCTATATTAGTTTCTTGTGCATTTTCTTAGGATCTTTATATCTTTTTGTTTAATTGCTATTTCTTATTATGTATTGTTTTTATAATATTTCTATTTCATTAACTTTTAGACTACTGATGAAAGATAGAAAATGGTAGAGATTTGGGGTAAATGGGAAGGTGAAGAGGACCTTGCAGGAGTAAGGGGAGGAAAAGAATGATCAAAATATGCTGATAAAATAACTATTTTCAATTTAAAAACAAGATGAAGCAATAACTGTTAGGAGAATATTAGCAAATTCTAATTTTAAATTAGTAGGAATGAGAATAAGCAGAGAGTTTTCAGTATTATTTTGTGTCTAAAATTTGTATTTATTTTCTCCTGGCATATTGCAACCAGAGTGTACATTTGGAAATTGTATATTGTATACAAATTGAATAATCAAGATAAAGTTTGAAACTGATATATGGAATATCTATTTTGTATACTAGCTTATGATTAGAAAATTTTATTTCATAATTTCAATAAAAATCACATTCAAATTGTCATACAGCAATTAAACAAACAAGGACATTTCTACAGTTTCTTTTGTTTTTATTGGATGTGTTTTGTATTTACATTTCAAATGTTATCCCCTTTCCCCCACAACCATGTAGCCTCATTTTCCACTAGATTCCAAGAAAAGACTCCTACTTGTTTCACCTCAGCACCTTGGCATTTTCCAAAACTGGTAAATTTCCCAACACCTTAACTGGCCAAAGGTCACTTCTCACATTAATGCCAGACACTGCTATCCTCTGCTTTATATGCAACTAGAGACATGGTTCTCCCCATGTGTGCTCATTGGTTCGTGTTTTAGTCTCTGAAACTTCTGGAGGGTTTGGTTGATTGATAATATAGTTTTTCCCATGGGGTTGCAGATTTTGGCAGCTCCTTCCGTCCTTTCTCTAGCTCCTTCATTGGCATCTCCATGTTCAGTCTGATGGTAAGCTAAAAGCATCCTCATCAGTATCAGAATGGCTCTGGCAGAGAATCTGGCTCTGGCTCCTGCCAGTAAACACTTCTTAGCATCAGCAATAGTGCTTAGGTTTGGTGGCTGCAAATGGAGTGGATGCCCAGTTGAGGCAGTCTCTGAATGATCATCTCTTTAGTTCCTGCTCCGCTATTTGTCCCTGTATTTTCCCAGGTGAATACTTTATTCTTCCCTCTAAAAAAAACTGAGGCATCCACATTTTGGCCTGCCTACCTTTTGACCTTCATAAGGTCTGTGAATTGTTTCTAAAGGATTCAGAGATTTTTGGGTTAATATCCTCTTATCAATGAATACTTACCATGTGTGTTCTTTTGTGATTGTGTTACCTCACTCAGGATGATTGTTTCTAGTCCCATCCATTTACCTAGGAATTTCATAAAGTAATCATTTCTAATAGCTGAGTAGTACTTCATTGTACAAATATACTAAAACTTTTGCATCCATTCCTCTATTGAAGCACACTGGGTTCTTTCTAGATTCTGCCTATTAAATTAAAACTGCAATGAACATAATGAAGAATGTATCTTTATTATATGTTGGAGTATCATTTGGGTATATTCCCAGGAGCATTATAGCTAGGTTATCAGGTAGTACTATGTTCAATCTTCAGAAGAACTGCCAGACTGATTTCTAGACTGGTTGTACCAGCTTGAAATCCTACCAAAACTGAGGAGTATTCCTCTTTCTCAACATCCTCTTGAGCATCTGCTATCCCCTGGGTTTTTTATCTTAGCCATTCTTACTGGTATGAGGTAAATCTCAGGGTTGTTTTGATTTTCATTTCCATGATGACAAGGGAGGTTGAGAATTTCTTTAGGTGCTTCTCAGACATTTAGTATTTCTCAGTTAATAATTCTTTGTTTAGCTCTGTACCCAATTTTTAAGAGAATTTTTTGATTCTTTGGAGTAGAACTTCTTGATTTTTTTTTAATATATCCCATATTCATTCTCTTTCATATGTAGGACTGGAAAAGATCCTTTTTCAAATCTGTTGGTTGGTATTTTTATAGTTAACAATGTCCTTTGTCTTACAGGAATTTTGAAATTTTATGATATCCCATTTGTTGATTCTAGGTCATAGGACATAAACCATTGGTGTTCTATTCAGTAAAACATCACCTGTGCCTACATGCGTAAGGTTCTTTCCAACGTTCTGTTTGGTGAGTTTCAGTGTACCTGGTTTTATGTAGAGGTCTTTGATTCACTTTGACTTGAGCTTTGTACAAGGACATACGAAAAGATTGATGTGGGTGGGACCATCAGCCACCAAGACCAATTGAGACCCAGAGATAAAAGCCTGGTGAGAAGGGATTCCAATTAGCCAGAAAGCAAAGAGATCTCTGCCCAGCATGCATGGAAAGCATGTCCCTGCACTGCCTGATCCAGGGAACAGGAATCCAGCATTGGGCCCTCTATTCCCAGCTGGTGGCTTATGGGTGCAGAACAGGGCTTGGATCATCCGCCACCAGGAACAGCAGAGATCCAGGGTCACAGGCCAGGTACAAGGGAAAAGTGAGAAAAAATCACTTACAATAACATGGCAAGAGGAAAGTAAAAGAGCATACCCCAGGAAAACAAAGACAACCTGGCAACAATAGAACCCAGCTCTCCAATCACAGCAAACAGCAGAATGCCAAACACTCCAGAAAAAGAAGTCTCAGACCTGAAATCCTACCTCAAGATGATGATAGAGATCCTTAAACAATAACAGGAAGAAAACCATAAAGAATTAGAAGCTTTTAAAGAAGAAACAAGAAAAATGCTCAAAGAACTCAAACAACTGGAAGAAAACAGAACCAGAAAGATGAAGGAATAGAAGAAGGAATTTAAAACAGAAAGGGAAACAATGAAGAAAACACTAATACAAACAACCCTAGAAGTAGAAATTCTAAAATATAAATAGGAGTCACAGGTGTAAACATTTCCAAAAGACTACAAGAGATGGAAGGAAGAATCTTGGAGGCCGAAGACAATATTGAAAACATAAACAAAACAATAAGAGAATATGCAAAAACTAAAAAGCTCCTAACCCAAAATGTCGAGGAGAACAAGGACACAATGAGAAGACCAAACCTAAGGATAATAGGAATAGAAGAGGTAGAAGAATATCCTAAGCAATAAACCAAAAGAAGAAAGGTACACAGGCACAATTCAACCTGCAAAAGCAATAACAGCAGGAAACAGCAACCACTATTCCTTGATATCTATTAACATAAATGGACTCAACTCCCCAATAAAAAAATATAGGCTATAAGACTGGATACATAAACAAAACCAAGCATTTGCTGCCTACAGGAAACTAATCTCAGGACAAAGACAGACACTATCTCAGAGTAAAAGTTTGGGGAAAAAAATTTCCAATCAAATGACCCCAGGAAGCAAGCTGGAGTATATATTCTAAAATTGAATAAAATAAATTTAAAAACAAAAGTTATCAAAAAAAGATAAGTAAGGACACATTTTACTCATTACAGGGGAAATCTGTTAGAAGGAACTCCCAATCCTTACCATATATGCTCCAAATACAAAAGCACACATATTCATAAAAGAAAACATACTAAAGCTCAAAAAATACATTTTACCCAACACAATAATAGTGGAAGATTTTAATACCCCACCCTCACCAATGGACAGATCAAGGAAACAGAAACTGAACAAGGACACTGTAAAACTAGCAGACACTATGAACCAACTGGAATTAATAGATATCTACAGAACATATTATCCTAAAACAAAAGAACACCTTGTTCTCAGCAACTCATGGCACCTTCACGAAAATTGACCACATAATTGGACACAAAACAAACCTCAATTGATAAAACAATATTGAAATAATCCCAAGCATCCTTTCCGATCACCCTGGACTAAAGCTGGTTTTTAATAACAACAAAGACAACAAAAAGCCTATATACAAAGTGAAACTAAAAAATGCTCTATTACACTATAACAGGGTCAAAAAGAAATAAAGAAAAAATTAGGGATTTTCTAGAATTCAATGAAAATAAAAATACAACCTGCGAAAACTTATGGAATGCAATAAAAGCAGTTCTGAAAGTAAAGTCATAGCTTGGAGTGCTTCAAAAATGAATTCAATTTGACAGCACATCTAAAAGCTTTAGAACAAAAGAAAGCAGATACACCCAAGAAGAGTAGACAGCAAGAAATAATCAAAATTAGGGTAGAAATAGACCAAATGGAAACAAAAAGAACCATCCAAATAATCAACAAAACCAAGAGCTGGTTCTTTGAGAAAATCAACAAGATTGATGAAACCCTAGCCAGACTAACTAGAGGGAAAGAGAGTGTATCAAAATTAACAAAATCAGAAAGGAAATGGAGAAAAAATGACTGAAACTGAGGAAATTCAAGAAATCATTACATCCTACTACAAAAGCCTATACTCAACAAAGGTAGAAAATGAGGATGAAATGGATGAATTTCTAGATAGATACAAGATTCTAAAGTTAAACCAGGACAAGGTAAACCATCTAAATGATCCCAAAACACCTAAAGAAATAGACACAGACATCAAAATCCTTCCAACCAAAAAAGGCCAGGTCCAGATGGGTTCAGTGCTGAATTTTATCAGACATTTATTGACAAAATAATAGCAATACTCTCCAAACAATTGTACAAGATATAATCAGATGGAATACTACCTAACTCATTTTTTGAGGCTACAGTAACCCTCTTTCCTAAACCACAAAAGACCTACAAGAAAGAGAACTTCGGACCAATCTCACTTATGAACCTTGATCCAAAATACTCAACAAAGTCCTTGTAAACCCGAATCCTAGAACACATCAACAACATCATTCACCATGGTCAAGTAGACTTCATCCTTGGGTTGTAGAGATGGTTTAATATATGGAAATTCATCAATGTAATCCACTATATAAACAAACTCAAAGAACAAAACCACATGGTCATCTTACTAGATGCTGAGAAAGCATTTGACAAAATTTAACACTCCTTCATGTTAAAAGTCCAGGAAAGAAGAGGGAATCCAAGGTCCATACCTAAACATAATGAAAGCAATATACAGCAAACCAACAGCCAACATCAAACTTAACGGTGGGAAACTTGAAGCAATCTCATTAAAATCAAGGCAGGCTACTCTCCTGCTACCTACTCAACATAGTACTGGAAATCCTGGCCAAAGTAATTACACAGAAAAAAGGAAATCAAAGGGATAGAAATTGGAAAAGAAGAAGTAAATACATCACTTTTTGCAGATGACATGATAGTGTACTCAAGCGACCCCACAAATTCCATCAGAGAACTCCTACAGCTAATAAGCATGTTCAGCAAAGTGGCTGGATATAAAATAAACTCAAACAAATCAGTAGCCTTCCTATATTCAAAGGACAAACATGTGGATAATGAAATTAGGGAAAAGATACCCTTCACAATAGTCAAAAAACTATGAAATATTTTGCTGTTACTCTAATTAAGCAAGTGAAGGACCTGTATGACAAGAACTTCAAACCTCTAAAAAGGGAAAATAAGGAAGATCTCAGAAAATGGAAAGATTCTCCATGCTAATGGATTGGAATGATCAACATTTTTAAAATGGCCTTCAACCCAAAAGCAATCTAGGTTCAATGCAATCCCCATCAAAATTCCAATTCAATTCTTCATTGAGTTGGAGAGAGTAATGTGCAATTTCTTCTATAATAACAAAGGAACTAGAATAGCAAAATCCATCCTCAACAACAAGAAAATATCTAAGGAAATAAACATCCCTGACCTCAAGCTATATTACATGGCAATTGTGCTAAAAACTACATGGTACTGATACAGAAATAGGCATGTGGATCAACGGAATAGAATAGAAGATCCAGAAATGAGCACTCATATATATGGTCACCAGATTTTTCACAAAGTACCTGTATACATTCAATGGAAAAAGAACAGCCTATTCAACAAATGGTGTTGGTTCAACTGGGACTCAGTATGCAGAAGAATGAATATAGACCCTTTCTTATCTCCTTGTACAAAGTTCAAGTGTAAGTGGATCAAAGATCTGCACCTTAAACCAGGTACACTCAAACTATTAGATTTGAAAGGCGGGAAAATCTTAGAACACGTAGGCAAAGGAGAAAATATCCTGAATAAAACACCAATGGCTTTAGCTCTAATGTCAAAGTTTGACAAACGGCAATTAATGAGATTGCAAAATTTCTGTAAGGCTAAGAACACAGTGAAGAAAACAAATCAGCAGTCAACAGAGTAGGAAAAGAAAAGAAAACAAACAACAACAAAAAAAATATTCTCAATCATTACACACCAAGAAAACTTTGACTAATCCTGGGTTACATCCTGTTTTACATGTACTTTTTGTACATTGTAACTAGTAAGACCTTAATGCAGAGTATCAAACCTTAAAAAAAAAAATAGCCAAGCATAGACAAAAATGTATTTGTATACATTTATGAAAAATGTTTAATTTTTTTCTTTTATCTCTGTTTTTTAAAATAAAGTTTAAAAAAAAGAAAAAGAAAAAATGGGGTTCAGACCTAAACAAAAGGTTCTCAATTGATTAATATCGAATGGCTGAGAAACATCTAAGGAAGTGCTCCAAAGCCTTAGCCATCAGAGACATGCAAATCAAAACAACCCTGAGATTTTACCTCACACCAGTCAGATTGGCCAAGATCCAAAACTCAGATGACAACAGATGCTGGCAAGGATGTGGAGAAAGATGAACATTTCTCCCCTGTTGGTGGGGTTGTAAACTGATACAACCACTCTGGCAATCAGTCTGGTGATTCCTCAGAAAATGGATATAGTACTACCTGAAGACCCAGCTATTCCACTTCTGGGCATATACCCCAGCGACACTCCAATATACAACAAAAACTCATGTACCACAATGTTCATAGCAGCTCAATAGTCAGAAGCTGAAAAGAACCCAGATGTCCTTCAGTAGATGAATGGATACAAAAATATTGGTACATTTACACAATGGAATACTACTCAGCTATCAGAAACAATGACTTAACAAAATTCTTAAGGAAATGGTTGCATCTAGAGAATATCATCCTGAGTGAGATAACCCAGTCACAAAAGAACAGACATAATATGCATTCACTGATAATGGGATACTAACCCCAGAAAGCTCTGAACACCCCAGAAAAAACTCACAGACTATATAAAGTTTAAGAAATAAAACAAAAAACAAAAACATTATTCTCAATCCTTACACAACAAGAAAACTTTGACTAATTCTGGGTTAAATCCTGTTGTACATGTACTTTTTGCTCATTGTAACTAGTAAGACCTTAATGCACCCTATCAAAACTTTGGAAAAAAAAGAGGCCAAGCACTTACAAAACTGTATTCATATACAATCTAGCAAAAAACAATTAAAATTTGTTGTTTTATTTTTGTTTTTTAAAATAAAGTTATTCAAAAAAAAGAAAGAAATATTGATGTGCATTCCTGTACATGCTTACTGACAATTGAACCAACACCATTTGTTGAAGATGCTGTCATTTTTGTACTGGATGTTTTTAGCTCATTTATCAAATATCATGTGACCATGGTGTGTGGGTTCATTTCTAGGACTTCAGTTATATTCTAGTAATCTAATTACCTGTCACTCTATCAATACAAATGCAGGCTTTATCATGATTGAATTGAAATGCAGTTTGAGATCCGGAATAGTGGTTAACCTGGAAGTTCTTTTATTGTCAAAAATAGTATTCGTTATCCTACTACCTTTATATTCTAAAGGTATTTGGAAATTTCTCTTTCTAATTCTATAAAGAATTGAGTTTGAATTTTGGTGGGGATTACATTGAATCTGTAGATTGCTTCTAGTAAGATGGCGAGTTTTACTCTGTTGATCCTTCCAATCCATGAGCATGGGAGTTCTTTCCATTTTCTGTGATCTTTTTCAATTTATTTCTTCAGAGATTTGAAATTTTTTATATAAATATTTCACTTGCTTGATTAGTGTCATACCAAGGTATTTTATATTGTTTGTTACTATTGTGAAGTGTATTGTTTATCTAATTTTTTTCTCAACCTGTTTATCCCTTGAGTAGAGGAAGGCTACTGATTTCTTTGAATTAATTTTGTATCCAGGCACTTTGCTAAATTTGTTTATTATCTCTAGTAGTTCTGTGGTAGAATTATTATGCTCACTTAAGTATACTATTATATTATTTGAAAATAGTGATATTTTTACTTCTTACTTTCCTATTTGTATCTCTTTGACTTCCTTTTACTATCTAACTGCTCTGACTAAGACTTCCAGTACAATATTGAAAAGGTAGGAGGGGATTGGGCAGCCTTGTCTACTCCCTGATTTTAGTGGGATTGCTTTGTGTTTCTCACCATTTAGTTTGCTGTTGGCCACTGGCTTGCTGTATATTGTTTTTCCTATATTAGGTATGTGCTTTGATTCCTGATCATTCCAAGAGTTTTAACATGAAGCAGTGTTAAATTTTGTCAAATGCTTTCTCAGGATCTAAGGAGATAATTATGTGTTCTTTTTCTCTTTGATTTTTTTATATAGTGGATTACACTAATGGATTTCCATATCTTGAACCATGCCTCTGTCCCTGGCATGAAGCCTACTTGATCATGGTGAATGATAATTTTGATATGTTCTTATATTCAGTTTGCAAGGAATTTATTGAGTATTTTTGCATCTATGTTCATGAGGGAAATTTTTATGAAGTTCTCTTTATTTGTAGTGTTTTTGTGTGGTTTAGGTATGAGTGTACTTGTGGCTTTGAAGTATGAGTTGGGTAGTGTTTCTTCTTTTTCTATTTTGTTGAATAGTTTGGAGAGTATTGGTATTAGGTCTTCTATGAAGGTTTTATAGAATTCAGCATTGACCTCATCTATTCCTGTGCTTTTAATTTGGTTGGGAAGCTTTGATGACTGCTTCTATTCATTTAGGAGTTATGGGATTGTGAAATAGTTTATTTTGTCCTGATTTAACTTAGGTATTGAATATCTGCCTAGAAATTTGTCCATTTCCCCTAGATTTTCTTACGTTGTTGAATATAGCCTTTTGTACTTGGATTTGATGATTTCCTTAATTTCTTCAGTTTTTATTTCTCCTGCTTCATTACTGATTCAAATAATCCTATTAAAAGTGGGGTACAGAACTAAACAAAAAATTTTTAATGAGGAATACCAAATGGCTGAGAAGCACCTAAAGAAATGTACTACATCCTAGTCATCATAGAAATGGAAAGCAAAACAACCCTGGGATTTCAGCTCACATCAGTCAGAATGGCTAAGATAAAACCCAGGTGACAGCATATGCTGTAAAGGATGTAGAAAAATAGGAACACTCTTCCATTGTTGGCTTGATTGCAAGCTTGTGCAACCAGTCTGGAATCAGTCTGTCGGTTGTTCAGAAAATTGAACATAGAACTACTACCTGATGACCGAGCTATACCACTCCTGGGCATATTCCCAAAAGGCACTCCAACATATAAGATGGACACATGTTCTACCATGTTTAATGCAGCCTTATTTATAATAGCCAGTAGCTAGAAAGAACCCAAATGCCCTTCAATAGAGGAATGGATACAAAAATTATGGTACACTTACACAGTGGAGTACTACTCAGCTATTAGAAACAATGACTTTATAAATTTCCTAGACAAATGGATGGGACTAGAAACAATCATCCTGAGTGTGGTAGCACAGTTACAAAAGTACAAAAAAATATATGCACTCACTGATAAGAGAATATTAGCCCCCCAAAAAACTATGAATAAGTAAGAAAACATTCACAGACCTTGTGAAGCCCAAAAAGTAGGTAGGCCAGAATGTGGATGCCTCAGTCCTTCTTAGGAAAGAAAATAAAGCATCCATGGGAGGAAATACAGAAATAAGTAGAGGAACTGGCATTGAAGAAATGATGATTCAGTAACTGCCTCAACTAGGGATCTACCCCCCCTTATGCAGCCACAATCTCAAGCATTATTGATGATGCCATGAAGTGTTTACTGGCAGGAGCCAGAAATGGATGTCCCCTTCGAGGCTCTGCCCAAGCCATTCTAATACAAATGAGGATGCTTGTAAGCTTTGTTCTTTGCACTAAAAAAAAAAAAAAATCTTTACAAGTCCACAGGATATAAACGTGTGTTTTAATATCAATTGCAACCTAGACTGTTCTGTAGTGATTAGAATAAAAGAATAAACGATTGTGGAAGTCCATAGTGAAATTAGCATAGATAGAAAGTTAGACATTTCAGTGTATCATGTGTTAAATACATTTTAATTTGCAGTATTATTTAATGTGTAATTTGATGTATTGGCAAAAAATGATATGACTTTTCACTTGATAACATTTCATTCTGAAGTTTGAAGTGAATGGGATCATCGGACTCCTAATATAGGCAGTCCCCCAGATGTTAAACCATTCTTATACAGAGGTTTTAACATTCTATATGAGTGAATTTGTTTTTAAGATTTTTATTTTGGCTTTTTGAGAGTGTTTTCTTGGTGTGTAAAAATTGAGCATGACATTTTTTGTTTTGTTTTGTTTTATTTTCTTATCTTTTTTTCTTGAACTTCACAGAGTCTGTGAGTTGCTTCTCAGGCAGTCCGAGCCTCTGGGGTTAGCATCCCACTTTCAGTGACTGCACATTATGTCTGTTCATTTGTGACTGGGTTATCTAACTAAGGATGATATTCTCTACATGCAACCATTATCTTTTTTTAACTTTATTTTAAAAAACAAAGATAAATGTACAGATTTTAAGCATTTTTTGCATGAAAGTATACATTTTTGAAAGTACTTGTTTTTTTTTTTAAGGTTTGATAGTGTGATTACGATTTTACTAGTTACAATGAGCATAAAGTACATGTAAAACAAGATGTAACAAGGAAATAGTCAAAGTTTTCTTGGTGTGTAAAAATTTTTTTTTTTTTTACAATGAGCAAACAATACATGTAATACAGGGTGTAAACTGGAATTTTTCAATGTGTTCTTGGTGGGTAAGGATTGACATGACTTTTTGTTTTGTTTTGTTTTGTTTTGTTTTCTTTGACTTCACACAGTCTGTGAGTTGTTTCTGGGGCAGTGCGAGCCTCTGGGGTTAGCATCCCACTATTGTGACTGCATATTATGTCTGTTCTGTTGTGATTGGGTTATCTCACTCAGGATGATATTCTCTAGATGCAGCCATTTATTTAAGAATTTGGTTGACCCGGCGAATACAGGGTGCAGAACAGGGCGAGGCTCATCTGCTACTCGCATCAGCAACTCCTAAAGCTTTAAAGACTGGTGAGTAGGATATCTGGGCAGCCAGGCAGCAGAGAGATCTCTGTGGAGTGCACAAGGTAAGTGCACCCCAAGGCCTGCCTGATCCAGGGACCAGGAAAACAACTTTGGAACTTATGTTTCCACCCTGCGGCGACTTCAGGGTGCAGAACAGGGCCCGGCCCACCTTCCCCCCCCCAAGCAGCAGCTCCTAAAGGCTTAAAGACTGGGACAAGAAACACAAATTTGGAACTTCTGTTTCCACCTAGCAGCGACTTCAGGGTGCAGAACAGGGCGCGGCCCATCAGACACTCAGATCAGCAACTCCTAAAGCTTTAAAGACTGGTGAGTAGGCAACCTGGGCAGTTAGGGAGCAGAGAGATCTCTGCAGAGTGCACACAGTAAGCACACCCCCAGACCTGCCTGATCCAGGAACCAGGAACACAACCTTGGAACTTCTGTTTCCACCCGGTGGCGACTCCAAGGCGCAGAACAAAGGGCGGCCCATCTGCCACTCGGATCAGCAACTCCTAAAGCTTTAAAGACTGGTGAGTAGGATATCTGGGCAGCCAGGTAGGAGAGAGATCTCTGCGGAGTGCGCACAGTAAGCACACCCCCAGGCCTGCCTGATCCAGAGACCAGAAACACAACTTTGAAACTTCTATTTCCACCCAGCGGTGACTTCAGGGCACAGAACAGGGCCCGGCCAATCTGCCCCCCCCCCCAGCAGCAGCTCCTAAAGGCTTAAAGACTGGGACCAGGAACACAACTTTGGAACTTCTGTTTCCACCCTGTGGTGAATTCAGGGCACATAACAGGGCTCCGCCAATCTGACACCTGGACCAGTGGAGATCCAGGGACACAGACCAGATACAAAGAAAGGCAAAAACATATCACTGACAACAAGATGGCAAGAGGAAAGTGAAAGAGTATGTGCCAAGGAAACCAAGACAACCTGGCAATACCAGAACCCAGCTCCCCATAACAGCAAACATTGGAATGCCAAACACTCCAGAAAAGGAAGACGCAGACCTGAAGTCATACCTCAAGATGCTGATAGAGACACTTAAACAAGAACGGGAGAAAAAGCAAAAAGCTTCAGATGCTTTAAAGAGGAAACAAGAAAAACACTCAAGAACTTAAAGAACTAGAGGAAAACAGAACAAAAGAGATGAAGTTATGGAAGAGGGAATTTAAAACAGAAATTGACACAATAAAGAAAACACTAAAAGAGATAACTCTAGAGGTAGAACACCTAAAAAAGAAATCAGGAGTCACAGAAGCAAGCATTTCCAATAGATTACAAGAGATGGAAGAGAGAATCTCGGGGGTACAAGACAACATAGTAAACAAAGACAAAACAGCCAGAAAGATACAAAAAACAAAAAGCTCCTAACACAAAATGTCCAGGTAATCCAGGACACAACGAGAAGACCTAACCTAAGGATAATAGGAATAGAAGAGGGAAAAGAGTATCAACTAAGAGGCACAGTAAATATCTTCAACAAAATCATAGAAGAAAACTTCCGTACCCTTAAGAATGAGATGATAGCGAGCATAAAAGAAGCCTTCAGAACTCCAAATAGGTTGGACCAGAAAGGAAATACCTCCCGACACATAATAGTCAAAACACCAAGTGCGCAAACAAAAAAGAATACTAAAAGCAGTAAGGGAAAAAGGTCAGGTAACATATAAAGGCAGGCCAATCAGAATTACACCTGATTTCTCAACAGAGACTATGAAAGCTAGAAGAGCCTGGACAGACATCATGCACACCCTAAGAGAGCACAAGTGCCAGCCCAAGCTTCTATACCCAGCAAAACTATCAATCACAATAGATGGAAAGATGAAGATATTTCAAGACAAATAAAAATTTACACTATCTGACAACAAACCCAGTACTACAACGAATTATAGGTGAAAAACCCAATACGATGAGGGAAAATACAGCCAAGTGAAAACAAGAAAACTCCTAAACAAGAAAACTAAAAGAAGAAAAAGACACAGACACAACTCAACCCACAAAAGCAATAATGGCAGGAAACAGAAACAACTATTCCTTGATATCTATTAACATAAAGGGACTCAACTCCCCAATAAAGAGACATAGGCTATCAGACTGGATACATAAACAAAATCCAGCCTTTTGCTGCATACAGGAAACTCATCTCAGAGGCAAAGAGAGACAATATCTCAGAGTAAAATGTGGGAAAAAAAACTTCCAAGCAAACAGCCCCAAGAAGCAAGCTGGAGTAGCTATTCTAATATCGAAGAAAGTAAATTTCCAACCAAAATTTATCAAAAAAGATAAGGAAGGACACTTTTTACTCATTACCAGGGAAATTTGTCAGGAGGAACTCTCAATCCTTAACATATATGCTCCAAATAAAAAAGCACCCACATTCATAAAGAAACCCTACTAAAGCTCAAAAAAATACATTTCACCCCACACAATAATAGTGGGAGACTTTAATACCCCACTCTCACCAATGGACTGATCATGGAAACAGAAACTGAACAAAGACCCTGCAAAACTAGCAGAGACTTTGAACCAACTAGAATTGATAGATATCTACAGAACATATTATCAAAGACTAATGATTTTACCTCTTCCTTTCCAATTTGTATCCCCTTGATCTCCATTTCTGTCTCATTGCTCCAGCCAGGACTTCCAGTACTATGATGAACAGGTAGGAGGAGAGTGGGCAGCCTTGTCGAGTCCCTGATTTTAGTGGGATTGCTTCAAGTTTCCCACCGTTAAGTTTGATGTTGGCAGTTGGTTTGCTGTATATTGGTTTTATTATGTTTAGGTATGGACCTTGGATTCCTGTTAACATGAAGGGGTGTTGAATTTTGTCAAATGCTTTCTCAGCATCTAGTGAGATGACAATGTGATTTTGTTCATTGAGTTTATTTATATGGTGGATTACATTGTTGGATTTCCTTATATTAAACCATCCCAGCATCAAAGGGATGAAGGCTACTTGGTCATGGTGAATGATCGTTTTGATGTGTTCTTGGATTCGGTTTGCTAGGATTTTGTTGAGTATTTTTGCATCAATGTTCAAAAGTGAGGTTGGTCTGAAGATCTCTTTCCTTGTAGGGTCTTTGTGTGGTTTAAGTACGAGGGTTATTGTAACCTTAAAAAATGAGTTAGGTAGTATTCCATCTGGTCCTTTCTTGTGGAATAGTTTGGCGAGTATTGGTGTTATATCCGCAATAAATATCTGATATAATTCTGCACTGAACCCATCTGTACCTGGATTTTTTTGGTTGGGAGGCTTTTGATGACTTCTTCTATTTCTTTAGGTGTTATGGGAATGTTTAGATGTTTTATTTGGTCCTAGTTTAACTTTAGGATCTTGTACCTGTCTAGGAATTCAGCTATTTCCTCCTGATTTTCCAACTTTGTGGAGTATATGTTTTTGTAGTAGGATCTGATGATTTCTGAATTTTCTTAGTGTCTGTTGTGATGTCTTCACTTTCATTTCTGATTTTGTTAATTTGTATATTCTCCCTTTGCCTTCTTAATAGTCTGGATAGGGGTTTATCAATCTTGTTGATTTTCTCAAAGAACTGGGTCTTGGATTTGTTGATTTATTCAATGGTTCTTTTTGTTTCTCTTTGGTCTATTTCTGCCCTAATTTTGATTATTTTTGCTGTCTAATCTTCTTGGGTGTATCTGCTTCCTTTTTTTAGGGCTTATAGGCGTGCTGTAAAGTTGCTTATGTATGCTTTCTCCAGTTTCTTTTTTTGGAGGCACTTAGGGCTATGTGTTTTCCTCTCAGTACTGCTTTCATTGCATTCCATAGGTTTGGGTATGTTGTGTTTTTGTTTTAATTGAATTCTAGAAAATCCTTAATTTCTTTCTTTATTTCTTCTTTGATCCTGTTATCGTTTAACAGAGTGTTGTTTAGTTTCCATGTGTATGTGGGCTTTTTGTTGTCTTTGTTGTTGTTAAAGACCAGCCATAGATCATGGTGATCTGAGAAGATGCATGGGAGTATTTCAGCATTCTTATTTCAATTGAGGCTTGTTTTGTGCCATGGGGTGATAAGAAGAAGTTGAATTCTTTTACTTTAGGATGATATGTTCTGTAGATATTTATTAATTCCAGTTGGTTCAAAGTCTCTGCTAGTTTTACAGTATCCTTGTTTAGTTTCTTTTTCCTTGATCTGTCCATTGGAGAGAGTGGGGTATTAAAGTCTCCCACTATTATTGTTTGGGGTGAAATATATTTTTTGAGCTTTAGTAGGGTTTTTTTATGAATGTGTGTGCTTTTTTATTTGGAGCATATATGTTAAGGATTGAGAGTTCCTCCTGACAGATTCCCTCGGTAATGCTAAAATGTGTCTGTCCTTATCATTTTTGATAACTTTTGGTTGGAAATTTACTTTATTCGATATTAGAATAGCCACTATACCTTGTTCTTTGGGCTGTTTGCTTGAAAGTTCTTTTTCCACCCTTTTACTCTGAGATAGTGTCTGTATTTGTCTCTGAAATGAGTCTCTTGTATGCAGCAAAATCTGGAATTTTGTTTATGTATTCAGTCTGATAGCCTGTGTCTCTTTATTGGGGATTTGAGTCCATTTATGTTAATAAGTATCAAGGAATAGTTGTTTATCTTTCCTGCTATTATTGCTTTTGCAGGTTGAGTTGTGTCTGTGTCTTTTTCTTCTTTTGGTTTTCTTGCTTAGGAGTTTTTTGTTTTTACTAGGATGTATTTCCCCTCATTTTATTGGGTTTTCATCCTACATTTCAATTTAGTGCTGGGTTTGTGGTCAGATATTGTTTAAATTTTGATTTGTCTTGAAATATCTTCATCTCTCCATCTATGGTGATTGATAGTTTTGTTGGGTATAGCAGCTTGGGCTGGAACTTGTGCTCTCTTAAGGTGTGCATGATGTCTGTATAGGCTCTTCTAGCTTTCATAGTCTCTGTTGAGAAATCGGATGTAATTCTGATTGGTCTGCCTTTATATGTTACCTGACCTTTTTCCCTTACTGCTTTTAGTATTCTTTCTTTGCTTTGGGTACTTGGTGTTTTGACTATTATTTGTTGGGAGGAATTTCTTTTCTGGTCCATCCTATATTGCGTTCTGAAGTCTTCTTTTATGCTCTTGGTCATCTCATTCTTAAGGGTAGAAAAGTTTTCTTCTACGATATGTTGAAGATATTTACTGTTCTTCTTAGTTGATACTCTTCTCCCTCTTCTATTCCTATTATCCTTAGGTTTGGCTGTCTCATTGTGTCCTGGACCTCTTGAACATTTTGGGTTAGGAGCTTTTTGTTTTTTGCATCTTCTCTGGCTGTTTTGTCTCTGTTTACAATGTTTTCTTCTGCCCCGGAGAATCTCTCTTCCATCTCTTGTAGTCTATTGGAAATGCTAGCTTCTGTGACTCCTGATTTCTTTTTTAGGTGTTCTATCTCTAGAGTTATCTCTTTTAGTACTTTCTTTATTGTGTCAATTTCTGTTTTAGATTCCGTCTTCCATTCCTTCATCTCTTTGGGTCTGTTTTCCTCTAGGTCTTTGAGTTCTTTGAGTGTTTTTCTTGTTTCCTCTTTAAAAGCTTCTGATTCTTTTTGCTTTTTCTCCCTTTCTTGTTTAAGTACCTCTATCAGCATCTTGAGGTATGATTTTAGGTCTGCATCTTTTTTTTAGAGTGTTTGGCATTCTAATGTTTTCTGTTATTTGAGAGCTGGGTTCTGGTGTTGCCAGGTTGCCTTGGTTTCCTTGGGATATACTCTTTCGCTTTCCTCTTGCCATCTTGTTGTCAGTGATATGTTCTTAACTTTCTCTTGTCTATGACCCTGGATCTCAACTGGTCTAGGAGGCAGATGGTCTGAACCCTGTTCTGCACCCCAAAGCCTCCGTGTGTAAGGAGGGCGGGGGAAAACTTTTCCGTGCACACTCCTCAGAGCTCTCTTTGCTCCCTGGTTGCCCAGATATCCTATTCACCAGTCTTTAAAACTTTAGGAACTGCCGGTCTTGGTGGCATATGCAACCATTATCTTAAGAATTTGGTTAAGTCAATGTTTCCGATGGCTGAGTAGTACTCCATTGTGTAAGTTGTACCACATTTTTTGTATCCATTCATCTATTGAAGGACATCTGAGTTCTTTCCAGCTTCTGGCTATTATAAATAGAGATGCTATGAACATTGAGGTGCGTGAATCTTTGTTGTATATTGGATTTTCTCTGGGATATATGCCCAAAAGTGGAAGAGCTGGATCTTAAAGTAGTGCTATGTCCAATTTTCTTAGGAATCACCAGACTGATTACCAAAGTGGTTGTATCAGTTTACAACCCCACCAACAGTGGAGAAGTTTTCCTCTTTCTCTGCAACCTTGCCAGCATCTGCTGTCATCTGAGTTTTGAATCTTGGCCAATCTGATTGGTTTGAGGTGGAATCTCAGGGTTGTTTTGATTTGCATTTCCCAAATGGCTAAATATGTCCAGCACTTCCTTAGATGTTTCTCAGCCATTCAATATTAGTCAATTGAGAAAGCTTTTTTTAGCTCTGTACCCCATTTTTTAACAGCGTTGTTTGATTCTCTGGTGTCTAGCTTTTTGAGTTCTTTGTATACCTTGGATATTAGGCCTCTATATGATGTGGAGTTGGTAAAGAGCTTTTTCCATTCTGTTGGCTGCCGTTTTGTTTTCTTGACAATGCCATTATCCTTACAGAAACTTTGCAATCTCATTAACTCCCATTTGTTAATCTTTGACCTTAATCTTGAGCCATTGGTCTTTTGTTCAGAAAATTTTCTCAGTTGCTCTCATGTTCTAAGATTTTTCCTATTTCTCATTTAATAGTTTCTGTGTATCTGGTTTAATGTGGAGATCTTTGATCCACTTACACTTGAGCTTTGTACAAGGAGATAAGAAAGGCTCTATTTTCATTTTTTGCATGCTGAGTGCCAATTAGTCCAGCATCATTTGCTGAATAGGTTGTTTTTTTCCATTGAATGTTTACAGCTCCTTTATCAAAAATCAAGTGACCATATATGTGAGGGCTCAGTTCTGGATCTTCTATTCTATTCCATTGATCCACGGCCTATTTCTGTACTAGTACCATGAAGTTTTCAGCACAGTTGTCTTGAATATAGGTTGACGTCAGAGATAGTTATTCCAACAGATATTTTCTTGTTCTTGAGGATGGATTTCACTATTCTAGGTCTTTTGTTATTCCAGATGAAATTGCACATTGATCTTTCCAACTCAATAAAGAATTGGGTTGGAATTTTGATGGGGTTTGCAATGAATCAGTATATTGCTTTTGGTAGGATGCCATTTTAAAAATGTTGATCATTCCAATCCATGAGTATGGAAGATCTTTCCATTTTTTGAGATCTTCCTCGATTTCCTTCTTAAAGGTTTGAAGTTCTTGTCATACAGGTCCTTCACTTGCTTAGTTAGAGTCACACCAAGGTATTTCATAGATTTTATGACTATTGTGAACAGTATTTTTTTTTCCTAATTACTTTCTCCACATGTTTTTCTTTTGAATATAGGAAGGCTAGTGATTCGTTTGAGATAATTTTGTACCCAGCCACTTTGCTGAACTTGTTTATCAGGTGTAGGAGTTCTCTGGTGGTATTTGTGGTGTCACTTAAGTACACTATATATCATCTGCGAAGAGTGATGTTTTTACTTATTCCTTTCCGATTTGTGTCCCCTTGATCACCTTTTGCTGTCTAATTGCCCCAGCTAGGACTTCCAGTACTATGTTGAATAGGTAGAGGGAGATTGAGCAGCCTTGTTCAGTCCCTGATTTTAGTGGGATTGCTTCAAGTTTCCCACCATTAAGTATGATGTTGGCTGTTGGTTTGCTGTATATTGCTTTTATTATGTTTATGTATGGACCTTGCATTCCTGTTCTTTCCAAGACTTTTAGCATGAAGGGGTGTTGAATTTTGTCAAATGCTTTCTCAGCATATAGTGAGATGACCATTTGATTTTGTTCTTTGAGTTTGTTTATATCATGGATTACATTGATGGATTTCTTTATATTAAACCATCCCTTCATCACAGGGATAAAGCCTACTTGGTCATGGTGAATTATTGTTTTAATGTGTTCTTGGATTCGGTTTGGAAGAATTTTGTTGAGTATTTTTCATCAATGTTCATAAGTGAGATTGGTCTGAAATTATTTTTCCTTATATGGACTTTGTGTGGTTTAGGAATTAGGGTTATTGTAGCCTCAAAAATGATTTAGGTGGTATTCCACCTGATTCTATCTTTAGAATAGTTTGGAGAGTATTGATGTAACATCCCCTATAAATGTCTGATAAAATTCTGCACCGAACCCATCTGAACCTGGGCTTTTTTTGGTTGGGAGGCTTTAGATGACTTCTACATTTTTTAGGTGTTACAGGATTATTTAGATTGTTTAGCTGGTCCTGGTTTAACTTTAGCATCTTGTATCATTCTAGGAATTCATCCATTTCCTCCAGATTTTCCAACTTTGTGGAGTATAGGTTTTTGTAGTAGGATCTGATTTTCTTGAATTTCCTCAGTTTCTGTTGTTATGTATCCACTTTCCTTTCTGATTTTGTTAATTTGTACACTGTCTCTTTGCCCTCTATTTAGTCTGGCTAGGGGTTTATCAATCTTGTTAATTTTCTCAAAGTACCAGCTCTTGGTTTTGTTGATTTTCGATGGTTCTTTTTGTTTCTATTTGGTCTATTTCTGCCTTAATTTTGATTATTTCTTGCTGTTTACTCCTCTTGGGTGTATCTGGTTCCTTTTGTTCTAAAGCTTTTACCTGTGCTGTAAAGTTGCCGGTGTATGCTCTCTCCAGTTTCTTTTTGGAAGCACTTAGGGCTATGTGTTTTCCTCTCAGTACTGCTTTCATTGAATCCCATAGTTTTGAGTATATTGTGTTTTCATTTTCATTGAATTCTAGAAAATCCTTAATTTCTTTCCTTATGTCTTCTCGGACCCTGCTATTGTTTAACAAAGCATTGTATAGTTTTCTTTTTATGTGGGCTTTTTGTTGTCTTTGTTGTATTTAAAGACCAGCTTTATACCATGGTGATCTGAAAAATTGCATGGTAGTATTTCAATTTTTTTATATTGATTGAGGCTCCTTCTGTGTCCAATTATGTGGTAAATTTTTGAGAATGTTCCATGGTGTGCTGAGAAGAAGTTTTATTCTCTTACTTTAGGGTGATATGTTCAGTAGTTATCTATTAAATCGAGTTGATTCAGAGTCTCTACTAGTTTTACAGTGTCCTTGTTCAGTTTCTGTTTCCATGATTTGTTCATTAGTGAGAGTGGGGTATTAAAGTCTCATACTCTTATTGTGTGGTTTGAAATGTATTTTTGAGCTTTATTAGGGTTTCCTTTATGAATGTGATGTTCTTGTATTTGGAGCATATATGTTAAGGATTGAGAGTTCCTCCTGACAGATTTCCTCTCTAATGAGTAAAAATTGTCCTTCCTTATATTTTTTGATAATTTTTTGTTGAAAATTTAATTTATTTAATATTAGAATAGCCAATCCAGCTTGCTTCTTGGGGCTGTTTGCTTGGAAGTTTTTTTCCCACCCTTTTACTCTGAGATAGTGTCTGACTTGGTCTCTGAGATTACTTTCTTGTATTCAGCAAAATTCTGGATTTTGTTTATGTATCCAGTCTGATAGCCTATATCTCTTTATGGGGAGTTGAGTCCATTTACGCTAATAGATATCAAGGAATAGTGGTTTCTGTTTTTTGCTATTATTGCTTTTGCAAGTTGAGTTGTGTCTGTGTCTCTTTCTTCTTTTGGTTTTCTTCCTTAGGATTTTCCTTGTTTTTACTAGGATGTAGTTCCCCTCATTGTATTGGGTTTTCCACCTATAATTCATTGTAGTGGTGGGTTTGTGGTCAGATATTGTGTAAATTTAGATTTGACTTGAAATATCTTCTTCTCTCCATGTATGCTGATTTTTAGTTTTTCTGGGTATACCGCTTGGGCTGGCACTTGTGCTCTCTTAAGGTGTGCATGATGTCTGTCCAGGCTCTTCTAGCTTTCATAGTCTCTGTTGAGAAATCGGTTGTGATTCTGATTGTTCTGCCTTTATCTGTTACCTGACCATTTTCCCTTTCTGCTTTTAGTATTCTTTCTTTGCTTTGGGCACTTTGTGTTTTGACTATTATGTGTTCGGAGGAATTTCTTTTCTGTCCAACCTATTTGCAGTTCTGAAGGCTTCTTTTATGCTAGTGGTCATCTCATTCTTAAGGATAGAGAAGTTTTCGTCTACAATTTTGGTGAAGATATTTACTGTGCCTCTTAGTTGATATTCTTCTCTCTCTTCTATTTCTATTATCCTTAGGTTTGGTCTTCTCATTGTGTTCTGGATCTCCTGGACATTTTGTGTTAGGAGCTTTTTGGTTTTTGCATCTTCTCTGGCTGTTTTGTCTATGTTTAGAATGTTGTCTTCGGCCCCTGAGATTCTCTCTTCCATCGCTTGTAGTCTATTTGAAATGCTTGCTTCTGTGACTTCTTATTTCTTTTTTAGGTTTTGGTGTTTTACCTCTATGATTATTACTGTTTTCCTTATTGTGTCAATTTCTGTTTTAAATTCCTTCTTCCATTCCTTCATCTCTTTGGTTCCTTTTTCCTTTATTTCTTTGAGTTCTTTGAGTGTTTTTCTTGTTTCCTTTTAAGAGCTACTGATTCTTTTCACTTTTCCTCCCGTTCTTGTTTAAGGATCTCTATCATCGTCTTGAGGTTTGATTTTAAGTCTGTGTATTTTTTTCTGGAGTTTTTGTCAGTCCAATGTTTGCTGTGATGGGAGAGCCTTGTACTCTTGTTGCCAGGTTGTCTTGGTATTCTTGGAATGTGCTCTTTCATTTTATTCTTGCCATCTTGTTGTCAGTGATATTTTCTTGCCTTTTCCCTTTACCTGGTCTATGTCCCTGGATCTCCACTGGTCCAGCTGGTGGATGGTCTGAACCCTGTTCTGCGCCCAAACCCACCGGGTGAGAACAAAATTCCCAATGCTGAGTACCTGGTCCCTGGGTAAGGCAGGACAGGGGCGCATTTTCCGTGTGCACTCAGCAGAGATCTCTCTGCTCCCTGGCTGCTCAGATCTTCTTCTCACCATGCCTTAAACTTTGGGAACTACTGGTCCAGGTGGCAGATGGGCTGAGCCCTGTCCTGTGCCTCCAAGCTTCCTGGTGGGAACAGAGGTCCCAATGCTGAATTCCTGGTCCCTGGATAAGGCAGGGCAGGGGCGGGCTTTCACTTTGCTCTTGGCATAAATCTCTCTGCCCCCTGGAGCTTGGATCTCCTTCTCACCAGGCCTTAACCTTTGGGAACTGCTGGTCCATGTGGCAGATTGTCTGAGCCCTGTTCTGTGCCGCAAAGTCACTGGGTGGGAACAGAGGTCCCAATGCTGGGTTTCTTGTTCCTGGATTGTATCTTTTAATTTAATGGCACATTCTTTCATTTAGGTTATCCTCAGTCTATAATTTAAAAAAAAAAGAAGGGCTTCAAATTTTGGATGAGTCAGAAGGAATGTTTTGAGTAGTTCTATTGTGAAGTGTTTTGAGAAGTAATTATTTTTATAAAAAATATCGATCCTTTGTCTTCTTGGATATAATTTTAAGGTTGTAAATATTGAAAGACATTTTTTGTTGTTTTTAGCAATTTTTCCACCCCCTGAAAATAAAAAAAAAATACTTTAAGCTTACACATGATAGTAAGTTGCAGACTGTTAGAGTAGCTGGAACTCTGTGCCCAGTCCTTTCAATCTTTACCAACATACACCCTTCGATCCTGTGTCTCCTTCTGAGGCCAAATTCTTGGGCTCAGGGATTAGATTTCAGCCCATTGGTGGCTGGGCTGAAGGCCCTTACCAGGAGTTCTAAGCATTACTTGGAGGCCATGTCCAGAGGGAGCTGTTCACAGTTTTGATGTTGACCTATGAGCAGACAGAAGTACTTGTGAACTCCCTGGAGAAACTCAACTTCCTCCCCTACCTTATCAAGGTAGTGGTTGGTGTAGAATTCTCCCAAGCTGCCCATAGAGGATATTTTGTGGGCAGATATTGGTGTTCCCAACTTAGTAATAAAATGGGTAGTGCATTTTACTGTGCCAAATAAAATAAAATAAATTAAAAGTGTGTGCTGAAGAGGATCCTATTTTGGCAATAAATAAAGTTTAAAAAAAAGAAGTCACATCTGACATGAGTCAGACACATGACAGTCACAGAGATTAGATGTAAAAATCACCCTAACACATATATGCTTTTTTTTATTCATTTGGTTTTATCAAAACACTTTATTCAGATATTGTTTCACCCATACCTTAATTCTTTAAAAACTCTCTAATGAGAAATCAATATTTTATCACACATCCTCTACAAAATTATATACTTTAGCTCTGGTAAATAAAAGGAAAAAGACACTGGGTTTTGAGTTATTTTGCCCATAAAATTTGGCTTGTAAGTGCTCTTGGTAATAAAGAAAAATTGTAATTAAATTAGTTTTCTAAACATTTTAATTGACAGCTTGGCTTTATAAAACCAAAACCATGAAGTGACATAACACATATGTTAATTTTAGTGATCTTTAAAAATACCTATTTGAATGTAATAATTTTCATATGTATACATAAAATAAGAATCTTTAATCACCAAACAAACTCAATTAGTTAGTTGTTTTAATACTAGTTTTAAATTTAGGTCTTATGGACTCAATTCCCTCTGTATATAATAGAGGAAATGTACCCACTATGTGAGGATGTTAGTCTTAGTCTTGACAGTAAGTGGAGCCCAATACATGCCTTTCTTTGACCTAGAAGACAGGGTGCCTTTCAGGTATTTCTATATAAAAGCAGGTGATTGAATTTATAAGGATGGGACAGTGACACCACAGAAAAGAAAAAAAAGCACTTATACTTTTATTAGAAATAAAGGTACCCACCTTAAAAATCAAGTCAAATGATGGCAGAAGACCTATATTTCTGGCTCTGCATTTGCTCCATTCTCTGCATTTCCAGGTTCTGAATTTCCACAGTATCACTCAGAAACCCATTTCATCTTGGGATAGTATTATATGTTGCTTTCCCAGTTTCAGGTCCACAAATGTTTTATTTTTAACCATTTTATATAAAACAGAGTAGTAATGATACACATTGTAATTGTTAATTTTCTTCAAATATTCTCTTACATTGAGGAGAAGATGAAGCAGAATTGGTTTTATTTTTATGGAACAATACTAAGTAGTCAATTCACACTGAACATGTCATCTCTGAAAGAGATTTCTCAAGCCCTGTATTGATGCTGACTTTCTACTGATGTATGTCATGCTTTTTTTATGCATAAACAATGAGATGCTTGCTTGAGTAAATTCACATTAATTATTTTAAGTAATCACACTATTTTTGTCTCCTTATGCACGGAGGTTGTTGAGTTTATGTACACATGTTTTTTATACATGATTAGGAGAAAGTGTTTGTGCTGTGCTTATGGATGTAGAGATCTAAATGGACATCATATATGTCTGTTCATCTATTGTGCTCAATTTTCTTTAGTAAAGACTGGACTGAGCATTGAACTTGCTGTTTGTCAGATAAAATGCAGCTAACCAAGATTATGGCTGTTGTTTTAAACATGTGTTACCATATCCAGCTTTTTTCATGAGCACTTGTACTGAGCTCATGTCCTCTTGGCTGTACACCAAATACTTATAGTTACTGATTTATCTCTCCAGCACTATAAAAGTATTCTTTAATATTTATCAGAAACTACTATCAATCTCTTCCACATTTTTCTGATGGCATTCTTCATTTCCTTATTCCTGAATGTATAAACGATAGGATTAAGCAGTGGTGTCAGGACATTGGCAAATATAAGTGTGTTTTTTTCGAAGGAGAATGGGGATGATGGTCGTGCATATATTAATATGCATGGGACAAAAAACAAAAGTACAACTGTAATATGAGATCCACAGGTGGAGAGAGCTTTATATCGACCTTCAGAACTACGAACTCTCAAAGAGAACAAGATGACACTGTAGGAAACAAGCAGCAAGGAAAAGATAATGATGCAGATAGAACCACTATTGGCAAAGACCAAAATGACAAAAATGTGTGTATCAGTGCAAGCAAGCTTGAGTAATGGGAATAAGTCACACATATAATGATCAATAACATTGGGTCCACAAAAGGGTAACTGCAAAGTAAAGACAATTTGTATGATAGAATGTACTAATCCCCCAACCCATGCTATGCCTACCAAAACACCACAGAGCTTCCTGCTCATAATGGATGAATAGTGCAAGGGTTTGCAAATAGCCACATAACAGTCATAAGCCATAGCTGACAGTACAATCACCTCTACTGCAGTAAAAAAGTGTATGGCAAACAGTTGTGTCATGCAGCCTTCAAAGGAGATGGTCTTCCTCTCATAGAAGAAGCCTAAGATCATCTTGGGGGTTACAGAAGAAGAAGTGCAGGCATCCAGTAAGGACAGGAATATCAAGAAGAAGTACATGGGGGAGCTCAGCAGTGCAGGGCTGCAGATGATGGTTGCCACAATTATCATGTTGCCACCAATAGTTGCAAGGTAGATCAACAAAAATAAAAGAAACAATACTTTCTCAACTTTTGTGTTCTGAGAAAGACCCAGGAGTATAAACTCATTGACAAGGCTTTGATTTTGCATGATTCTCAAGAAGACAGAAGCAAAATATGTTCAAGTAATTCTACAATATTAAGGGGAGAAAAGCTTCATGTTATTTTAAAATTACCATCAAGTTGTTTCATCTTTATGCTAAATTATAATAATTGACTTTGTTACCATTGGAAATGAGATATTACAAATGTTTTGATTCATTTAGTTATATAGAATGTAGAGTGGAAATTGTGGCAAATTATGGGATATTGTAAAATTGCCACATTTTATCTCTGAAAGGTCAGCTTTTAACAACCTCCACAGGAATTTTGAAGTAAGATATTAATATGTCTTTTGCCATTAAACCTAGATATTAACAAAAAAGCAGAGATCATGGAGCATGCCTGCCATCAGTATAGGGTGGGGCAGGGCTGCGCAGCTTGCAATGAGTGACTGGCTGTGGCCCTGCCTCTTCTGTTGACTACAAGAAAAACAAAAGTTTCTTAGAAACATATAAAAACCACAGCTACATCTTCAATATCTTGACAATACAGCGTGTATTTAATCCTCAAATAAATTTATATTTCTAAACAAGAAATTTGGTCTAGATAGAGTTTAACTCTGTACATGGTGCATGTCATGTGTTTTAGGTGTGAAAATTTTGCTTTGAAATGATTAATTGAATACATTACTAGAAACTTACTAAAACCATGCTGTTATCAAGTGACAAAGCACAATAATTCCTAAAAAAAGCCACTGCTCATCTCTAAAGGTTCACTTCACTAGTAAATATTAGGGGTTACTGTAGATATTATATTATAAATGAAAGGAGCTTAACTTGAGCTGCTCAAGATATAAAGATCAGAAATGATGGGACGTTTTTATATTAAGAATTTCAGTGTGTGGGCTATCTTTCTGTGTCTTCCTTTTCAACATCAAAGCTTCTTAGTTACTGCTTGAATGACATATCTGAAGGAAAAAAAACAAAACTATAGTAATTCTTCTTGTAATGAAAACAAACACAAAAATCAAAATCAGTAAAGTCATGACAGACATTTTAACCAAATGTTATGGCATATTTGCTTTGCAGCTGACAAATTTACAGCGATTTTGAGAGAAGCTCAGAGGTCAAAAAGTATTCCACATAAATATTTAGGCATTACATACAGGTGTTAACAATTAAACAAAAACAATAAAATAATATAAAATAAATAAGGCTTCCTTGCATAGAAAATAAAATAAAAGAAAAAGGCAACAGTAAAAGGATGATGATTCAGAGACCATGGGACAATCAGCTATGTTACTTTGTGGGAATGAGAAGCTGAAGAAGTGAAACAATTCATTGAATAAAAATATCAATTTTGATACTTTATTATTTACTACTTATTGTACAGTGATAACTTATCCAATGCTAAAAAATAAATAATTCTACAAAATGTATTATTTTAAATTGACATTAATTAATGAAACTATAAAACATATTTGTAAACAGTTTATCCACTCATCTACAAGAATTTTAGGAGAGTCTCTTTGAAAATATCCAAAGTGTTAAGAAACCTTAAAACTCTAGAGGTATGTCATTTACTTGTAATTGGAACATGCTCAGAAAGACATCTGATTCAGATACCTTTCTTTTACAAAGAAAACGAAACAGAGGGAGAAGTCCTAAAGGAAACAAGACCCAATGTTAATTTTAAAATTGAGTAAATCTTAGCTTCCTCCTTTATGTTCTTCTTTAAATGCTCAGTAGTTCCAAAAACATTGGTGCTCTCATATGTCCATTAGAACAGTATGTAATTTTCTGTTCAGATATTTACAATGGAGAATAGGGTAATTGTGGATTATGGTCACATGGTTGATGGTCTTATATTATTTAAAAGATGATTGACACCAATACCAGGTATACTCTGAATTGAATCCTATATCATAATAAGTGCAACAGTTGAAATTTAGTTTACATATCAGGAAACATTGTTATTTAGATAAGGCAAATGTATTTATGCTTTCTGCATAATCATGATACACGGATGCATAATAAAACAATTTGTCAGTATTAAGCAAACACCTTGTATATGTTTTTCTGGAGTGTCTGTTCTATATAATTTATATTAATCTACAATATATAATCTACAATTATAGCACAATGTGCAGAGAATAAGACAGCAAACTTTAAACACACATGCACACACAATCCTACATTAAAATTGTAAAAATATTTTTACATGTAATAAGAACTTGTATACTTCAAGGTTTTGGTCCCAGAAGGTCACATTAATCATTTCTCATTTTTGTGGAGGCCTAACCAGTTCTGGTATAGTTCATGTTAGACTCCCACTCACTGTTTAGCCTAGAAAAGATTAAAGTCCAGATCTCATTTCCTCTACCTCCAATCTTGTGTGTTTATACCTGGTCAAATCTAAAATTTATTTAAAGATATACTTAGCAATATAAAAAAGAACTTTATATAAATATATGTGTATGTGTCACTATTGGTTTAAACAGTATTTACATACACATTAATGTAAAAACTGAATAAGTCAAAAACTTTTTAAAGTCATATTTAAAAAAATTATACATATTTATTGTATTAAAATTATATTAAAATAACCTCCATAAGTATTTTTAAATTCTTGTCCTGATGAAACCAGTGTTCAGATTATTTTATAAAAATGAAATAAAATTTTACATTAGAATATTGTTTGATTCAGTGTATTATAAATGCTCTTACATATTTATATTATATATGATATTTATATTATATATGATGTACATAAGACTATAACAAATTACAATCAAATTGTACTATAAGCTAAACACCAATAGGAAGACTTGATTCATGAGACAGTTTTCATGTGTGTTAAGTGACAAAATGATAGGAAACTTAAATCCTTATTATATAACATTATATAAGATAGCACATGGCATATAAATTTAATCCTAATACTCAGAAAGTGGATCTTTGTGAATTTGAAGAAAGCCTAGTCTACAAAGTGAGTTCAAGTTCATCTAGGGCTATATATAGAGCTACATAGTGATATTCTGACTAAAACATTAGAATTTATTGGCAATATATATTGAAACTGTGATCAAAATATTTTAAATCAAACATTAAAATAAAACTTACAAATTAAAAAAAAACAAAATCATATTTACTTTAAGATTGTGGAAAGGGTTGTGAAGCTCTAGATCATTCATCATAACAGTAAAGTCAGCATATTATCTTCCTTCAACATGTTTTTAATAAGAGCTACATAGTTAAATATTGAAGATCTGACACTCATTTTGACCATCTCCTTGAGGCATGATCTTGGGAAATATATTTCCATGTGCCCAACTGTCCATATTTTCCAAATTTTTTCATTAATCATAGCAACAAAACTAATTATAACACTGTGTAAACTGTGTATACCATTTAAAACTGTCAGGGATGAACAGAAGGGTTGACATTCTAAGCAATTAATTTTAAATTTATTTCAAATAAGTATGTAAATATTATTGCAATGAGCTTAATAAGTTAAAATCTTATTTGAAACTGTTTTTATATTAAATTGCATAAGTCTATGATATTTTATTTAAGATTATTACCTATCAAAGAAATATTATTGAGTAGCTATAAGAGTCCCTTTCCACTACTCTCTAAGAAATATATTTCCCTCAGATTACTAATTTTTTTATCTCTCTCTTTGTTTTTCTCCTGAGTCCCCATAAGATCTCAAATTTACCCATTTTCCTATTTTGAAATGTATACAAGAGGACTTTTCTGTTTCTTCTTGTCTGTTTCTCTTTTCATGTCTTAATAATTCAGCTCATTTTATGAGATAAGACAAGATGGAAGATTAGCTAAACTGGAGCAGTTCAAAACTTCAATTTAGTTTTTCTTGAGTTCAGAGGCAGAACCTTAATACATAGGGAAATATAGGTGATATAAATTATCACAATTTACTTTGTAAATTAAGTCACTTAGAAAATAAAGTTTTCTCTCTCTGTACTATGAGATAGCATGAAAATAGAACATTTATAGTCATAATTCATACTATAGAAATTTTGGCAACATTTTAATATGTTGTGACCCTATGTCAGCATTCTCTAAACAACCTCAACTTTAGGTAAATATAAAAAATAGTGTGGGTACTAGTATGTAAATTAAGACGTATTAGAAAACAAAAACTAAAACATGTTTTAAATATGAATTTGAAAATACGTTTAATTTAATTAAACAAAGGAAAACAAGTGCCTAGAGAGAAGAAAGGGAACTAAAGAAAGAGATCAATGAAAGAAGAATAAAGAAATGAAGGAAGGAAGGAAAGAACAAAACACAAAAGAAAGAAAGGGAAGAAGAAAGGAAGGAAGAAAAAAAAGAAAGTAAATATAAAGGAGAAATATTTATATTGCAACAGTTGCTATTTATTGGGCACTTGAACAATTCCTACTTTGAGGTCCTACTTTCTGGGCTCTTTGAACATCATTTTATTCACTGCTTTATGCCCTGTTTTAGCCATAAAATCCTCATTAAAAGCACCAGACATTAAATAACAGAGTACAGCAGTAAAATAAAAAATAAGTATTTACAGTAAATGTAATTCCATGACCACAAACCCAAAATTTAAAAGTGTTTCATCATAATGTAAAATCATCTCCGAAAATATATGGTTTAGAATCCTCACCATGTGTCAGTGTGTTGAAAATCTGAGAAAAGCTGTCTCTTATTTTCTAGAGATCAATCCATTAATGTTACCCAAAATGTTGACTGTATTCTTCCTTCTACATTTAAAAGAGAAAAATGATTGGCAATGAAAGTAAATGATTTTAAAGTATTAACTGTTTAAGTGTTTCCCTTTAGTGTGGTTTAAGAATAAAGGAAAAATAAAGGAGTCAGAATTCTTTTGTAATAGCAAGTGGAATTTAATATAGTTTAGGTCATCTACCCATGAGAATTATTCTTAGCTCCCCAAAGGTTTGGAAAATTTCTGGCCCCAGGAGTTTCAAAGATTTAATTGTGTGCACTTTTGCAATTGCTGCAGTGTGTATAATATTTGAGCCCAAAGTTAATTCTAAAAATGTGTAGTAAAAACTAGAAACTTGCCTGTAGCTTCTTGCCTAAAGAAAATGATACCTCTCTCAATCAAATTTTATTTTTTCAAAAGCTCTTCAGTGAAGCACTGGGACTCATTTGTGTCTCCCCACCCATTCAGCACTGTTGAAATGAACAGTTATTATTATTTTAAATTGTATTATTGCTGTTCAGTTATCTAATGTGCTATTTGTTTATAATCACAATGGTTTTGTCAAATACAATACTTTATAATATTTCTTTCCATAACCCAACTCCTACATTCTTTCTGTTCTCTCTTTCACAGAATTTCCTAGATTTAAGAGAGACTAATATAGATTTTTCATTTATAAATGAGCATTCAACAGTGACAATTTTTGAATGTCAGATTCATGAATTTATTCATTAAGCTCTCATCCACTGCAAAAAAAAAAAAGAGTTACTTTAAAAATATTTAAGAAGTACACTAGACAATGGGTGTACACAAATTCTTAGTCAAAATGTGTGTTCAGAATAACACTGAGCATGTTTGTACATAACCATCCATACTCATCAGAGAAATACAAATCAAAACAACCCTGAGATTCCACCTCTCACCAGTCAGAATGGCTAAGATCAAATGCACAGGTAACACCAGATGCTGAAGATAATTTGGAGAAAGAGGAACACTTCTCCATTGTTGTTGAGAATGCAAGCTAGTACAACTACTCTGAAAACCAGTATGGTGGTTCCTCAGAAAATTGGACATAGTACTAACTGAAGACCCAGATATTCCACTTCTGGGAATATACCCCAGAGACACCTTAGTACACAACAAAGATATATATGCACCACAATGTTCATAGCAGCTCTATTTATAATAGCCAGACTGGAAAGAACCCAATGCCCTTTAGAAGATGAATGGATACAAAAATTGTGGTACATTTACACAATGGAATACTACTCAGCCACCAGAAACAATGACTTGACCAAATTCTTAAGAAAATGGCTGCATCTAGAGAATATCACTCTGAGTGAGATAACACAGTGGTTTAATATAAGGAAATTTATAAATGTAATTCACCATACAAACAAACTCAAAGAATAAAATCACATGGTCATCTCACTAGATGCTGAGAAAGCATTTGACAAAATTCAGCACCCCTTCATGTTAAAAGTCCTGGAAAGAACAGGAATCCAACGTGCATACCTAAACATAATAAAAGCAATATACAGCAAACCAACAGCCAACATCAAACTTAATGGCGAGAAACTTGAAGCAATCCCACTAAAATTAGGGACTTTACAAGGCTGCCCACTCTCCCCCTACCTATTCAATATAGTACTGGAAGTCTTGGCTGGAGCAATTAGACAGCAAAAGGAGATCAAGGGGATACAAATTGGAAAGGAAGAGATAAAAACATCACTCTTTGCTGATGACATGATAGTGTACATAAGTGACCCCAAAAATTCCACCAGAGAACTCCTACAGCTGAACAAGTTCAGCAAAATGGCTGGATACAAAATTAACTCAAACAAATCAGTAGCCTTCCTATACTCAAAGGACAAACATGTGGAGAAAGAAATTAGGGAAAAGGTACCCTTCACAATCGTCACAAAAACTATGAAATACCTTGGTGTGACTCTAACTAAGCAAGTGAAGGACCTGTACGACAAGAACTTCAAACATCTAAAGAAGGAAATTGAGGAGGATCTCAGAAAATAGAAAGATCTCCCTTGCTCATGGATTGGAAAGATCAATTTTAAAAATGGACATCCTACCAAAAGTAATCTACAGATTCAATGCAATCCCCATCAAAATTCCAACACAGTTCTTCATGGAATTTGAAAGATCAATGTGCAATTTCATATGGAACAGCAAAAGACCCAGAATAGCGAAATCCATCCTCAACAACAAGAAAACATCTGCGGGAATCAAGATATTAAATATTAAAAAAACTAATAAAACAAATAAAAATTATTTTAAAATTATTGCAATTGCTAAAATAAGTGAACAGAGAATTGATACAATGTATAGAACATCAAAACTATCATAATTTAAGGAATTTTAACGAACCTAAACAAAATCAACACAGAAAATAGAACAGAATAGTGAAAAACAGCTGTTAGGACAATCTCTGCAAATTATTAGTCAAGTTAGTATGAATAACAGAAAATAAGTGTCTTCAGTTTTTTATTGAAAATTGAATTTTATTTTCTTACTGTTACATAAAATCTAGAGTTCTGAATTATAACTGGAGTATTAAAGTAATATTTGAATTCTATATAATTAACCAAAAATAGTCTTGGTCATTACCTAGAGTCAGAATAATGTTTTATTAAATGGGTTCATTTTAAGCATTTGATTCACAACTTGATAAAGCTATTGATTGAACAACTTATGTTAGAGCTTCATGTTTTAAGCTAATTCTTAGGGACAAATGAACAACTCATCATCAGAAACTTCTGCATATAGGGAAGGGTCATCAAGAATTCAGGACAGGCACAGAGAAGTGGACAAATCTCCTTAGCAAATGTGCTTTAGATATGTTGTGAAAATACTGTTGTAATTGTGGTCTTAATTCTTCATTCAATTTTAAGTGGGTAATCATACAACCTCATGTATCCTTTGTAGGCTCTTGTACATTTGTTCTGTTATCTAAAAATAAAGAGAAAAAAAACATAGTTATGCTTGCAGAGAGGAGTCTAGAACAACTGCCTGCTGAAAGTTTTACCTAACAGCTAACTGAAATAGTTTCAGAGATTCAAAACCAAACATTGAATGCAGCTCATAGAGTCCTATTTCTTTCAGCAAGACTAATTCTATCATCATGTGCCGGCTACCTGTCATTGGTTATGCTGCATTAGAAAGTGCTTATAAGACTTCAGGACGCAGAGCGGAGCCTGGCCCATCGGCCACTTGGAACGGCGGCTCATAGAGGCTGAGCAACTGCGATTGGGAACAGAAAATTAGAACTTCTGTTTCCACCCGGAGGCGACTTCAGGACGCAGAGCAGAGCCTGGCCCATCTGCCACCAGGAATGGCGACTCATAGAGGCTGAGCAACTGGCGACTTCCTGATGCAGAGCGGAGCCTGGCCCATCTGCCACCCGTAACGGTGGCTCATAGAGGCTGGGCAACTGGTGAGTGGGAGACCTAGGCTGCAGGTGAGCAGAGAGATCTCTGCGGAGTGCACACGGAAAGAACACACCCAAACTTGCCCAGCCCTGCCTGGCCAGATCCAGCCATTGGGAACAGAAAATTAGAACTTCTGTTTCCTCCCGAAGGCGACTTCAGGACGTAGAGCGGAGCATGGCCCATCTGCCACCAGAATGGTGGCTCATAGAGACTGAGCAACTGGTGGTTGGGAGTCCTGGGCTGCTGGGGAGCAGAGAGATCTCTGCGGAGTGCACACGGAAAGTGAAACCCCTAACTTGCCCTGCCCTGCCATGCCTGATCCAGCAACCAGAAACAGAATGTTGGAACTTCTGCTCACACCCGACGACTCTGAGCCATAAAACAGGGCTTGGCCCATCTGACACCTGGACAAGTGGAGAACCAGGGACACAGACCAGATACAATGGAAAGGCAAGAACATATCACTGACAACAAAATGGCAAGAGGAAAGCGAAAGGGTATATCCCAAGGAAACCAAGAAAATCTAGCAACACCAGAACCCAGCTCAACCATAACAACAACATCGGAATTCCAAACACTCCAGAAAAAGAAGACACAAACCTGAAATCATACCTCAAGACGCTGATATAGATACTTAAACAAGAAAGGGAAGAAAAGCAAAAATATTCAGAATCTTTTAAAGAAGAAACAAGAAAAACACTCAAAGAACTCAGAAAACTAGAAGAAAACAGAACCAAAGAAATAAAGGAATGGAAGAGGGAAATTAAAACAGAAATTGACACAATAAAGAAAACGCTAAAAGAGATAACCCTAGAGTCAGAACACCAAAAAAAGAAATCAGGAGTCACAGAAGCAAGCATTTCTAATAAATTACAAGAGATCGAAGAGAGAATCTTGGGGGCAGAAGACAACATTGCAAACATAGACAAAACAGCCAGAGAAGATGCAAAGAACAAAAAGCTCCTAACCCAAAATGTCCAAGAAATCCAAGACACAATGAGAAGACCGAACCTAAGGATAATAGAAATAGAAGAGGGAGAAGAATATCAACTAACAGGCACAGTAAATATCTTCAACAAAATCATAGAAGAAAACTTCCTTACCCTCAGGAATGAGATGACCACGAGCATAAAAAAAGCCTTCAGAACTCCAAATAGGTTGGACCCGAAAAGAAATACCTCCCGACATATAATAGTAAAAACATCAAGTGCCCAAAACAAAGAAAGAATACTAAAAGCAGTAAGGGAAAAAGGTCAGGTAACATATAAAGGCAGGCCAATCAGACTCACACCCGATTTCTCAACAGAGACTATGAAAGCTAGAAGAGCCTGGAAAGACATCAGTCACTCCTTAAGAGAGCACAAGTACCAGCCCAAGCTGCTATACCCAGCAAAACTATCAATCACCATCAATGGAGAAATTAAGATATTTCAAGACAAATAAAAATTCACACAATATCTAACCACAAACTCTGCATTTCAACAAATTATAGGTGGAAAACCCAATACAATGAAGGAAAATACAGCCTAGTAAAAACAAGAAAACTCCTAAACAAGAAAACTAAAAGAAGAAAAAAACAAAGACACAACTCAACCCAAAAAAGCAAAAAAGGCAGGAAACAGAAACAACTATTCCTTCATATCTATTAACATAAATGGTCTCAACTCCCCAATAAAGAGACATAGACTATCAGACTGGATACATAAACAAAATCCAGCCTTTTGCTGCACACAGGAAACTCATCTCAGAGATAGAGACAGACGCTATCTCAGAGTAAAAGGGGGGGGGGAATTCCAAGCAAACAGCTCCAAGAAGCAAGCTGGAGTGGCTATTCTACTATCGAATAAAGTAAATTTCCAACAAAAAGTTATCAAAAAAGATAAGGAAGGACACTTTTTAATCATTACAGAGAAAATCTGTCAGGAGGAACTTTCAATCCTTAACACATATGCTCCAAATAAAAAATCACCCACATTCATAAAAGAAACCCTACTAAAGCTCAAAAAATACATTTAACCCCACACAATAAGAGTGGGAGACTTTAATACCCCACTCTCACCAGTGGACAGATCAGGGAAACAGAAACTGAACAAGGACACTGCAAAACTTGCAGAGACTTGAACCAACTAAAATTAATAAATATATACAGAACATACTATCCTAAAGTAAAAGAATGCACCTACTTCTCACCACCCAATGGCACCTTCTCAAAAATTGACCACATTATTGGACACAGAATGAGCCTCCATCGATATAGGAAGATTGAAATACTCCCATGCATCCTCTCAGATCACCATGGCCTATGGCTGGTTTTTAACAACAACAAAGACAACAAAAAGCCCATATACACATGGTAACTAAACAACACTCCGTTAAAGGATAGCAGGGTCAAAGAAGAAATAAAAAAAGGAAATGAAATATTCTAGAATTCAATGAAAATGAAAACACAACATACCCAAACCTATGGGATGCAATGAAAGCATTATTGAGAGGAAAACTCATAGCCCTAAGTGCTTCCAAAAAGAAACTGGAGAGAGCTCACATCAGCAACCTGACAGCACAGCTAAAAGCCCTAAAACAAAAGGAAGCAGATATACACAAAAAGAGTAGACGGCAAGAAATAACCAAAATTAGGGCAGAAATAGACCAAATAGAAACAAAAAGAACCATTAAAAAAATCAACAAAACAAAGAGTTGGTTCATTGAGAAAATCAACAAGATTGATAAACCCCTAGCCAGACTAACTAGAGGGCAGAGAGAGAGTATCAAAATTAACAAAATCAGAAAGGAAAGTGGTGACATAACAACTGAAACTGAGGAAATTCAAGAAATCATCAGATCCTACTACAAAAACTTATACTCCACAATATTAGAAAATCTGGAGAAAATGGACGAATTCCTAGACAGATATAAGGTCCCAAAGTTAAACCAGGACCAAGTAAACATCTAAATAACCATATAACACCTAAAGAAATAGAAGAAGTCATCAAAAGCCTCCAAACCAAAAAAAGCCCAGGTCTAGACGGGTTCAGTGCAGAATTTTATCAGACATTTACTGTGGATATAACACCAATACTCACCAAACTATTCCAAAAGATAGAATCAGATGGAATATTACCCAACTCATTTTTTGAGGCTATAATAACCCTCATACCTAAACCACACAAAGACCCTACAAGGAAAGAGAACTTCAGACCAATCTCACTTATGAACATTGATGCAAAAATACTCAACAAAATCCTTGCAAACCGAATCCAAGAACACATCAAAACGATCATTCACCATGACCAAGTAGGCTTCATCCTTGGAAGCAGAGATAGTTCAACATAAGGAAATCCATCAAGGTAATCCACCATATAAACAAACTCAAAGACCAAAATCACATGGTCATCTCAGTAGATGCTGAGAAAGCATTCGACAAAATCCAACACCCCTTCATGTTAAAAGTCCTGGAAAAAACAGGAATCCAAGTCCCATACTTAAACATAATAAAAGCAATATACAGCAAACTAACAGCCAACATCAAACTTAATGGAGAGAAACTTGAAGCAATCCCACTGAAATCAGGGACGCGACAATGCTGTCCAATCTTCCCCTACCTATTCAACATAGTACTGGAAGTCCTGTCTGGAGCAATTAGACTGCAAAAGGAGATCAAGGGGGTACAAATCGGAAAGGAAAAGGTAAGAACATCACTCTTTGCCGATGATATGATAGTGTACTTGAGTGACCCAAAAATTCCACCAGAGAACTCCTACAGCTGATAAACAAGTTCATCAAAGTGGCTGGATACAAAATTAACTCAAACAAATCAGTAGCCTTACAATACTTAAAGGACAAACATGTAGAGAAAGAAATTAGGGAAAAGGTAACCTTCACAATCGTCACAAAAACTATGAAATACCTTGGTGTGACTCTAACTAAGCAAGTGAAAGACCTGTATGAAAAGAACTTCAAACCTCTAAAGAAAGAAATTGAGGAGGATCTCAGAAAATGGAAAGATCTCCCATGCTCATTGATTGGAAAAATCAACATCTTAAAAATGGCCATCCTACCAAATGCAATCTACAGACTCAATGCAATCCCCATCTAAATTCCAACCCAGTTCTTCATGGAATTTGAAAAATCAATGTGCAATTTAATTTGGAATAACAAAAGAACTATAATAACGAAATCCATCCTCAGCAACAAAAAAACATCTGCGGGATTCACTATCCCTGACCTCAAGCTGAATTACAAGGCAATTATGCTGAAAACTGCATGGTACTGGTACAGAAATAGGCATGTGGATCAATGGAATAGAATAGAAGATCCAGAAATGAGTCCTCATGTATATGGTCACCTGATTTTGGACATAGGAGCAGTAAACTTTCAATGGAAAAAGGACAGCCTATTCAACAAATGGTGCTGGTTCATCTGGCACTCAGCATGCAAAAGAATGAAAATAGACCCTTTCTTATCTCTTTGTACCAAGCTCAAGTGTAAGTGGATCAAAGATCTCCACATTAAACCAGATACACTGAAACTATTAGATGAGAAAGTAGGGAAAACCTTAGAACACATAGGCACAGGAGAAAATTTCCTGAACAAAACACCAATGTCTCAAGCTCTAAGGTCAAAGTTTAACAAATAGCACTTAATGAGATTGCAAAGTTTCTGTAAGGCTAAGTACATCGTCAAGAAAACAAAACGGCAACCAACAGAATGGAAAAAGATTTTTACCAACACCACATAAGATAGAGGCCTAATATCCAAGGTGTACAAGGAACTCAAAAAGCTAGACACCAGAGAATCAAATAACCCTATTAAAAAATGGGGTACAGAGCTAAACAAAACGTTTTCAGTTGAGTAACATCGAATGGCCGAGAAACTACTGAGGAAGTGCTAGACATCCTTAGCCATCAGGGAAATGCAAATCAAAACAACCCTGAGATTCCACCTCACACCAGTCAGATTGGCCAAGATCCAAAACTCAGATGACAGCAGATGCTGGCCAGGCTGCGGAGAAAGAGGAACACTTCTCCACTGTTTGTGGGGTTGCAAGCTAATACAACCACTCTGGAAATCAGTCTGGCGATACCTCAGAAAATTGGATATAGTACTATCTGAAGACCCAGCTATTCCACTTCTGGGCATATACCCCAGAGACACTTTAATACACAACAAAGATATATGCACCACAATGTTCATAGCGGCTCTATTTATAATAGCCAGAAGCTGGAAAGAACTCAGATGTCCTTCAGAAGATGAACGGATACAAAAATTGTGGTACATTTACACAATGGAATATTACTCAGCCACCAGAAACAGTGACTTAACCAAATTCTTAAGAAAATGGCTGCATCTAGAGAATATCATCCTGAGTGAGATAACCCAGTCACAAAAGAACAGACATAATATGCAGTCACTGATAGTGGGATGCTAACCCCAGAGGCTTGCACTCCTCCAGAAACAACTCATAGACTGTATGAAGTCCAAGAAATAAAGAACACAAAACAAAACAAAAAAAAATATTGACAAAAGAAGAAAACATTAACTATTTCCATGTTACATTTTGTTTTACTTTAGCTCATTGTAACTATTAATTTTTCAAGGCATACAATCAAACCTTGAAAAAAATCAAGTACTGACTAAAAAATATATTCATATAGTTTTATGTAAAACTTATGTTAAAATCTGAAAAAAAGTACTGACAAAAAAATGTATAATTTTAAGCAAAAAATGTTTAGAATCTGTACATTTATCTTTGTTTTGTAAAATAAAGTTGTTTAAAAAACAACAATAAATACAACAACAACAATTAATAATAATAATAATAATAATAATAATAATAATAATAATAATAATAATAATAATAATAAAATAAATGGAATCAACATCTCAGGATACTGTGGGTTAATTCTGGAATTTCTTGCGTTGATTCATTATCTCTTATCTCTAAGTATTAAAAGTAAATAATAAAATGTAAAACATGAAAAAAAAGAAAGTGCTTATAAGTATTGTCTTACTGAACTGGATCGCAAGGCTCATTAAATTGGGGTGTTCAATTCATACACCCCCAAAATAAAAGAATACCTACTCATCTTGTACTCTGTCATGAAATTCAAGCGCTAACTCAAAATTTCTTCCAGAAAATAATGAACCCACATTAAACAAAAAATGAAATGACAGAGGCATAAAGTTTGGTTTCTGTTTGTCCATGTATTTCTATATTTGTAGATTTTAACGTCTTATAATGTCACTTAGCAATCTTTTATTCTTAAAATTATTTCAGTAGATTTCTAATGCCATATGTACATTAATAATTGCCAATCATTTTTACTTGCATGTATGTCTGTATGCCACATAGGTGACTGCTGCTTTTGAAACCCAGTAAAAATATAGTATACACCTTAAAAATAAAAATATTATAGATTATTAAAAATAGTACACACTAAAGAACAAAGAGTTGAAACCCACCATGTGGGTGCTGAAGATTAAGGCCAAGACCTATGGAATAAAAGCAAATACTCTTGAATTCCAAGCTCTCACTTCCACCCCTTCAACCATTTTAAAATTAAAATATAGGGTTAAGGGCTGTCATTTTAATACTTAAGCATCACCTAATATACAATTGCATTTTCATGAACATAAAATTGTACAGAATTTAATTTTCATGTGACATTAGTTATTAATCAATTGATATGTTTTATTTAATGATATCATTCTTTTCTATATAACAAGCGATCATAGTATTCATTTAAATAAACAGTAAATCCTCAAATTTAACATTATTTTCCAAGTGTACTTTCCTGTTTATGTTTTTGTCTCTGAATCTATCTGTGTATAATATAAAAGTGAATGCACATATCTTAGATAGAAGGATTTATGCATGTGCACCTGGATATAGAAAAAGGAGGGGGCAGAACAGAGACCCGCCCATCTGCCGCTCAGACCAGCAGCTCCTAAAGGTTGAGAAACTGGTGAGTAGGAGATCTAGCCAGTCAGGGAGCAGAGAGATTTCTGCGGAGTGCGCACGAAAAGCTCACCCTTCGACCTGCCTGATGCAAAGACCAAAAACAGAACTTTGGAAATTCTGTTCCCACCCGGCGACTCTGAGGCATAGAACAGGGCTCGGCCCATCTGCAACCTGGACCAGTAGAGATCCAGAGACACAGACCAGATATAAGGGAAAGGCGAGAACATATCATTGACAACAAAATGGCAAGAGGAAAGGGAAAGAATATATCCCAAGGAAATGAAGACAACCTGGCAACACCAGAACGCAGCTCTCCCATAACAGCAAATATGGGAATGACAAACACTACAGAAAAAGAAGAGGCAGACCTGAAATCATACCTCAAGATGCAGATAGAGATACTTAAACAAGAAAGGGAGGAAAAGCAAAAAGATCTAGAAGCTTTTAAAGAGGAAACAAGAAACACACTCAAAGAACTCAAAGAACTAGAGGAAAACAGAACCAAAGAGATGAAGGAATGGAAGAAGGAATTTAAAATGGAAATTGACACAATAAAGAAAACACTAAAAGAGATAACCCTAGAGGTAGAACACCTAAAAAAGAAATCAGGAGACAGAGAAGCAAGCATTTCCAATAGATTACAAGAGATGGAAGAGATAATATCGGGAGCAGAAGACAACATTGTAAACATAGACAAAACAGCCAGAGAAGACGCAAAAAACAAAAAGCTCTTAACCAAAAATGTCCAGGAAATCCAGGACACAATGAGAAAACTGAACCTAAGGATAATAGGAATAGAAGAGGGAGAAGAATATCAACTAACAGGCACAGTAAATATCTTCAACAAAATCATAGAAGAAAACTTCCCTACCCTCGAGAATGAGATGACCATGAGCATAAAAGAAGCCTTCAGAACTCCAAATAGGTTGGACCTGAAAAGAAATACCACCCAACACATAATAGTAAAAACACCAAGTGCCCAAAGCAAAGAAAGAATACTAAAAGCAGTAAGGGAAAAAGGTCAGGTAACATAAAAGGCAGGCCAATCAGACTCACACCCGATTTCTCAACAGAGACTATGAAAGCTAGAAGAGCCTGGACAGACATCATGCAGACCCTAAGAGAGCACAAGTGCCAGCCAAAGCTTCTATACCCAGCAAAACTATCAATCACCATAGATGGAGAGATGGAGATATTTCAAGAAAAATCAAAATTTACACAATATCTGACCACAAACCCAGCACTACAATGAATTATAGGAGGAAAACACAATACAATGAGGGAAAATACAGCCTAGTAAAAACAATATAACTCATAAACAAGAAAACCAAAAGAAGAAAGAGACACAGACACAACTCAACCCACAAAAGCAATAATTGCAGGAAAGAGAAACAACTATTCCTTCATATCTATTAACATAAATGGACTCAACTCCCCAATAAAGAGATATAGGCTATCAGACTGGATACATAAACAAAATCCAGCCTTTTGCTGCATACAGGAAACTCATCTCAGAGACAAAGACAGACACTATCTCAGAGTAAAAGGGTGGGAAAAAAAACTTCCAAGCAAACAGCCCCAAGAAGCAAGCTGGAGTGGCTATTCCAATATCGAATAAAGTAAATTTCCAACCAAAAGTTATCAAAAAAAGATAAGGAAGGACACTTTTTAATCATTACAGGGAAAATCTGTCAGGAGGAACTCACAATCCTTAACATATATGTTCCAAATAAAAAAGCAACCATATTCATAAAAGAAACCTTACTAAATCTCAAACAATACATTTCACCCCACACAATAATAGTGAGAGAATTTAATAACCCACTCTCTCCAATGGACAGATCATGGAAACAGAAACTGAACAAAGACACTGCAAAAATAGCAGAGACTTTGAACCAACTAGAATTAATAGATATATACAGAACATATCATCCTAAAGTAAAAGAATACAAATTCTTCTCACCACCCCATGACACATTCTCGAAAATTGACCACTTAATTGGACACAGAATGAGCCTCAATCGACATAAGAAGATTGAAATACTCCCATGCATCCTCTCAGATCACCATGGTCTACAGCTGGTCTTTAACAACAACAAACAGAACAAAATCCTATATACACATAGAAACTGAACAATGCCCTGTTAAACGATAGCAGGGTCAAAGAAGGAATAAAGAAAGAAATTAAGTATTTTCTAGAATTCAACGAAAATGAAAACACAACATACCCAAACCAATGGAATGCAATGAAAGCAGTACTGAGAGGAAAACTCATAGCATTAAGTGTTTCCAAAAAGTAACTGGAGACAGCTTACGTCAGCAACCTGACAGCACAGCTAAAAGCCCTAAGAATAAAGGAATCAGATATAACCAAGAAGAGTTAAAGGCAAGAAATAATCAAAATTAGGGCAGAAATAGACCAAATAGAAACAAATAGAACCATTGAAAAAATCAACAAAACCAAGAGTTGATTCTTTGAGAAAATCAACAAGATTGATAAACCACTAGCCAGACTAACTAGAGGGCAAAGAGAGAGTATACAAATTAACAAAATCAGAAAGGAAAGTGGAGACTTAACAACTGAAGCTGAGGAAATTCAAGAAACCATGAGATCTTCCTACAAAACTTATACTTGAAAAACTGGAAAATCTGGAGGAAATGGATGAATTCCTAGACAAATACAATATCCTAAAGTTAAACCAGGACCAAGTAAACCATCTAAATAACACTATAACACCTAAAGAAATAGAAGAAGTCATCAAAAGCCTCCCAACCAAAAAAAGCCTAGGTCCAGAAAGGTTCAGTCCAGAATATGACCAGACATTTACTGTGGATATAACACCAATACTCTCCAAACTATTCCAAAATATAGAATCAGGTGCCATACTACTTAACTAATTTTCTAAGGCTAAAATAATTCTCATCATTAACCACACAGAGACCCTACAAGGAAATAGAACTTCAGACCAATCTCACTTATGAACATTGATGCAAAAATACTCAAAAAATCCATGCAAACCAAATCCAAGAACACATCAAAATGATCATTCATCATGAACAAGAAAGCTTCATCCCTGGGATGCAGGGATGGGTTAATATAAAGAAATCCATCAACGTAATCCACCATATAAACAAACTCAAAGAACAAAATCACATGATCATCTCACTAGACACTGAGAAAGAATTTGACAAAATTCAACACCCCTTCATGTTAAATGTCCTGGAAAGAACAGGAAACCAAGGTCCATAATTAAACATAATAAAAGCAATATACAGCAAACCAACGGCCATCATCAAACTTAATTGTGGGAAACTTGAAGCAATCCCACTAAATCAGGGACTCGAAAAGGCTGCCCACTCTCCCCTACCTATTCAACATAGTACTGAAGTCCTGGCTGGAGCAATTAGACAGCAAAAGAGATCAAGGTTATACAATTCGGAAAGGAAGAGATAAAATTTCACTCTTGGCTGATGACATGATAGTTTACTTAAGTGACCCCAAAAATTCCACCAGAGAACTCCTAAACCTATAAACAAGTTCAACAAAGTGGCTGGATACAAAATTAACTAAAACAAATTAGTATCCTTCCTATACTCTAAGGACAAACATGTGGAGAAAGAAATTAGGGAAAAGGTACTCTTCACAATACTCACGAATACTAAGAAATACCTTTGTGTGACTCTAACTAAGCAAGTGAAAGACCTGTACAACAAGAACTTCAAACCTCTAAAGAAGGAAATTGAGGAGGATCTCAGGAAATGGAAAGATCTCCCATGCTCATAGATTGGAAAAATCAACATTTTAAAAATGGCCATCCTACCAAAAGCAATCTACAGATTCAACACAATTTCCATCAAAATTCAAACCCAGTTTTTCATGGAATTGGAAAGATAAATGTGCAATTTCATATGGAATAACAAAAGAACTAGAATAGCAAAATCCATCCTTAACAACAAGAAAACATCTGCGGGAATCACTATCCCAGACCTCAAGCTATATTACAAGGCAAGAGACATGGAGGGGCTGTAGGGAGGAGAGGAGGGTGTGATACAGTTCTATTTTAATGAAAATATATTCTTTTATTTTTTTGTTGAACGTCACATAGTCTGTGAGTTGTTTCTGGGGTGTCAGAGCTTTCTGGGGTTAGTATCCCATTATCCGTGACTGCATATTATGTCTGTTCTTTTGTGACTTGGTTATCTCACTCGGGATGATATTCTCCAGATGAATCCATTTTCTTAAGAATTATGTTAAGCTATTGTTTCTGATAGCTTGTTAGTACTCCATTGTGTAAATGTACCACAATTTTTGTATACATTCAGCTACTTAAGGACATCTGGTTTCTTTCCGGATTCTGGCTATTATAAATACAGCCACAATGAACATTGTGGTGGATGTCCCTTTGTTGTATGTTGGAGCAACTATGGGGTAAATGCACAGAACTGGAAATATTGGGTCTTAAGGTAGTACTATGTATATTTTTTGAAGAACCTCCAGACTGATTTCCAGTGTGGTTGTATCAGTTTACAACCCCACCAGCAGTGGAGAAATGTTCCTCTTTCTCCACATCCTCACCAGCATCTGTTGTCTTCTGAGTTTTGGATCTTGGCCAATCAGACTGGTGTGAGGTGGAATCTCAGGGTTGTTTTGATTTGCATTTCCTTGATGGCTAAGGATGTTGAGCACTTTCTTAGATGCTTCTCAGCCATTCGATATTCCAAGATTGAGAAAATTTTAAGTCTTTACCCCATTTTTAAATAGGGTTGTTTAATTTTCTGGTGTCTAGCTTTTGGTGTTCTTTCTATACCTTAGATATTAGGCCTCTATCTGATGTGGGGTTGGTAAAGATCTTTTCCAACTCTGTTGACTGCCATTTTGTTTTTGTGACAGTGTCTTTAGCCTTACATAAACTTTGCTATTTTATTATATCACATTTTTTTTTCCTGTTCAGGGCAAAGGCCTCATTTATTGATTAACAGACATAAATTTTTATGTAGCACTTGCAAATATAAAGATGCAGATACAACCTAAACAATAGTAATGGAAACATTAACTTCAGGGAACAAAATAAAACATACAGAATTCCATAGGGATCTGCATAAGATATCACAAAAACAAACAGAGAACAAAATCCATCAGATATATAAAAAAAAAAACCATTAATGGCCAAAAAACAAAACAAAACAAAACAAAAACCAAAAAACATATCCTCTTACCAGTTGTTAAGTCTGTGGTTAGACAGTCATAATGAGGTTGGTATCTATTTAATGGCCTGAGCCCCATATATGATCCTCTAGTTCTATAAATAACTCATGTCACATGACCTGTTTATAATGACACTTTTCAAAAACAGTTGAAATTTGCTTAAATATTCAATAAAACAGTTAATTAAAGCAATGTCAGTCCATCAATATCTGAAGCTACCCAGTCCTCAACTGCCACTCAGTAGTATCTATTCTTTTTTTTTTCTAGTTGAATTATTTTATTTGCTTGGTGTGTTTGCTTATTTACAACTCCATTTTAATTTCAGCTTGAGTTCTCTCCAATATTTTTCTTTGTTGAATTCTGTTTTCTTTTTTTAACAACTTTATTTTACAAAACAAAGATAAATGTACAAATTTTAAGCATTTTTTGCATAAAATTATACAATACATTTTTGTCAGTACTTTTTTAAAAAATGTTTGATAGTGTGATAAAGATCCCACGAGTAACAATGAGCATAAAGTACATGTAAAACAAGATGCAACCTGGAAATAGTCAAAGTTTCTTCAGTGTGTAAAGATTTTTCATTTTTTTTACAATGAGCAGACAGTACATGTAATACAGGGTACAACCCAGAATTTGTCAATGTGTTCTTGGTGGGTAAGGATTGAGCATGACTCTTTTTTTTTGTTTTGTTTTCTTTATTTCTTGGACTTCATACAGTCTGTGAGTTGTTTCTGGGTCAGTGCGAGCCTCTGGGGTTAGCATCCCACTATCAGTGACTGCATATTATGTCTGTTCTTTTGTGACTGGGTTATCTCACTCAGGATGATATTCTCTAGATGCAGCCATTTTCTTAAGAATTTGGTTAAGTGATTGTTTCTGGTGGCTGAGTAGTATTCCATTGTGTAAATGTACCAAAATTTTTGTATCCATTCATCTTCTGAAGGACATCTGGGTCCTTTCCAGCTTCTGGCTATTAAAAATAGAGCTGCTCTGAACATTGTGGTGTATATATCTTTGTTGTGTACTAAGGTGTCTCTGAGGTATATGCCCAGAAGTTTAATAGCTGGGTCTTCTGGTAGTATTATGTCCAATTTTCTGAGGTATCACCAGACTGATTTCCAGAGTGGTTGTATTAGTTTGCAACCCCACCAACAGTGGAGAGTTGTCATTATGTCACATTTATCAATCTTTTACCTTAGAGTTCGAGTCATTTGTTTTCTGTTCAGGAAATTTTCTCCTGTGCTATGAGTTCTAAGGTTTTCCCTACTTTCTCATCTAATAGCTTCAGAGTACCTTATATAATGTGGAGATCATTGATCCACTTGCACTTGAGTTTTGTACAGAAAGATAAGAAAGAATATATTTTCATTCTTCTGGAAGCTGAGTGCCAGTTGGAGCAACACCATTTGTTGACTAGGCTGTACATTTTCCATTGAATGTTTATGCCTACTTTGTCAAAAATCTGGTGGCCATATATGTGAGGGTTTATTTCTGTATCTTCTATTCTATTCCATTGATCCACATGCCAATATCTGTACCAGCACAATGCAGTTTTTAACGCAATTGACTTGTAATATAGCTTGAGGTCAGGGGTAGTGATTCCCCAGATGTTTTCTTGTTGTTAAAGATGAAGTTCACTATTCTAGTTCTTTTGTTATTCAAGATGAAATTGCACACTGATCCTTCCAACTCAGTGAATTACTGGGTTCGAATTTTGATGGGGATTGCATCGAATCCCTATATTGCTTTTGGTAGGATTACCACTTTTAAATGTTGATCCTTCCAATCCTTGAGCATGAGAGATCTCTTCTTTTTCTGGGATCTTCCTCAATTTCCTTCTTTAGAGGTTTGAAGTTCTTGTCACACACGGCCTTCACTTGCTTAGTTAGAGTTACACCAAGATATTTCATAGATTTGTGACTATTGTGAAGGGTATTATTTCCATAATTTTTTTCTCCACATATTTGTCCTTTAAATATAGGAAGGCTACTGATTTGTTTGAGTTAATTATATATCCAACCACTTTGCTGAACTTGTTTCTCCATTGTAGAAGTTCTCTGGTAGAAGTTATGGGGTCGTTTATGTGCATTATCATGTCATCTGCAAATAGTGATGTTTTTCTTCTTCCTTTTAAATTTGTATCCCTTTAATTCCCTTTTGCTGTCTAATATCTATGGCCAGGACTTTCCGTACTATGTTGAATAGGTAGGCTTAGAGTGGGTAGCCTTGTCAAGTCCCTGATTTTAATGGAATTGCTTCAAGTTTCCTACCGTTTAGGTTGATGTTGGCTGGTAGTTTGCTGTATATTGCATTTATTATGTTTAGGTATGGGCCTTGGATTCTTGTTCTTTTCAAGACTTTTAACATGAAGGGGTGTTGGATTTTTTCAAATGCTTTCCCAGCATCTAGTGAGATAGCCATGTGGTTGTTTTCTTTGAGTTTGTTTATATGGTGGATTAAAATGACGGATTTAATTATATTAAACCATACCTGCATCCCAGAAATGAAGCCTACTTGATCATGGTGAATGATTGTTTTGATGTGTTCTTGAATTAAGTTTGCAAGGATTTTGTTGAGTATTTTTGCATCAATATAAGTGAAAATGGTCTGAAGTTTTCTATCTTTGTAGGATCTTTGTGTGGTTTAGGAATGAGTGTTATTGCAGCCTCAAAAAATGAGTTAGGTAGTGTTTCATCAGATTCTGTTTTGTGGAATAGTTTGGAGAGTATTGGTATTATGTCAACAATAAATCTCCGATAAAACTCTGCACTGAATCCATCTGGACCTGGACTTTTTTGGTTGGGAGGCTTTTGATGATTGCTTTTAATTTCTTTAGGTGTTATGGGATTATTTAGATGGTTTACCTGGCCCTGTTTTAACTTTGGTATCTTGTATCTGTCTAAGAATTTATCCATTTCCTCCAGATTATCCAGCTTTGTTGAGTACAGGCTTTTGTAGTAGAATCTGATGATTTCTTGAATATCCTCAGTTTAGGTTGTTATTTCTCCACTTTCCTTTCTGATTTTATTAATTTGGATAATTTCTCTTTGCCCTCTAGCTATTCTGGTTAAGGGTTTATCAATCTTGCTAATTTTTTTCAGAGAACCAGCTCTTGGTTTTGTTGATTCTTTCAATGGTTCTTTTTGTTTCTATTTGTCTATTTCTGCCATAAGTTTGATTATTTCCTGCTGTCTACATTGCTTGGGTGTGTCTGCTTCTTTTTGTTTGAGAGCTTTCAACTGTGCTGTCAGGATGCTAGTGTATGCTCTCTCCAGTTTCTTTTTGAAAGCACTCAGAGCTATGAGTTTCCCTTTTAGTACTGCTTTCATTGCATTCCATAAGTTTAGGTATGTCGTGTTTTCATTTTCATTGAATTCTCAAGAATCCCTAATTTCTTTCTTTATTTCTTCTTTAATCCTGCTATTGTTTAATAGAGAAATATTTATTTTCCATGTGTATATGGACTTTTGTTGTCTTTGTTTTTATTAAAGACCAGCCTGAGACCATGGTGATTCGAAAGGGTGCAGGGGAGTATTTTGATCTTTGTGTATCGATAGAGGATTGTTCTGTGTCCAATTATGTGCTTAATTTTTGAGAAAATGCTGTGAGGTGCTGAGAAGTTGTATTCTTTAGTTATAGGATGAGATGTTCTTTAGGTATCTATTAATTCCAGTTGATTCATAGTCTCTGTTAGTTTTATAGTGTCCTTGTTCAGTTTCTGTTTCCATGATCTGTCCATTGGTGTGAGTGGTGTATTAAAGTCTCCCACTATTATTGTGCGGGGTAAAATGTATTTTTTGAGTTTTAGTAGGGTTTCTTTTATGAATATGGGTGCTGTTTTATTTGGAGCATATATGTTAAGGATTGAGAGTTCCTCCTGACAGATTTCCCCTATAATGAGTTAAAAGTGTCCTTCCTTATCTTTTTTGATAACTTTTGGTTGAAAATATACTTTATTTGATATTAGAATGGCCACTACAGCTTGCTTCTTGGGGCCATTTGCTTGGAAGGCTTTTTCCCCACCTCTTATTCTGAGATAGTGCCTGTCTTGACTATTATATATCAGAAGGTATTTCTTTTCTGTTCCAACCTATTTGGAGTTCTGTAGGCTACTTTTGTGCTTGTAGTCATCTCATTTTATAGGGTATGGAAGTTTTCTTCCAGGATTTTGTTGAAAATATGTACTGTAGTTCTTAGTTGATATTCTTTGCCCTCTTCTATTTCTATTATTCTTAGGTTGTACTTCTCATTGTGTCCTAGATCTCCTGCACATTTTGGGTTAGGAGCTTTTAGGTTTTTGCATCTTCTCTGACTGCTTTGTCTGTTTTCAATGTTGTCTTCAGCCCCTAAGGTTATTTCTTCCATATCTTGTATTCTGTTAGAAATGCTTGCATCTGTGACTCCTGATTTCTTTTTTAAAATTTCTACCTCTAGGGTTGTCTCTTTTAGTGTTTCCTTCATTGTGTCTATTTCCGTTTTAAATTCCTTTTTCTATTCTTTCATTTCTTTGTTTCTTTTTCCTTCTAGTTCTTTGAGTGTTTTTCTTGTATCTTCTTAAAAAGCTTCTAGTTTTTTATGCTTTTCCTCCAGTTCTTGTTTAAGGATCTCTGTCCTAATTTTGAGGTAGCATTTCGTGTCTGAGTCTTCTTTTTCTTGAGTGTTTGGCATTCTGCTGTTTGTTGTGATCAGAGAGCTGGGTTTTATTGTTGCCATGTTTTCTTGGTTTCCCTGGGGTGCATTCTTTTGCTTTCCTCTTGCCATCTTGTTGTCAGTGATTGGTTCTAGCCTTTCCCTTGTACCTGGCCTGTGTCCCTGGATATCTGCTGTGCACCTGAGAAGCTGCAGGCTGGGAACAGAGTTCCCCATGCTGCAGGGTTTCTGGATTCCTGGATCAAGCTTGGCAGGCAAGTGCACACTCTCAGTGTGCTCTGTTGAGATCTCTCTGCCCCCTGACCAGTCAGAATCTGTTCTCACTTAGTTCTCACCAGTCCTGTGTGTCTGGGCCTCCACTCTTCCTGGTTCAGATGTTCTGAGTGCCTGTTGTGCACCCTGGAAGCCACTGGCTGGGAACAGAGTGCCCCATGCTGCAGGGTTCCTCAATCCCTGGATCAAGCTGGGCAGGCAAGCACACACTTTCTGAGTGCTCTGCTGTGATCTCTCTGCCCCCTGGCTAGTTGGAATCTCTTTTCACCAGGTTCTCGCCAGTCCTGTGTGTCTGGACCTCTGCTCTTCCTGGTGGCAGATCATCACTGAGCCTTAAACACTATTCTTCTACTAGATGAGCAATCCTCTGAGCTTTTAAAATCCACCCATTTTCTCTTCATTAACACTGGGTTAAAGCTTTGCTCCTGTACCTGGCTTCAGATATGGTTTCAGACATGGCTGCTGGGATACAGGAATTTCTGTTTGTATAGCGTGTAATCTTCCCACTGTCTGGCTTCTCACATGGGTTCTGAGACTGAGGATTTGATGTTACTATTCAGTTCCCTCCACATTGATCCATCTCTCCACCATAAAAAATAATATTTTAAAATTTATCAGAAGCCACTATCAATTTTCTATACATCTTCCTGATGGCATTCTTTATTTCTTTATTTCTGAAAGTGTAAACCATAGGATTGAGTAATGGTGTCAGGACAGAGGCAAATATAAGTGTGTTTTTCTCAAAGGAAAAAGCAGATGAAGGTCGTGCATATATTAGCATGCATGGGACAAAGAACAAAATCATAACAGTAATGTGTGATCCACAGGTTGAGAGGGCTTTTTTTCTTCCTTCTGAGCTGTGACCCCTTAGAGAGAAAAGGATGATACAATAGGAGACAATCAACAAGGAGAAGATAATGATGCAGAAAAACCCACTGTTAGCAAACACCAAAATGACAAAAATGTGTGTGTCAGTGCAGGCCAGCTGCAGTAATGGGAACAAGTCACATATGAAATGATCAATAAAATTGGGTCCACAGAAGGGCAGCTGCAATGTAAAGATGACTTGTGTAATAGAATGTAAGAATCCTCCTGTCCAGGCCACCCCTACTAGAATGCCACAGAGTCTCCGAGTCATGATTGAAGAATAGTGAAGAGGCTTGCAGATGGCCACATAACGATCATAGGCCATAGATGCCAAGATAATCACCTCAGCTCCTGCAAAGAAGTGGCTAGTAAAGAGTTGTGTAATGCAACATTCAAAGGAGATGATTTTCCTCTCATAGAACAAGTCTACAATCATCTTGGGGGTGACAGTAGTAGAAGTGCAGGCATCAAGGAAGGAGAGAAATATCAAGAAGAAATACATGGGGGAACCCAGTAGTCCAGGGCTGTAGATGATGGTTACCACAATAATCATGTTGCCCCCAATAGTTGCAATATAGACCAATAAAAATACAACAAATAGTATTTTTTCAACTTTTGGGTTCTGAGAAAGCCCCAGGAGTATGAACTCATTGACAAAGGTCTGATTTTGCATGGTTCTTAAGAAGAAGGTAAATGTAAAATATGTTCATGAAAATCTGCAGTAATGGGAAAAATATTCTTTATTACAATTGGGAACAGGATAGTTTAAATTATTTGATATGTAGAATTATGTTAAAGGTAAAAGTATTTTTTAAAGAGCTACATTTAGAGTATTGGTGATTGAAACAACTCCCTATGATAGAAGAGAAATGGTATTTTACTTAATAAATAGCTTTTATCAATCTATAGAAAATTTTAAGATTGAAACATCAAAGGGCATTTTGAAACCATATTTTAGATATAGCAAAATGTCAAGATTAGTAGTATGTTTGCCATCTTTATTATTAGGTTTGTAATACCTAATTGGCACACTACATCTATCTAAAGAGGCAACATACACATTGGGTGCATTTGAAAATCTTGACTACAAATGAAATTATTTAAGTGTACAAATCATAAAAGAACTTATTCATCCTGGAACAGAGAACTCCATGAGAAATACTCAGCAATTTTCATGATACATCAGTTGAAAGTATTAAAAATTCACATTTAATTGAGCATTTTAAATGTGAGTAGAACTTTTTAAAATTATGTCTCCATGACAACTAAATGAAATTAGTTAAAAAACAGCAACATAAACAAACAAAATAAGTATTATTAGGACTCAGCTTTCTAGGCAACATTATGAAGAAAAGTCATTGATTTTTTTAATCATACACAAGTTATAACTAAATAGTTGAGGTTTTTACAAAAAAGACAATTAACCTTGGGTTTTTGAAGATACTGACTGGAATACACATGAGCACTTCTAGGAAGGTATCAGTAGCATGGAATTGGAGATTTAATTTTTTCAGTGAGAACTTCAGAATAATTGTTATTTCCCAGTTTCTGTAAAGTTTAAAGAATCTCATTATTTGGTGCATTAATAATACATCTTGATAACAGCAAGAGAGAAAACAGTCAAGAATCAGAAGGAGTGTTGAGAAAACTAGTAGCAACACATACATGATGATCAAAAAATATTTGCTGAATGTAATTTAGACTCTTGAGACACAATTATTTGCCTATTATTTATACATTACAACTTTTCTCAGAAAACATAACTCTTTGAAATGTATGATTTGCAATTTGCATAAAAATTCTATAAAACTTGTTTATAAACAGCTTACCTGCCAATTCTATAAGGTTTAACTTGAACATACCAAATATTGGCAGTAAAACTATTGGGGGAAATGATTCACTTTTAAAGCCAGATGAAAACATCTGAAACCTGATGAAAACCCACAGAAACCTCCAGGAACCATCTGGGTAAATATTCCAGATCTCAAATTAATTTCTTTCTACATAAAATCAAATTCACAGTATACCTGTGATTTTCTGCTAAGGTCTTTTTTATATTTCAGGGAGACATTTTTTGATGAGTGATTAAACCTATACTTATATATGGATATAAAGACAAATATTAGAAATGTAGTTAGGAGACTACAGGTTGTAATTTCTCCTTCAAGATCCATTACTTCATGAGCTCTAAATAGTTGGCTTAGTTTTGGTAGCTGGCATGACTTTTCTCTTCTTGAGTAGGCATAAGGGGCCAAAAAAATTTTTTAAGATTTTATAGAACTGGAAGTTTTCTGTCAAATTTATATTCAAATTATATTATTGAAGCTATACCTAAGACATCCCACTAGAATGACTGACAGAACAAAATACAAACAATGATGACACTAATAGACATTCTAATGGAGAAGGAAAAATATTATGGGCCTCAACCCAAGACAAAAACTATAAACAAATAAGCAATTCTGAGAATGGGAAAAAATAGTTGTCCCCAGGGAAGGAGCCTCCAATTGCTTTTCTAATAACAAGTGATCAAGCATGAAACCATATACATACAAATAACAATATATGGACAGATCAAGTTGTATTTATGTATTTAGGAATGCTTGTTTGTGTGTGTATGTGTGTGTTAATGTTTGTAAAGCAAAAGTTAAGTAAAAGGGGCAATAAATTTAAGAAAGAACCAAGGGCTGTTTGGAAAGAACTGAAATAAAAAAATGGAAAGGGAAAATAATGTAATAAAATGCCTCAGTCCTTTTTAGGAAAAAATAAATGTATAGCACCCTCTCAGAGTGTTGTACACCTGGACCTTAAATTATTAATAATCCAATAGCTAAGAGTATAGCCTTGTGGCAATTTTTGGTATTCTAATATCATTATGCTTAATCTATATTCACCAAGAAAACTGACTGTTTTCATGTTATGTTCTGTCCTATATGTACTCTATGCTTATCGTAACTAGTGGGTTTTCAATGCATGCTATCATAACTCTAAAAGAATTAAGTACTGACAAAAATATGTCCATATAGTGTTATGCCAAAATGCCTTTTAAATCTGTATATGTATCCCTCTTTTTAAAAAATAAAGTTTTAAGAGAGAAAAAAATAATTTATAAGTTTTCTGTTTTCTCATGTATTAACAGCACAAAAGTTTAATAAAAATCTTATGTAAAATATTTATTTATATACATGCACATACACTCATACACATAAACACATGTACATGTACATATACATATATGAATTCATGCATATCAATGTATGCAAGTATGCATATATTTAATGGTTGTAGTGAGAGAGAAGTAACATTTTCTTCAGTTGTTTAACCACTACTGAGGTGTTCATGTTCCTGTAAACAAGTTTAATGAAACTCACTGGGATGGGACTAGTACTGTAGCTCAGTTATTAGAGATTGCCTGACAAGCATTCATTTCATGAATATATACATACATATATATATATATATATGTGTGTGTGTGTGTGTGTGTGTGTGTGTGTGTGTGTGTGTATGTGTGTGTGTATATATACATAAAATTAATATATAATTAATATATACATATGTATATATATCAAGCAGTGTATATATACATATTGCTATATGTATACATATATTATGTGAATATATATAACAGTGTGTATATATACATATATTGTTATTTTATTATACATTTTTATTTGTTTTATTAGTATAAAAACATAATTTAAAATAACATATTTGTACTAAAAGGAAAACTATGATTATTTAAATAACTATCATGTAATAAGAATAAAAAACTTTGACTTGTTAGTAAATCTTTTTTCTGACATCACATATATTTGATTAAAACAAGCCATTTTCATGACATTCTACAAAAATTTTCTAATTCACATCTAAAATATGAAGTCTTTATCTTCTTATAAGCTAAACCCTAGGAAATATTAATAAAACCAAACAGTACAGGTCACCAGATCAGGCAGAACCCATTTAAGATAGACTAAGATGTTCACTAAATAATTTACCAGCTATCATTCAGGACAAAATGAAGATAAATAAAGAATTGTGATGAACAAGGACATGACAGGTCTTTGTGCATGAATCAAGCATCCAAATGAAGCCTCGCATTTCTTATGTTGTTTAAAATAGAAAACAGAAAAACAAAAATCTACTTCCAAATCTTGAGACTGCACTCAGATCTAAACACTCATAGTTTTCAATGGCATGACTCAAGCTACTGCATGATTCTGAAAACTTTTCAAAGCCTTAGGTTTTATTTGTGAAAATGATACACTAGGACAGATTTTTTCAAAGTTCTTTTGTTAAAAATAATACAAAAATTATCATCTAAACTGTAATGTAGAAGATGTCAAATATTAAAATCAGTTTGTCTCAGAGAATAATACAGAGCAGAAAGTTAATTTTAGATTATTTCCCTACTTTTATGAAGCTACCATTGCTAAGTGCTTTTCTTTATATTTATTTTTGAAGTAATAATTTTTACTTTATAAGCTGTAATAAGAAATGATTTCTTCAGTACACGGTGCTTCCTAATGTTCTTAATAATCAATGTTGGTATATTAAGGTCTTCAAACACACTAACAATTCTGTTTCAGATAGCCTCATTAGCCAAAGAAAACCAATAGGATTTGGGACTCCAAGAAAAACAAGACCCCATGCAAAGTAAATATTAATATTTTTAATATTCTAGTTCTCTGGCCCAGTTACACCAAACAAAACAATATAATCATTTTTTACAGTAACACAAATACCAAAATTTGTGTTAAAATATCTATAATAGAGGCTACATTCTAATAATTTATGATCAGGGGGTGTTATGATTTTATATATTGTAGAAGATAACTGACCCAAACCCAAGGTATAGCCTAAATTTAATTATTTACAATGCTAACATTGGAAAATTATTCTAAATATTTTGAAACTAAATCACATATATATACAGATATATATGATAAACATCTACAAATGTTTTTCATTATCTTGTCAAATGCATTCTCAGAGAATCACGTGGCATTATCAAGTCACTATACCCTAGTGATGTTCTGGAGCATCCTGATTGATTTTCTTTTTCTTAATCTAATTTTAGAGTTCATAAGTATTAAGTAGAAAATGTTTTATTTTATTTTATTTTCTATTGTGAGAAAATTGTATGAGAGGATTAAGGGTAACTGTGATGATAAAATATTGTTTATATGTATTAAATTCTTAAAAAATAAATAAAAATACATTTTATAGTAAGTAACAAACACCTTTATGTATAATACTGATTTGGAATTGAATGGACTTATATACCTCAGGCTGTAGGGTCCATGAAAAGCAAGTGATTCGTTCTTATTTTAGTCTGAGTTGACAAGATTTAATGTAGTCCAGGTTGTACTCAAATTCACCATACAGGATAGCATGACTTTGAACTCCTGATATTCCTGCATTTACCTCCAAATCCAGGAATTATTAACTTATGCTAGTACATTCAGCCAAGTCCATAGTTGTTATCATATTCTGCAAACAATATTTCAAAAAGAACTTGTGAATAGTGAGGTCAATGTTGTTTAAACAATGTTTGTCCATATAAACTGAGATAAAGTGTAGAATCAGTCAAAAAATCTTTTATGATCACATTTTAAAATATATTCAATTAAATGACACATTTTCAGTTATGCAATGATTTCAGAGCACAGTTTAGACAAGCATAGCAGAACCCTGTGTGTTTAATACACTGAGGTAGCACTTTAGCCCCAAAAGTTATTCTAAAAATAAAATAAGATGAGGGAAATTTACAACAGAATATAATGTAGTAACTAAATATTAAAAAATGAGAAACATATAAATCATCCTTAAAGGATATTATATATAAACAATACCATTACAAATTACTACCATATGACACTATAAATAAAGCTAATAATATGAACCTATCAGCAGTAAAATACTCTAACATTCTGTTAAGCAGAACAAAGTGAAAATTCATTTATAATGTTTTAAAGATATTTTATAAAATTGAAATAAACATAAAATCACAGACTTTGCTTGTAATTGACATGTTGTTAATTTTAGCAAATTACTTAAAATTAAACACAAAGATTAAAACCCACAGAATCAAATTGCTTTTAAAATTCTGAAAACAGCCTGAGGCTTGCAAGCCATTCACGAGGTTACTAAAAAGTTGAAGCAATGAATTTACTTAACAAGGCAACTCACATAGACTATTTTTATCTGGTATCATCTTTTTATGAATTGTCTTATGAAAAACTCAACACTTTCTCACTTCCAGTGCTCTTTGATTTAAAATACATATTCTTATATAGGAACCAACTCTCCGTGTCTCTATGTTTTCCTTAAGTATTGATCAAAAATCCATAAATTTAAAAATGATAGAACTATTCCTGCTCTGTTTCAGGGTATCCTTACAGCAAAAACTGTGACCACTGAAACATCTCCTGAGCGGTGACCTTGAGTCATTCACAACCTTGGGAAGATGCTAGCTTCTCTGTGTACATTGCCTACTAACTCTTTCCATTCATATTAACAAAAAAGTTAATTATATCAATAATTTACCTGCAGATTGGTTGTTTTTGTTAACTGTGACATAACACTCAAAGTTGTCGGACGGTAGAGTAGCATGGTAACAATATAAGCAACTGGTTAAAATATATTGCATACAAATAAATAATGTCTTACAAATAACAGTAAATTATATGTATGTAAATGTAGTATTTATGAGTCTTGTAACGCATAAATCAACATGTATTTAAGAAAAGAAAGATTTTTGAATAGATAAGAATAAGACTTGCATCATATTTCTGAGATGTTTGTTTCCAACTTGAAGATAAAACATTTAAACTATGTTTAATATTATCAAATTTGAGAAATATCATCAGAATGAAATAGAACTTTTCTGGCCAGGAGGAAAGAATAGAATAAAAGAAGAAGGAGAGAAGGACGGCAGTTTGTACTATAATAACAGCTATTTGAGCACTGTGATTACTTAAGCAACTATTCATTGTAAAGTACTTTTCTATGGTCTCCTTGTGTGTCATTTTATTCTCTTCAGAACCGCAGACATTGGTGATACAATCTATGTTATGGAAGCAATATGAGCAGCGGGGTTTATGCTACTCTATCACAATTTAAAAATTATCTCTGAAAGTGAAATAATGTGCTTTATAAGCCTCACCATATGACAAACGTGGGAAAATTTTGAAGAGAGGCACCCTTTATTATCTGTGGTGAAATATCCAGTTAGTGGTAGTCAGGATTGCCAGTTTCTTTCCAGCTTCTCCTTCCACATTTAAGGGCATCAGTATAGAAGCTCTGGCAGTGAGGGTGGAAGATGTCACCTCTGCTAATTGAGTGGTCTAATCGACATGGTTGCAGATCAAACAAAACTGAAGTACCCAAAATTCCTTTTAGACTGCTTCTGGAATTTAAAGAGGTTTCAGCCAGGGATTATGAGTTTGTAAAACTAATTCTTAATTCTCTCAGGATTTGTAAAATTTCTGGTCCCATGAGAATCCAACACACCATCTGTATATCTTTTCACTTAATTGTTGTGTATTTATAGTGTTTTTGACTATCAAAAATCATGCTGTGTTTTTATTTGATTTAAGAATTTATTTGATAAATAAATAAGTACACCATTTTACAATAGAAAAAAAGCAGTATCTGTGCAATATTTAGACAAAATGTTTCTGTCAATGATATATATTAATGAATATATAAAATATAAATTGTTTTGGGAAACATTATCAACATTTCTTTGCCAAGAAAAATCATTCTATGTATAAATAACTGAAATATGTACATGCATAGGAACACTGTTTATTTTATCTAAGAGTATTTTCTTTATCTTTTACTTGATTTTGACAATTTTATGAATGTATACAATGTTCTATAACCATATTGACTATTAATAATAATTTCTTCCCTCTTTTTTAATTTTTCACATCCCTTTATTATTAACCACTCTCTTCTTTATATTAATGTCATTTGTTTAGCTACTAAATTTAATTAGAGTTGCCTAAATGAGGACACATATGTGGCTAATTACTAAACCATGAAGAACTCACCTGAAAAAATACTAAACATCTATCCTTTTAAATGTCAATACTTCCTTAGTAAAAAGTAAGGCCTCATGTTACAATGCTGAAGGATCTAATCAAATAATAGTTTTAGGGGCATGTTGTTTATTTGTTTATCTTCAGGTGTCCACACTTGATGTTTATTCTTAGTGCAAAGTAAATTACATATCTTCCATACAATGCTTCATGACACACTTCCAGATTCTTCATGTTTTATATTACATTTTGTTTTCTATGCTGACATACTTCCCAGTATTGAAAGGGCTATTGTAGTTGCCCCATTAAGAGATGAGCAGCATCCATCATTACTTATTTTCAGTATTTAAAAAAACTAAAAGTCTCTGAATCAACATTTACAAAATTCTAAAAGCAGCTGAAAGTTTAAATAGATTATGGTGCCGTACAAGGATAGAGAACTTCAGACCAATCTCACTTATGAACATTGATGCAAAAATACTCAACAAAAGACTTGATAACCGATTCCAAGCACACATCAAAACAATCATTCACCAGGATCAAGTAGGATTCATCCCTGGAATGCAGGGATGGTTTAATATAAGGAAATCCATCAATGTAATCCACCATACAAACAAACTCAAACAACAAAAAAAAAAAAAAAAAAACAAAAAAAACAAAAAACACATGGTTATCTCACTAGATGCTGAGAAAGCATTTGACAAGATCCAATACCACTTCATGTTAAAAATTAGAAAAGAACAGGAATCCAAGGCCCATACCTAAACATAATAAAAGTAATATACAGAAAACTAACAGACAACATCAAACATAATGGTGAGAAACTTGTAGCAAACCCACTAAAATCAGGGACTCGACAAGACTGCCCAATCTCCCTCTACCTATTCAACATAGTACTGGAAATCCTGGCTGGAGCAATTAGACAGCAAAAGGAAATCAAAGGGATAAAAATTGGAAAGGAAGAAGTAAAATGCCACTATTTGCAGATGACATGATAGTGTAATTAAGTGACATCACAACTTCCACCAGAGAACTCCTACAGCTGATAAACAGTTTAAGTAAAGTGGCTGGATAAAAAATTAACTCAAACAAATCAGTAGCCTTCCTATATTCAAAGGACAAACATGTGGAGAAAGAAATAAGGGAAAGATATTTTTCACAATAGTCAAAAAAACTATGAAATACCTTGGTGTGACTCTAACTAAGCAAGTGAAGGACCTACATGACAAGAACTTCAACCCTCGAAAGAAGGAAATCAAGGAAGATCTCAGAAAATGGAAAGAGCTCCCATACTCATGGATTGGAAGGATCAACATTTTAAAAATGGCCATCTTACCAAAAGCAACCTACAGATTCAATGCAATTTCCCATCAAAATTATAACCCAGTTCTTCATTGAGTTGAAAAGAGTAATATGCAATTTCATCTATAATAACAAAAGACCTAGCATAGTGAAATCTATGCTCAACAACAAGAAAACATCTGTGGGAATCACTATCCCTGACCTCAAGCTATATTACAAGGCAATTTTGCTGAAAACTACATGGTACTGGTAAAGAAATAGGTACGTGGATCAAAAAAATAGAATAGAAGATCCAGAAATGAGCCTTCACAAATATGGTCACATGATTTTTGACAAAGGAGCTGTAAACATTCAGTGGAAAAAGGACAGCTTATTCAACAAATGGTGTTGGTCCAACTGGCACTCAGCATGCAGAAGAATGAAAATAAACCTTTTCTTATCTCCTTGTGGAAAGCTCAAGTGTGAGTAGATCAATGTACTCCACATTAAACCATATACACTGAAACTATTAGATTAAAAAGAAGGGAAAACCTTAGAACTCATAGGCACAGGAGAAAATTACCTGAACAGAACACCAATGGCTCAAGCTCTAAGGTCAAATATTGACAAATGGGAATTAATGAGATTGCAAAGTTTCTGTAATGCTAGACACTGTCAAAAAAACAAAACAACAGCCAACAGAGTGGGAAAAGATCTTTAACAACCCCACATCAGATAGAGGCCTAATATCCAAGGTATACAAAGAACTCAAAAAGCTAGACAACAGGGAAGCAAACAACCCTATTAAAAATTGAGGTACAAACTTAACCAAAAATTTCTCAATCGAGGAATATTGAATGGCTGAGAAACATCTAAGGAAGTGCTCACCATCTTTAGCCATCAGGGAAATGCAAATCAAAACAACTCTGTGATTCCACCTCATACCAGTTAGATTGGCCAAGATTCAAAACTCAGATGACAACACAGGCTTGCGAGGTTGTGGAGAAAGAGGAACATTTCTCCACTGCTGGTGGGGTTGTAAACTGATACAACCACTCTGGAAATCAGTCTTGCGGTTCCTCTGAAAAATGGACATAGTACTTCCTAAAGACCTGGTTATTCCACCTCTGGGCATTTTCCCCAGAGACGCTCCAACATACAACAAAGGTACATGCACTACAATGCTCATTGAAACTCTACTTATAATAGCCAGAAGCTCGAAAGAACCCAGATGTTGTTCAATAGATGAATGGATACAAAAATTGTGGTACATTTACATCATGGAGTACTACTCAGCTATCAGAAACAATGAGTTAACGAAATTCTTAAGAAAATGGATGCATCTAAGGAATATCATCCTGAGTGAGATAACCCAGTCACAAAAGAACAGACATAATATGCAGTCACTGATAGGGATACTAACCCCAGAAAGCTCTGAACACCTTAGAAACAACTCACAGACTCTGTGAAGTTCAACAAAAAAAGAATATGTGTTAATTAAAATAGAACTGTATCACATCCCCTTTTCCTCCCTACAGCCCTTACTAGTTTCTTTCCTATCCCCTCAAATTAATAGCCTCTTTTTCTATATTATTGTTACATATATACATATGTGTATGTATATGTACACACAAATACTTAATTACAACCTTTAAAGAATGTACTTGTATACTTTTATGCAAAAAATGCTGAAAATTTTTTACATTTATCTTTGTTTTTTAAAATAATGTTTTTCAAAAAAAAGAAAAAAAACTAGATTATGGTGAGAAAATTATGATTATTTAAGATGCAATTTAACATCTTGTTAACTTATTATTAAAAAAACAAATACAAAAGAAGCAAACCCAAACAACCAAACAAAATGGTCTCACTAATGTCTGTACCTCACTAACCACAGACTTTAGCTAAAGGTTATAATATTAGTTATATGTATTTGAGCATGTTTCTAATCAGATATGAAAGTGACTGGTTATCATACAAACTGATGTCACTAATGCATCAGACGGCAAATTGTATCTGGTAGTTCCATATTTTAACTCTGAATGACCTGAGACAAGTATAACATGTGATGAGTTTTCTCCCCCAGGAGCAAAAATGCTATTTGGGGACTATGTAGACTATGAACATCAAACAAAAAGGAATGCTCAAATGAATCTTACTTTAAGATTCTACAAAATTAAAATGCACTTACAAATTCCACACACAAAGTTATATAGAGTATATATTCTCATTCTACAAGTATTATCTGATGTCAAACATAGGAATGAGAGGACTAATGAACAATGAGAGCTCAGCAGAGCAAAACAAGTGCTGTAGCATTCGGAGCATATAATATATGACCCCATCCCCAACTCTTCACATCTGTTGTCAATAACAAACAACCTGTACCAGGAATTGGCTCCAGTCTCTGAAGGTAGATAACTAGAGAATTCCCCATGACATTGGCATAGAATACCCCTAGGTCTATACTACAGTTTGAATAACCCCTTAACAGCTTCAAGTAGTTACTTTCTGTGAATTGTTATGAGGAACCGTGATGACATACATGGATTAACCCTCTCCTACAATCTCATATTTTTCATTCCCACAAAACCAAACCCAAAAATATAATGCTTACAGCTATTCCTCCATCTGGAGTTGACAGTGTAGCCTGACATGCTGACTATATTCTTGTCTTCTGTGTAATAATCACAGGGAAGCCTCTTCCTTTTTTTTAATTTAATAATTTTAATTATTTACTTAAAATCAATTTTATTGATTTTTATTTTTATTTTTTAAATTTTATTGATTTTTGGTTATTTACAATTTAAATGCTATCCCCTTTAGTATTTTTCCCTTCAAATCATCCCATTCCATCACCTAATCCCTGCTTCCATGAGGGTGCTCCAAACCCACCTACCTACTTCCACCCACAAACCCTAGTTCTCTCCTATGCTGGAGCATCAGGCTTTCACAGGACCAAGGGCTATACCTTCAAGTGATGCCTAATGAGACCATCCTCTGCTATATATGCCACTGGAGTCTTGGGTCCCTCTATGTGTACTCTTTGGTTAGTGGTTTAGTCCTTGGGAGCTCCAGGGATCTACTTGGTTGATACTGTTGTTCTTACTATGGGGTTGTAACCACCTTTAGCTCGTTTCTAGCAGTTGTTTCCAATGAGATAAACTTATACTTTTCCTTCTATTTCATTTTAAGTTAACATTTTTATCCATTTGGATAACTTCACATATCACAAATTGAATTCTTTGATTGGTTGAGTTTTGTCATTGAATCATACCCGCTGTTATTAAAATGCAGTATAAAGTATTTCTTGTTTGGTTGTTGCTTTGGTAATCAAATAGGCCTTTGTTTTGTTTTGTTTTGTTTTGTTTTGATTTTGTTGTTGTTGCTGTTGTTATTGTTATTAGGTTATTATTGTTATCATGTTTTATGTATTTTCAATCCAGCCATTGCCCCATTTACCAGTCACACCTTTCCCAATTCCTCATTCCACTCCTCTCTTCCCTGTCTCAAAGAAGTTGCACACCCCAACCAGGCCTCACAACTCCCTGGGGCTTCATAATCTACAGGATTAGCCACATCTTTTCCCAGGCAAGAAAAAAGGCAAGCCGAGGCAGGCCTCAGCCCTGTAGAAAGGGGGTGTCACACCACTTGTAGAGGCTGCCTGGGTGGATGGGGTCACAATCCTATTCAGTTCTTCTATGTTTCCCTTAATTAAACTAAAGGGGTCCCCAACTTCAGTCCAATGGTTGGGTGTAATTATCTGCTTCAGTTTCAGTCAGCTGCTAATTAGGTCTCTCAGAGTACAGCTATCCTAGGTTCCTGTCTGCAAGCACACTATAGTTGGCATAAGTAATAGTCTTAGGTCTTGGTGACTCCCCATGATAGGGATCCTAAGTTGGGCAAGTTACTGGATTGCCATTCCTTGAGTCTCTTCTTCATTTTAGTTCCTGTAGTTCTTTTACACAGGAAAAATTCTGGGTCAGAAATTTTGACTATCAGTTGGCACCTCATCCCTCTACTTGAGGCTTTGTATACCTATTGGAGGTGGACACTCTGAGTTTCTTCTCCCCAGTGTTGGGCATTTCATCTAGGGTCACTTTCTTGGAGTCCTAGGTGTCTCTCACCTCTAAGGTCTCTTGTGCAGAAGGACCTCTCACACACAAACAAGGCTGCATATTTCCATTCATTCTGCTGGATATCTGGGCTTATCTCTTGCTTGCCTCTATTAACTAGTCCTGTTCCCTTTTCCTTCTCCTACTTCTCTCTTACAGATCCCTCCCTCCATCTTCCTCACATAATTTTTTTCCTCTTTCTAAGTAAGGCCCAAGCATCCTTACTTGGGTCTTTCTGCTTATTAAACCTCTTAAGTTCTGTGGGATGTATCCTAGATATTCTATATTTTTTGTATAATATCCACATCCTAGTGGTTATAAACCATGGCATGACATTTTAGATCTGGGTTACTTCACTCAGGATGATAGTTTCTATTTCTATCCATTTGCCTGAAAATTCATAATGTTCTTGTTTTTAATAGCTGAATAGTATCCTATTGTGTAAGTAAACATATTTTTCTGTATCCATTCTTTCATTGTGGGACTTCTGGGTTGTTTTCAGCTTCTGGTAATTACAAGTAAGGCTGCTATGAACGTGTGTTTCTATGGCATGATGGGGCATCTTTTGGGTATACCTCCAAGAGTGACCTAGCTGGGTCATCAGGTAAATATATTTCCAATTATCTGAGGAACATCCAGAGTGGTTGTTTCACTTTGTAATCCCATCAGCAATGGAGAGATGTTCTACCTCCACATCCTCACCATGGTGTGTTGTTCCTGGAATTTATAATTTTAGCCATTCTAATTGATGTGAGGCAGAATATTTGGATCATTTTGATTTTCATTTCCCTGATGGCTAAGGACTTTGAACGTTTCTTTAAGTGCTTCTCAGCCATTCAAGGTTATTTTTAATTGACATTTCTATATTCTGATAGCTTCTTTCTTACTTTTACTAGAGAATGATTATTTCTTGGAGGTTGGCATATATATATATATATATATATATATATATATATATGTATATATATATATATATATATATATATATATATATATATATATATATATATGATGTGGAGTTAAGTTGTTTGTTTATTTTTCCCCAATCTGTAGGTTGCCAATTTGTCCCATTGAATGCAATTTTTCTTTCAGAAACTTTTTGGTTTCATGTGTTCCCATTTTTCAGTTGTTGATCATAGAATCTAAGCCATTGCAAATCTGCCTAGGATATTCCCCCTGTGCTAATTAGATTGAATCTCTTACCCACTTCCTTTTCTGTAAGATTCCATGTATCTGGTCTTACATTGAGGTCCTTAATGTACTTGGACATGAGCTTTGTGCAAAGTGATAAATATGGATATATTTTAATTTTTCTACATGTAATCTGCCTATTAGACTAACATCATTTATTGGAGATACTTTCTTTTCATTGTATATTTTTTGCATCTTTTTCAAAGATTAAGTGTTCATACGTATGTGGGTTTTATTCTGTGTTTTCAATTCTATTCCATTGATCAACCTGTCCCTGTACTAATATCATAGAGATTTTATCACTATAGCTCTGTTGTATGACTTAAGGTCAGGGATGGTGTCTCTCCCAGTAGTTCTTGCATTGTTAAGAATTGTTTTTGCTATACTAAGATTTTTTTATGTTCTATATGAAATTTAGATTTTCTCAATGTCTTAGAAGAATTATGTTGGGATTTTGATGGGGATTACTTTGTATGTATAAATTCCTTTTGTTAGGATAACCATTTTAACAATGTTAATCTTACCAACCCATTACTACAGGAGATTTCTCATTTTTTCTGCGGTCTTTTTATTTCTTTTTTTTTTTTTTAGGAGACTTAATGTTCTTGTCATAGAGATCTTTTACTTCTTTGCTTATAGTTACCCAAAGATATTTTATATCATTTGAGAAAATTGTTAAGGATCCTATTGCCCATCTTTCTTTCTCAAACCATCATTTATCATTTGTATAAAAGAAGGCTACTGATTTGGTTGACTTAATTTTCTATCTAGCCACTTTGCTCAAGTTATTTATCAACTCTGCAAGTTCTTTGTGAGAAATGTTGTGGTCACTTATGTATACTATTGTAGTATATGTAAAAAGTGATGCTTTGACTTCATTTTTGTAATGTGTATCTCTTTGCCCTTATTTTGTTGTCTTATTGCTCTTGTTAGAACCTTGAGTATTAGATTGAATAGGTATTAAAAGAGGGCATTGTTATTTGTTCCTGATTTTAGTGGGATTGCTTCAACTATCTTTCCATTTGATTTGATAATGGCTGAAGGTTTGTTGTATGATGCTTTTTATTATGTTTAGGTATGGACCATGAATAAGTGATGACTCCAATACTTTTAACATAGAAGATTGTTGTAATTTGTCTAGTGATTTTGGTAACATCTAATGATATGATTCTGTAATTTTTGTACTTTGGGTTTATTGATATAGTGGATTATATTAATAAAATTTATTTCTTTTTTGATTTCCAATTTTATTTTTTATTCTATTTTTTTGAATTGAACAATTTTATTTTAAAATACAAAAATGAATGTACAGATTTTAAGCATTTTTGCATAAAAGTATATGAATACATTTTCAGTACTTGATTTTTTTTAAAGTTTTGATAGTATGCATTAAAATCTTACTAATTATAATGAGCATAAAGTACATTTAAAAGAAGATGTTACCTGAAAATAGTCAAACTTTTCTTGCTGTGAAAAGATTAAGCATTATGTTTTTTTAATTTCAATTTTCTTTTTATTTTGTCCTTTGTTTTTAATTGAACTTCAATATAGTCTGTGAGTTGTTTCTGAAGTGTTCAGAGCTTTCTGGAGTTAGCATCCAATTATCAGTGATTGCATATTATGTCTGTTATTTTGTGACTGTAGAATATCCCTCAGGATGATATTCTCTAGATACATCCATTTTCCTAAGAATTTCACAAAATCATTGTTTCTGATAGCTGAAGAGTACTCCATTGAGAAAATATACCACAATTTTTGTATCCATTCATCTACTGAAAAACATCTGGGTTCTTTCCAGCTTCTACCTATTAAAAATAGTGCTGCTATGAACATTATGGTGTATGTGTCTTTGTTGTATGATGGAGCTTCTCGGGGTATATGCCCAGAAGTGGAATAACTGGGTCTTCAGGTAGTACTATGTCCAATTTTCAGAGGAATCACCAGACTGATTTTCAGAGTGGTTGTACCAGTTACAACCCCACTAACAGTGGAGTAGTATTCCTCTTTCTCTGCATCCTCACCAGCATTGGCTGTCATCTGAATTTTTTATCTTAGCCATTCTGGTTGGCATGAGGTGGAATTTCAAGGCTCATTTCTGGATCTTCTATTTTATTCTATTAATTCACATGCCTATCTCTGTATCAGTACCATGCAGTTTTTTAGGACACTTGCCTTACAATATAGCTTGAGGACAGGGATAGTGATCCCGTGGGTGTTTTTTTGTTACTGAGGATGGATTTCGATATTCTAGATCTTTTTTTATGCGAAATGTATATTGAACATTACTCTTTCCAACTCTATGAAGAATTGGGTTAGAATTTTGTTGGGGATTGCATTGAATCTGTAGATTTCTTTTGGTAAGATGGCCATTTTTACAGTGTTGATCCTTTCAATATTGAGCATGGGATCTTTCAATTTTTTGATATCTTCCTCTATTTCCTTCTTTATTTTATTTTTTAATGACTTTATTTTACAAAACAAGATAAATGTACAAATTTTAAACATTTTTTGCTTAAAATTATACAATTTGTCCGTACTGTTTTTTCAGATATTAAAATAATTTTTACATAAAACACTGTGAATATATATTTTTAGTCAGTACTTGATTTTTTCAAGGGCTTGACAGTATGCATTGAAAACCTACTAGTTACAATGAGCGTAAAGTACATGCAAAACAAAACACAACATGGAAATAATCAAAGTCTTCTTGTTTTGTATATATATATATATATATATATATATATATATATATATATATATATATTTGTTTTCTTTATTTTTTGGAATTCATACAGTCTGTGAGTTGTTTCTGGGGTGAGTGCAAGCCTCTGGGGTTAGCATCCCAATATCAGTGACTGCATATTATGTCTGTTCTTTTGTGACTGGGTTATCTCACTCAGGATGATATTCTCTAGATGCAGCCATTTTCTTAAGAATTTGGTTAAGTCATTGTTTCTAGTGGCTGAGTAGTATTTCATTGTGTAAATGTACCACAATTTTTGTATCCATTCATCTTCTGACGGACATCTGGGTTCTTTACAGCTTCTGGCTATTATAAATAGAGCTGCTATGAACATTGTGGTGCATATATCTTTGTTGTGTATTAAAGTGTCTCTGGGGTATATGCCCAGAAGTGGAATAGCTGGGTCTTCAGGTAGTACTATATCCAATTATCTGAGGTATCGCCAGACTGATTTCCAGAGTGGTTGTATTAGTTTGCAACCCCACCAACAGTGGAGAAATGTTCCTCTTTCTCCGCAGCCTCCCCAGCATCTGCTGTCATCAGAGTTTTAGATCTTGGCCAATCTGATTGGTGTGAGGTGGAATCTCAGGGTTGTTTCGATTTGCATTTCTCTGATGGCTAAGGATGTTGAGCATTTCCTCAGATGTTTCTCGGGTATTTGGTGTTTCTCAACTGAGAAGGTTTGGTTAGCTCTGTACCACATTTTTTAACAGGGTTATTTGATTCTCTGGTGTCTAGCTTTTTGAGTTCCTTCTATACTTTGGATATTAGGCCTCTATCTGATGTGGTGTTGGTAAAGATATTTTCACATTCTGTTGGTTGACTTTTTGTTTTCTTGACAATTTCCTTAGTATTACAGATACTTTGCAATCTCATTAAGTCCCATTTGTTAATCTTTGACCTTAGAGCTTGAGCCATTGGTGTTTTGTTCAGGAAATTTTCTCCTGTGCCTATGTGTTCTAAGGTTTTCCCTACTTTCTCATCTAATGATTTCAGTGTATCTGGTTTAATCTGGAGATCTTTGATCCACTTATACTAGAGTTTGGTATAAGGTGATAAGAAAGGGTCTATTTTCATTCTTTTGCATGCTGAGTGCCAGTTGGACCATCACCATTTATTGAATAAGCTGTCCTATTTTCATTGAATGTTTATGGCTCCTTTGTCAAAAATCAGGTGACCATATATATGAGGGCTCAATTCTGGATCTTCTATTCTATTCCATTGATCCACATGCCTATTTCTGTACCAGTACCATGCAGTTTTCAACACAATTGCCTTGTAATATAGCTTGAGGTCAGGAATAGTGATTCCCGCAGATGTTTTTGTTGTTGAGGATGGATTTCGCTATTCTAGGTCTTTTGTTATTCCATATATAATTGCACATTGATCTTTCCAATTCCTTAAAGAACTGGGTTGGAATTTTGATGGGGATTGCATTGAATCTGTAGATTGCATTTGGTAGGATGGCCATTTTTAAGATGTTGATCTTTCCAATCCATGAGCATGGAAGATTTTTCCATTTTCTGAGATCCTCCTCAATTTCCTTCTTTAGAGGTTTGAAGTTCTTGTCATACAGGTCCTTCACTTGCTTAGTTAGTGTCACACCAAGGTATTTCATAGTTTTTGTGACGATTGTGAAGGGTACCTTTTCCCTAATTTCTTTCTCCACATGTTTGTCTTTTGAGTATAGGAAGGCTACTGATTTGTTTGAGTTAATTTTGTATCCAGCCACTTTGCTGAACTTGTTTATCAGCTGTAGGAGTTCGCTGGTGGAATTTTTGGGGTCACTTAAGTAAACTATCATGTCGTCGGCAAAGAGTGATGATTTTATCACTTCCTTTCCGATTTGTATCCCCTTGATCTCCTTTTGCTGTCTAATTGCTCAAGCCAGGACTTCCAGTACTATGTTGAATAGGTAGGCGGAGACTGGGCAGCCTTTTCGAGTCCCTGATTTTAGTGGGATTGCTTCAAGTTTCTTGCCGTTAAGGTTGATGTTGGCTGTTGGTTTGCTGTATATTGATTTTATTATGTTTAGGTATGCACGTTGGATTCCTGTTCTTTCCAGGACTTTTAACATGAAGGGGTGTTGGATTTTGTCAAATGCTTTTTCAGCATCTAGTGAGATGACCATGTGATTTTGATCTTTGAGTTTGTTTATATGGTGGATTACATTGATGGATTTCCTTATATTAAACCATCCCTGCATTCCAGGGATGAAGCCTACTTCGTCATGATGAATGATCATTTTAATGTGTTCTTGGATTTGGTTTGCAAGGATTTTGTTGAGTATTTTTGTATAAATGCTCATAAGTGAGATTGGTCTAAAGTTCTCTTTTTTTGTAGGGTCTTTGTGTGGTTTATGTACGAGGGTTATTATAGCCTCAAAAAATGAGTTAGGTATTATTCCATCTGATTCTATCTTTTGAAATAGTTTGTAGAGTATTGGTGTTATATCCCCAAAAATGTCTGGTAAAATTCTTCACTGAACCCGTCTGGACCTGGACTATTTTTGGTTGGGAGACTTTTGATGGCTTCTTCTATTTCTTTAGGTGTTATAGGGTTATTTAGATGGTTTACTTGGTCCTGGTTTAACTTTAGGATGTTGTATCTGTCTAGGAATTCATCCATTTCCTCCAGATTTTCCAATTTTGTGGAGTTTAAGATTTGTAGTAGGATGTTATGATTTCTTGAATTTCCTCAGTTTCAGTTGTTATGTCTCCCACTTTCATTTCTGATCTTGTTAATTTGTATACTCTCTCTTTGCCCTCTACTTAGTCTTGCTAGGGGTTTATCAATCTTGTTGATTTTCTCAAAGAACCAACTCTTGGTTTTGTTGATTTTTTCAATTGTTCTTTTTGATTCTATTTGGTCTATTTCTGCCCTAATTTTGATTATTTCTTGCCGTCTACTCTTTTTGGGTATATCTGGTTCCTTCTGTTCTAGGGCTTTTACCTGTGCTGTCAGGATACTGATGTAAGCTCTCTCCAGTTTCTTTTTGGAAGCACTTAGGGCTATGAGTTTTCCTCTCAGTACTGCTTTCTATGCATCCCATAGGTTTGGGTATATTGTGTTTTCGTTTTCATTGAATTTTTGAAAATCCTTAATTCCTTTTTTTATTTCTTCTTTGACCCTGCTATCGTTTAACAGAGCGTTGTTTAGTTTCCATGTGTATGTGGGCTTTTTGTTGTCTTTGTTGTTGTTAAAGACCAGCAGTAGACCATGGTGATCTGAGAGGATGCATGGAAGTATTTCAATCTTCTTATAACGATGGAGGCTTGCTCTGTGTCCAATTATGTGGTCAATTTTCGAGAAGGTGTCATGGGGTGGTAAGAAGAAAGTTTATTCTTTTACTTTAGGATAATATGTTCTGAATATATCTATTAATTCTAGTTGGTTCAAAGTCTATTCTAGTTTTGCAGTGTCCTTGTTCAGTTTATGTTTCCATGATCTGTCCATTGGTGAGATTGGGTTATTTAAGTCTCCCACTATTATTGTGTGGGGTGAAATGTATTTTTTGAGCTTTAGTGGTATTTCTTTTATGAATTTGGGTGCTTTTTATTTGGAGCATATATGTTAAGGATTGAGAGTTTCTCCTGACAGATTTCCCCGGTAATGAGTAAAAAGTGTCCTTCCTTATCTTTTTTGATAACTTTTGGTTGGAAATTTACTTTATTCAATATTAGAATAGCCACTCCAGCTTGCTTCTTGGAGCTGTTTGCTTGGAAGTTTTGTTCCCACCCTTTAACTCTGAGATAGTGTCTGGCTTTGTCTCTGAGATGAGTTTCCTGTATGCAGCAAAAGCCTGGATTTTGTTTTTGTATCCAGTCTGATAGTCTATGTCTCTTTATTGGGGAGTTGAGTCCATTTATGTTAATAGATATCAAGGAATAGTTGTTTCTGTTTCCTGCCATTATTGCTTTTGTAGGTTGAGTTGTGTCTGTGTCTTTTTCTTCTTTTAGTTTTCTTGTTTAGGAGTTTTCTTGTTTTCACTTGGCTGTATTTTCCCTCATTGTATTGGGTTTTCCACCTATAATTCGTTGTAGTGCTGGGTTTGTGGTCAGATATTGTGTGAATTTTGATTTGTCTTGAAATATCTTCATTTCTCCATCGATGGTTATTGATAGTTTTGCTGCATATAGCAGCTTCGCCTGGAACTTGTGTTCTCTTAGGGTGTGCATGATGTCTGTCCAGGCTCTTCTAGCTTTCATAGTCTCTGTTGAGAAATCGGATGTGAGTCTGATTGGCCTGCCTTTATATGTTACCAGACCTTTTTCCCTTACTGCTTTTAATATTCGTTCTTTGCTTTGGGAACTTGATGTTTTTACTATTATGTGTCGGGAGGTATTTCTTTTCTGGTCCAACCTATTTGGAGTTCTGAAGACTTCTTTTATGCTCGTGGTCATCTCATTCTTGAGGGTAGGGAAGTTTTCTTCTATGATTTTGTTGAAGATATTTACTGTGCCTCTTAGTTGATACTCTTCTCCCTCTTCTATTCCTATTATCCTTAGGTTCGGTCTTCTCATTGTGTCCAAGATTTCCTAGACATTTTGGGTTAGTTACTTTTTGTTTTTTTCATCTTCTCTGGCTGTTTTGTCTATGTTTACAATGTTGTCTTCTGCCCCCGAGATTCTCTCTTCCATCTCTTGTAATCTATTGGAAATGGTTGCTTCTGTGATTCCTGATTTTTTTTCAGGTGTTCTTCCTCTAGGGTTATCTCTTTTTGTGTTTTCTTTATTGTGTCAATTTCCGTTTTAAATTCCCTCTTCCATTCCTTCATCTCTTTGATTCTGTTTTCCTCTAGTTCGTTGAGTTCTTTGATTGTTTTTCTTGTTTGCTCTTTAAAAGCTTCTGAATCTTTTTGCTTTTCCTCCCATTCTTGTTTAAGTATCTCTTTCAGTGTCTTGAGGTATGATTTCAGGTCTGTGTCTTCCTTTTCTGGAGTGTTTGGAATTCAGATGTTCGCTGTTATGGGAGAGCTGGGTTTGGTGTTGCCAGGTTGTCTTGGTTTCCTTGGCATATACTCTTTCACTTTCCTCTTGCCATTTTGTTGTGAGTGATATGTTCTTGCCTTTCCCTTGTATCTGGTCTGTGTCCCTGGATCTCCACTGGTCCAGGTGGCAGATGGATCGAGCCCTGTTCTATGCCTCAGAGTCGCCGGGTAGGAACAGAAGTTCTAAAGTTCTGTTCCTGGTCGCTGGATCAGACAGGATGGGGAAGGGCAAGGCAGGGGGTGCACTTTATGTGTGCACTCCGCAGAGATCTCTCTGCTCCCTAGCAGCTCAGGTCTCCCACCCACCAGTTGCTCAGCCTCTACGAGCTGCCTTTCCGGCTGGCAGGTGGGCCAGGCTATGCTCTGCGTCCTGAAGTCGCCTCCGGGTGGGAACAGAAGTTTCTAAGATCTGTTCCCAGTCACTGGATCGGGGAGGACAGGGCAGATCAAGGCAGGAGGTGCCCTTTCTGTGTGCACTCCGCAGTGATCCCTCTGCTCCCCAGCAGCCTAGGTCTCCCACTCACCAGTTGCTCAGCCTCTACAAGCTGCCGTTCCGGGTGGCAGGTCTCCTTCTTTAAAGATTTGAAGTTCTTGTAATACAAGTCTTTCACTTCCTTAGTTAGAGTCACACCAAGGTATTTCATAGTTTTTCTGACTAATGTAAAGGCCATAATTTCCCTAATTTCTCTACATGTCTGTTCTTTGAGTAGAGGAAGGCTACTGATTTGTTTGAGGTAATTTTATATCCAGCCACTTTGCTAAACTTGTTTATCAGCTCTAGAAGTCTTCTGGTGGAATTATTGGGGTCAGTTATGAACAGTATCATTTCACCTGTAAACAGTGATGTTTTTACTTCTTCCTTTCCAGTTTGTGCCCCTTTGATTTCCTTTTGTTGTCTAATTGCTCAGGCCAGGACTTCTAGTACTATGTTGATTAGGTAGGGGGAGAGTGGGCAGCCTTGTCTAATCCCTGATTTTGTGAGATTGCTTGAAGTTTCCCAAGTTTGATGTTGGCTATTGATTTGCTGTATATTGCTTTTTAATGTTTAGGTATGGGCCTTGGATTTCTGTTCTTTCCAAGAGTTTCAACATGAGAGGGTTAAATTTTGTCAAATGCTTTTTCAGCATCTAGTGATACGACCATGTGGTTTTTTTCTTTCAGGTAATTTATATGTTGGATTACTTTGATGGATTTTCCAATATTAAACCATCCCTGGATCCCAAGGGATGAAGCCTACTTGATCATGGTGAATGGTCGTTTTGATGTGTTCTTAGAATCTGTTTGCAAGGAATTTGTTGAGTATTTTGGCATCAATATTCATAAGTGAAATTGGTCTGAGGTTCTCTTTCCTTGTAGTGTCTTTGTGTGGTTTAATAACACTGGTTCTATTTTGTGGAATACTTTGGAGAGTATTGTTATTAGGTCGGTAATAAATGTCTGATAGAATTCTGCACTGAACCTTTCTGGACCTAGGCTTTTTTGGTTGAAAGGTTTTGATGACTGCTTCTATTTCTTTATGTGTTATGGGATTATTTAGATGGTTTACCTGATACAGGTTTAAATTTAGTATCTTGTATCTCTATAGGAATTCATCCATTTCCTCCAGATTTTCCAGCTTTGTTGAGTATAGGCTTTTGTAGCAGGATCTCATGATTTCTTGAATTACCTCAGTTTCAGTTGTAATGTCTATGCATTCATTTCTGATTTTGTTAATTTAGATACTCTCTCTTTGCCCTGTAGCTATTCTGGCTAAGGTTATATCAATCTTGTTATTATTCTCAAAAAACCAGCTTTTGGTTTTGTTGATTCTTTGCATGGTTGTTTCTGTTGATATTTTGTCAATTCTACTCTGAGTTTGATTAGTTCTTGCCTTCTACTCTCCTTAGGTGTATCTGCTTCCTTTTGTTCTAGAGCTTTCAATTGTGCTGTTAAGTTGCTAGAGTATGCTCTCTCTAGTTTCTCTTTGGAAGCACTTAGAGCTATGAGTTTTCCTCTCAGTACTGCATTCATTGCATCCCATAGGTTTGGGTATGTTGTGCTTTCATTTTCATTAATTTCTAAAAAATCCTTAATTTATTTTTATATTTCTTCCTTGATCATGCTATAGTTTAATAGAGCATTGCTTAGTTTCCATGTGTATATGAGCTTTTTGCTGTCTTTGCTGTTATTAAAGACCAGCATTAGAACACTATGATATGAAAGGATACATTGGAGTATTTGAATCTTCTTATATATATTGAGGCTTGATTTGTGACCAATTATATGGTCAGTTTTGTAGAAGGTGGAATGAGGTGCTGAGAAGAAGGTATACTCATTTGTTTTAGGATGATGTGTTATCTAGATATCTATTACTTCCAATTGTTTCATAACCTCTGCTAGTTACACTATGTCCTTGTTCTGTTTCTGTTTCCAAGATAGGTCCACTGATGAGATTGGGTTGTTCTGGTTTCCCACTATTATTGTGTGCTGTGCAATGCATTTTTTGAGCTTTAGTAGGGTTTTTTTAAATGAATATTGGTGCTCATGTATTTGGAGAATATATATTAAGGATTCAGTATTCCTCCTAACAAATTTTTCCTATAATGTGTAAAATGTGACCTTCCTTATCTTTTTTAATAACTTTTTGTTGAAACTACTTTTTTTCAATATTAGAATGGCCACTAAAGCTTGCTTCTTGGGGCCATTTGCTTGGAAGAATTTTTCCCAAACTTCCACTCTGAGATAGTGTCTGTCTTGTCTCTGAGATGAGTTTCCTGTATACAGCAAAATTCTGAATTCTGTTTATGTATTTAGTATGTTATCCTATATCTTTATAGTGGGGAATTGAGTCTATTTATGTTAAAAGATATTAAGGAATAGTGGTTGCTGTTTCCTGCTATTTTTGCTTTTAGAGGTAGAATTATGCCCCTGTGTCTTTCTTCTTTTTCTATTTTTGTTTTACTCTTTTTTATATTGAAGAACTTTATTTTTTAAAAAAACATAAATTTACAAATCTTAAGCATTTTTGCATGAAAGTATACAAATACATTTTTGTCATTGTTTGGCTTTTTCTTCTTTTTTAAGGTTTGATACTGTGCATTAAGATCTTACTAGTTTCAAAGAGCATAAAGTACATGTAAAACAAGAAGTAACCTGGAATTAGTGTTTTATTGGTGTGTAAGGACTAAACTTAATGGTTTTTTCATTTCTTTTCTTTTCTTTTTTAACTTTACATAGTCTGTGAGTTGTTTCTAGACTGTTCAGAGCTTTTTAGGGTTAGTATCCAATAATTAGTGACTGCATTTTATTTCTGTTCTTTTGTGACAGGGTTATCTCCTTCAGGATGATATTCTCTAGATGCAACCATTTTCTTAAGCATTTGGTTAAGTCATTGTTTCAATGGTAGTACTCCATTGTATAAATGTACCACAATTTTTGTATCCATTCATCTACTGAAGGATATCTGGGTTCGGTCCAGCTTCTAGCTACAATAAATAGAGCTGCTATGAACATTGTGGTGGATGTGTCTTTGTTGTTTGTTGAAGCGTCTCTGGGGTTAATGGCCAGAAATGGAATAACTTGGTCTTCAGGTTGTACTATATCAAATTTTCTGAGGAATCGCCAGAGTGATTTCCAGAGTGGTTGTACTAGTTTAAAACACCACCAACAATGCAGTAGTATTCATCTTTCTCCACATTCTTGTCAGCATCTGCTGTCTTCTGAATTTTTGATCTTGGCCAATTAGACTGGTGTGAGTTGGAATTTCAGGGTTGTTTTGAATTGCATTTTCCTGATGTAACCATCAGGATCTTGAGCACTTACTAGAACCTTCCCAAACATTTGATATTCCTCAATTGAGCATATTTTGTTTAGGTGTGTACCCCATTCTTAATAGGTTTGTTTGGTTCTCTGGTGTCTAGCTTTTTGAGTCCATTGTATACCTTGAATATTAGGCCTCGATTTGATGTGGGGTTAATAAAGATATTCTACAAGTCTCAAGGCTGCCATTCTGTTTTTTTGACAGTGTCCTTAGCCTTACCGAAGCTTTGCATCCTCATTATTCCCATTTGTCATCCTTTGACCTTAGAGCAGGAGCAATTGGTGTTCTGTTCAGAAATTTTTCTCCGGTGCCTATGTGTTCTAACATTTTCCCTAATTTCTTATATAGTAGTTTCAGTGTCCCTGGTTTAATGTGGAGATCTTTGATCCACTAGTAGTTGAGCTTAGTACAAGGAGATAAGAAAGGTTCTATTTTCATTCTTTTGCATGCTGATTGCCAGTTGGACCAACATCATTGGTTGAACAGACTGTTCTTTTTCCATTAAATGTTTATAGCTCCTTTGTCAAAATTCAGGTGACCATATCTGTGAGGGTTCATTTCTGGATCTTCTATTATATTCCATTGATCCACATGCCTATTTGTGTACCAGTATCATGCAGATTTTAGCAAAATTGGCTTGTAATATTGCCTTGTTTTAGGTCAGGAATAGACATTTCTGAAGACATTTTCTTGTTGTTAAGGAGGGATTTCTCTATTCTAGGTCTTTTTTTATTCCTGATGAAATTGCACATTGATCTTTCCAACTCAATGAAGAACTTTGTTGGAATTTTGATGGGAATTGCATTGAATCAGTAGATTGCTTTTGGTATTTTTAACATGTTGATCCTTCAAATCCATAAGCATGGGAGATCTTTCCATTTTCTGAGATCTTCCTTGATTTCCTTCTTTGGAGGATTGAAGTTCTTGACATACAGGTCCTTCACTTGCTTAGAGTCACAACAAGGAATTAAATATTTTTTGTGACTATTGTGTAGGGTATCTTTTCTCTAATTTCTTTCTCCACATGTTTGTCCTTTGAGTGGAGGAAGGCTACTGATTTGTTTGAATTAATTTATATCCAGCTACTTTGCTTAACTTGTTTATTAATTGTCGGAGGTCACTGGTGTAATTTGTGGGGTCACTTAAGTACAGTATAAAGTCTTCAGCAAATAGTGATATTTTACTTCTTCTTTTCCAATTTGTATCCCTCTGATTTTCTTTTGCTGTCTAATTTCTCTAGCCAGGATTTCCAGTACTATCTTGCATAGGTAAGGGGATAGTGGGAAGTCTTGTTGAGTCTCTAATTTTAGTGTATTGCTTTAAACTTTTCACCATTAAGTTTTATGAAGCCTGTTTGTTTTCTGTATATTCCTTTGATTATGTATAGGTATGGGTCTTGGATAATTTGTCTTTCCTAAACTTTTAACATGAAGGCATGTTGAATTTTGTCAAATGCTTTCTCAGCATCGAGTGAGATGACCATGGGTTTTTTTTTTCTTTGAGTTTGCTTTTATGGTGGATTACATTGATGGATTTCCATATATTAAACCATCCCTGCATCCAAGGGATGAAGCCTACTTGATCATGGTGAATGATTGTTTTGATATGTTCTTGGAATTGGTTTGCAAGGATTTTGTTGAGTATTTTTGCACCAATGTTCATAAGTGATATTGGTCTTAAGTTCTCTTTCCTTGTAGGGTCATTGAGTTGTTTAGGAAGGAGGGTTATTGTAGCCTCAAAGAAAGAGATAGGTAGTGTTCCATCTGATGCTATTTTGTGCAATAGTTTGGAGAGTATTGGTATTAAGTTATCAATAGATGTCTGAAATTGTTCGTTTTGTTTTTATTTGGTCTATTTCTGCCCTAAGTTTGATTATTTCTTGCCATCTACTCCTCTTGGTTGTATTTGCTTCCTTTGTTCTAGAGCTTTTAGCTGTGCTGTCAAGTTACTGGTGTATGATCTGTCCAGTTTCTTTTTGAAGCATTCAGAGCTATGAGTTTTCCTCTCAGTACTGCTTTCTTTGCATCTCATAAGTATGGGAATTTTGTTTTTGTTTTCATTGAATTCTAGAAAATCCTTAATTTCTTTCTTTATGTCTTATTTGACCCTGCTATTAGTTAATAGAACATTGTTTAGTTTCCATGTGCATATGGGCTTTTTATTGCTTTTGTTGTTATTAAGGACCAGCCTTAGCCCATCGTGAACTGAAAGGATGCCTGGAAGTATTTCAATATTCTTATATCTATTGAGGCTCATTTTGGACGAATTATTTTGTCAAATTTTCAGAAGGTGCCATGAGGTGCTGAGAAGAATATGTATTATTTTGCTTTAGGATGATATGGTCTGTAGATATCTAGTAATTCCTGTTGGTTCATAACTTCTGCTAGTTTTACAGTGTCCTTGTTCAGTTTTTGTTTCCATGATCTGTCTATTGATGAGAGTGGGTTATTGAGGTCTCGAACTCTTATTGTGTAGGTAACAATGTATTTTTTGAGCTTAACTAGCATTTATTTAATGAATATGGTTGATTTTGTATTTGTAGCATATATGTTAAGGATTGAGAGTTCCTTCTGACAAATTTCTCCTGTAATGAGTAAAAAAAGTATCCTTCCTTATATATATTTTTTGATAACATTTGGTTGAAAATCTATGTTATTTGATATTAGAATGGCCACTTAGATTGATTTGGGGACCATTTGCTTGCAAGTTTTTTTCCCAACCTTTTCCTCTGATATATGGTCTGACTTTTTCTCTGAGATGAATCCTGTATGCAGCAAAATGCTAGGTTTTGTTTATGTATCCAGTCTGATAGCCTATATATTTTTATTGGGGAATTGAGTCCATTTATTTTAACAGATATCAATGAATAGTGGTTGTTTTTTCCTGCTATTTTTGTTTTTGGAAGTTGAATATTGCCTGTATGTCTTTCTTCTTTTGGTTTTCTTGCTTAGAAGTTTTCTTGTTTTTATTAGGATGTAGTTACCCTCGTTCTATTGGGTTTTCCATCTATAATTCATTGTACTGCTGTGTTTGTGTTCAGATATTGTGTAAATTTAATTTTGTGTTGGAATATCTTAGTCTCTCCATCTATGGTAATTGAGAGTTTTGCTGGGTATAGCAGCTTGGCCTGACACTTGTGCTCTCTTAGGGTCTGCATAATGTCTGTTCCAGACTCTTTTAGATTTCATATTCTCTGTTGAGAAATTGGGTATGACTCTGATTGATCTACCTTTATATGTTACATGACCTTTCTCCTTTTCTGCTTATAGTACTCTTTCTTTGCTTTGGGCAGTTGGTGTTTTGACTATTAAGTGTCGGGAGGAATTTCTTTTCTGATTCAACCTATTTGGAGTTCTGTAGGCTTGTTTAATCTCATAGTCATCTCCTTCTAAAGGGTAGGGAAGTTTTCTTCTACAATTTTGTTGAAGTTCTTTATTGTGCCTCTTAGTTGATATTCTTCGCCCTCTTCTATTCCTATTATCCTTCGGTTTGATCTTCTCATTGTGTCCTGGATCTCCTGGCCATTTTGGGTTAGGAGCTTTTTGGTTTTTGCATCTTCTCTGACTGTTTTGTCTATGTTTTCAATCTTGTCTTTGAACCCTGAGATTCTCTCTTGCATAGCTTGTAGTCTGTTGGAATTGCTTGCATCTGTGACTCCTGATTTCCTTTTTAGGTTTTCTACCTTTAGGGTTGTCTCTTTTAGTGTTTTCTTTATTGTGTCCATTTACGTTTCAAATTCCTTCTTCCCTTCCTTCATCTCTTTGGTTCTGTTTTCTTCTAGTTCTTTGAATGCTTTGAGTGTTTTTCTTTTACCTCTTTAAAAGCTTCTAATTTTTATGCTTTTCTTTCTGTCCTTGTTTAAAGATTTCAAGCATCATCTTGTGGTATGATTTCAGGTCTGACTCTTCTTTTTCTGGAGTGTTTGGCTTTCATCTGTTTGCTGTGATCGAATAGGTAGGTTCTGGTGTTGTAAGGGTATCTTGGTTACCCTTGGATAAGTTCTTTCACTTTCCCCTTGCTATCCTGTTGTCAGTGTTTATACATGGTCTTGTTGTCACTGATTGTTTCTCCCCTCTCCCTTGTACCAGGCCTGTGTTCCTGGATCACCTGCTCCCTGGCTAGTCGGAACACCTTCTCACCATGCCTATGTCCTTGGATCTCTGCTCTTCCTGGTGGCAGATGATCTGAGTGCCCATTCTGCACTCACAGTACTGCAGCTGGGAACAGTCCAATGCTGGGTTACTGGTTCCCTGATCCAAACAGTGGGGGGGGGGGTCACTTTCCGCATGTCAGCAGAGATCTCTCTGTACCCTGGCTACTCAGAACGCCTTTTCACCAGGCCTGTGTCCCTGGATTTCCTCTGTTCCTGGTGATGGATAGTCTGAGCACCTGTTCTGCACTCACAGTACTCAGCTGGGAACAGCCCAATGCCAGGTTACAGGTTCCCTGAACCAAGTGGGGGGTGGGGTGGGAGGGGAACTTTCTATGTGCTTGGCAGAGATCTCTCTGCACCCCAGGGGCTCAGAATACCTTCTCACCAGGCCTGTGTCCCTGGATCTCCACTATTCCAGGTAGCAGATGGTCTCTTGTGTCTTTCTTCTTTTGGTTTTCTTGCTTAGGAGTTTTCTTGTTCTTACAAGACTGTATTTTCCCTCCTTGTAATGGGTTTTCTACCCATAGTTCTTTGTAGTACTGTGTTTGTGGTCAGATATTGTGTAAATTTAGTGTTTTCTTGGAATATCTTGGTCTCTCCATTTATGGTAATTGAGAGTTTTGCTGAGTATAGCAGCTTGGGTGCACACTTGTGTTCTCTTAGTGTCAGCATGATATCTGTCCAGGCTCTTCTAGGTTTCATAGTCTCTGTTGAGAAATCAGGTGTGATTCTGATTGGTCTGCCTTTATATGTTACATAATCTTTCTCCCTTACTGTTTTTAATATTCTTTCTTTGCTTTGGGCACTTGGTGTTTTGACTATTATGTGTCAGGAGAAATTTCTTTTCTGATCCAACCTATGTGGAGTTCTGTAGGCTTCTTTAATGTTCATGGTCATCTCCTCCTTAAGTGTAGGGAAATTTTCTTCTACAATTTTGTTGAAGTTATTTATTGTGCCACTTAGTTGAAATTCTTTGCCCTTTTCTATTCCTATTATCCTTAGATTTGATCTTCTCATTGTGTCCTGAATCTCCTGGACATTTTGGGTTAAGATCTTTTTGGTATTTGCATTTTCTCTGACTGTTTTGTCTATGTTTTCAATGTTTTCTTTGGACCGCTGAGATTCTCTCTTCCATTGCTTTTAGTCTGTTTGAATAGCTTGCATCTGTGACTCCTGATTTATTTTTTAGGTTTTCTACCTGTAGGGATTTCTCTTTTCGTGTTTTTTTTTTTATTGTTTCCATTTTCATTTTAAATTCCTTCTTCCATTCCTTCATCGCTTTGTTTCTGTTTTTCTCTAGTTCTTTGAGTTCTTTGAGTGTTTTTCTTGTTTCCTCTTTAACAGCTCCTATTTCTTTATGCTTTTCCTCCAGTTCTTGTTTAAGGATCTCTATTATCATCTTAATGTATGATTTCGGGTCTGAGTCTTCTTTTTCTGGAGTGTTTGGCTTTCTGCTCTTTGCTGTGATGGGAGAGCTGTTTTATTCTGTTGCCAGAATGTCTTGGTTTCCCTGGGATAAGTTTTTTGCTTTCCTTTAGCCATCTTGTTGTCTGTGATTATATGTGGTCTGGTTCTCTGTGACTGGTTCCCTTCTCTCCTGTGTACCTGTCCCATGTCCCTGAATCTCTTCTGTTCCTGGTGGCAGATCACCTGAGTGCCTGTTCTGCATGCATGCCCCCCCCCCGTGTGAAAACTGAGACCTTACGGCAGGGTTCCTGCTCCCCTGAACCAATCAGAGTGTGTTGTTTATTTAGGATGTTCGACCCAGAGATCTCTTAGCCGGGCTACTCATAATGCAGTCTCACCAGGACTGTGTGCCTGGATCTCCGCTATTCCTTGTAATGAATTTTTCTATATTGAACCATCCCTGCATCCCTAAGATGCAGCCTATGTGATCAGGGTGAATGATTGTTCTGAGTGATTCTTGGATTCAGTTTGCTAAAATTTTTACTTATGTTTTTAACAATATTCATAACCAAAATTGGTCTGAAATTATTTATATTGTTGGTTCTTTGTGTGGTCAGAGTGGCTTTACAAAGTTTTTCTTTGATTTGTATAATGTGGGATAGTTTAAATAGTATTGGTCTCATCATTTCTTAGAAGGTCTGGTAGAATTCTGCACTAAAGTCATCTGGATCTGGGCTTTTTCTGGTTGTGATATTTTTAATGACTTCTTTTTCCTTAGGGAATATGGAACAGTTTAGATATATTATCTGTCTTTGATTTAACGTTGGTATAAGGAATCTGTCTAGAAAGATATCAATTTCATCCATATTTTCCAGTTTTGTGGAGCATAGGTCTTTGTTGTTTGATCTGATTTTTTGTTTTTTTAATTTTCTCAGTTTCTATTGTTATTTCTTCCTTTGCATTTCTGACTTTTTAAATATGGATTTTGTCTCTGTGAGCCTTAGTTATTTTGTCTAAGGGCTTACCTATTTTTTTTTATTTTCTCAAAGAATAAGCTTTTAGTTTTGTTGATTTCTTGTATCATTCCATGATCCATAATTATAATTTCCACAGTGATTCTGATTAATTTCTGCCCCCTACTCCTCCTGGGTATGTTTGCTTCTTTTTATTCTAGTGCTTTCAGTTGTATTGTTCAGTTGCTTGGGTAGAATCTTTACCATTTGTTTACATGGTTACATGCTGCTATGAATTAGAACCTAGCACTACTTTGTTGTGTCTCATAAGTTGAGTATGCACTGTCTTCATTTTCACTGAATTATAAGTAGTTATTAATTTCTTTTTTGACAAATCTATCAATGAAAAGAGAGTTGTTGAGTTTCCATGGGTACATAATTGAGATTTCTTGGATTTTTGTTGTTGATGAAGTCTAGCCTTGGTTCATGATGATCTTATAGAATTCATGGAATTATTTTAATCTTCTTGAGTCTGTTGAGACTTATTTTGTTACTGATTAAACAATCAATTTTAAAGAAGGTACCATGAGGTGCTGAGAAGAAGGTACATTCTTTTGTTTTAGTTTGGAATTTTCTGCATATATCTGTTAAATCATTTTGTTTCAAACTTCTATTTCTTTCACTGTGTTTCTGTTTAGTTTCTGTTTCCAATATCTTTTCTTTTATGACATTGTGGTGTTGAGGTTACCCACTATTATTTTGTGAGGTTCAATGTGTGTTCTGAGCCTTAGTAAAGTTTCTTTTATGAATGTAGGTGCCCTTGTACTTGGAACATAGATGTTCAGAATCCAGAGTTCCTTCTGGTAATTTTTTTTTCCTTTAATGAATATAAAGTGTCCTTCCCCATTTGTTTGATAACTTTTGGTTGAAAATATATTTATTGTGCATTAGAATGGCAACTCTTATTTGTTTCTTTCTACTCTTTGCTCGGTGATGCTTTTTTTCCATCTTTTCCTTTAAGGTAGTATCTATCTATGCCATTGAAGTATGTTACTGTATACAGCAAATGTTGTATCCTGCTTGTGTGTCCATTCTTTTAGCTTATGTCTTTTTATTAGGGAATTGGGTGCATTTATGTTGAGAGATAGTAAAGACAGATGATTGTTATTTTCTGTTAGGTTTGTTGTTGGAGATGTTAGTATATGTGTATTATTATCTCTTTTTTTGTTTGTTATAAGATGCTTTATTTCCTGTTTTCTTGGCTGTAGTTACACTTCTTGTATTAGAGATTTTATTCCCGTATCTTTTATATAAATTAGTACCTGAATTAGTAAAAAGATAGTGTTTAACTTTAATGTCATGGAATATCTTGGTTTCTCCATCTGCAATGATTGTGAGTTTTGGTGGAATTAGTATCCTGGGCTAGTGTTTGTGTTCTCTTAAAGTCTGAATGACATCTGCCCAGGTTCTTTTGCCTTTTTGAGTCTCTGATGAGAAGTCTACTGTAACTCTGATAGGTCTGTCTTCATATAATACTTGGCCTTTTTCATTCATAATACAGCCTTTAACATTCATTCTTTGTTCTGCATATTTAGTGTTTTGATTACTGTGTGATGGGAGGGTTTTATTTCTGGTACACTCCACTTAAGATTCTGTAGACTTTTATACATTGATGACCATCTTTTTTTTGAGTTCGGTAAGTTTTCTTCTATGATTCTATTGAAGATGTTTTCTGTCCCTTTGATCTGGGATACTCCACCTCTTCTCTTCCTATTATTCTTGGGTTTGATCTTTTGATTGTATCTTAAATTTCTTGTATATTTTGGGTAAGCGTGTTTTTGTACTTTGTATTTCCTTTGACTGATGTGTCAATATTTTCTCTGGTATCTTCTATGCCTGAGATTCTCCCTTCCATCTCTTGTATTGGTGATACCTACTTCTGTAGCTCTTGATTTCCTTCCTAGGATATCTATTTCTGTGATATTCTCCCTTTGTTTTTGTTTTTTTGTTTTGTTTTTATTTCCATTTTTTAATTCTTGGACCATTTTGTTCAAGTCTTTCACCTGCTTTGTTGTGTTTTCTGGTATTTGTTTAAGGGGTTTGTTTCCTCTTTCAGGGCTTCTACCTGTTTACATGTATTGTACTGTGTTTCTTTGAGGGAGTTCTTTATATCTTCCTAAATGGCCTCTATCATCCTCACGAGTTGCAAATTAAGGTCATAATCTTGCTTTTCAGAAATGTTTGTGTATCCTGGACTTCCTGTAGTGGGAAAACTAGGTTGTGGTGGTACCGATTGCATTGGTTCTGTTGCTTCTGGTATTCTGTTTGCCACTAGCCATCTGGTTATCTTTGTTGTTAACTGGTCTGGATATCTCTGACTAGAATTTGCTTCCTTGAAGATAGGAAGTGTTGTCTCTGGATAGGTTGGGCTCCTTTTTTTAATTTTTTTTTCAAATACATTTTTAAGGTTGTAATTAAGTATATGTGGGTACATATAAATACACATATGTATATATGTAACAATAATATAGGAAAAGAGGCTATTACTTTAGGGGATAAGACAGAGACTAGGAGGGGCTGTAGGGAGGAAAGGGGGATGTGATACAGTTCTATTTTAATTAAAATATATTCTTTTCTTTTTGTTGAACTTTACATAGTCTGTGAGTTGTTTCTGTGGTGTTCAGAGCTTTCTGGGTTTAGTATCCCATTATCAATGATTGCATATTATGTCTGTTCTTTTGAGACTGGGTTATCTCACTCAGGATGATATTCTCTAGATGCATCCATTTTCTTAAGAATTTTGTAAAGACATTGTTTCTGATAGCTGGGTATACTCCATTGTGTAAATGTACCACAATGTTTGTATCCATTCATCTACTGAAGGACATCTGGTTTCTTTCCAGCTTCTGGCTATTAAAAATAGAGCTGCAATAAATATTGTGGTGCATGTATCTTTGTTGTATATAGGAGCGTCTCTGGGACAAATGCCAAAAAGTGGAAGAAGTGGGTCTTCAGATAGTACCATGTTCATTTCTCTGAGGAACTGACAGACTGATTTCCAGAGTAGTTGTATCAGTTTACAACCCAACTAGCAGTGGAGAAGTGTACTTCTTTCTCCACATCCTCTCCAGCATCTGTTGTGACCTGAGTTTTGGATCTTGGCCAATCTGACTCGTGAGAAGTGGAATCACAGGGTTGTTTTGATTTGCATTTCCCTGATGGCTAAGAATGTTGAGCAGTTCCTTAGATGTTTCTCAGCCATTCGATATTCCTCAATTGAGAACGTTTTGTTTAGCCCTGTACACAATTTTTAATAGGGTTGTTTAATTCTAAGGTGTCTAGCGTTTTGAGTTATTTATATAGCTTAGATATTAGATCCTCTATCAGATCTGGGGTTGGTAAAGATCTTTTCCCACTCTGTTGGCTGCCCTTTTGTTTTCTTGGCAGTGTCTTTAGCCTTACATAAACTTTGCAGTCTCATTAATTCCCATTTGTCAACTTTTGACCTTAGAGCTTCAGCCATTGGTGTTCTATTCAGGAAATTTTCTCCTGTGCCTATGAGTTCTAAGGTTTTCCTAAATTGTCATCTAATAGTTTTAGTGTATCTGGTTTAATGTGAATGTCTTTGATCCACTAGCAGTTGAGCTTGGTAAAAGGAGATAAAAAAGGGTCCATTTTCATTCTTCTGCACAGAGTGTCAGTTGGACCAACACCATTTGTTGATTATGTTATTTTTTTCCATTGAATGTTTAAAGATATTTTGTCAAAAATCAGGTGACCATATACATGAGGGCGCTTTTCTTAATCTTCTATTCCATTGATCCATGTGCCTATTTGTGTACCAGTACCATGAAGTTTTCAGCACAATTGCCTTCTAATATAGCTTGAGGTCAGTAACAGTGATTCCTGCAGATGTTTTCTTGTTGTTGAGAATGGATTTTGCTATATTAGGTCTTTTGTTAATCCAGATGAAATTGAACATTGCTCTTTCCAACTCAATAAAGAACTACGATGGATTTTTGTTGGGGATAGCATTGAAACTGTAGATTGCTTTTGATAAGATAGCAATTTTTAAAATGTTGATTCTTCCATTCCATGAGCATGGGAGATCTTTCCATTTTCTGAGATCTTCCTTGATTTCCTTCTTTAGATGTTTGAAGTTCTTGTCATACAGGTCCTTCACTTTTTAGTTAGAGTCACACCAAGGTATTTCATAGTTTTTGTGACCATTGTGAAGGATAACTTTTCCCTAATTTCTTTCTCCACATGTTTGTCCTTTGACTATAGGAAGGCTACTGATTTGTTTGAGTTAATTTTATATCCAGCCTTGCTGAAGTTGTTTCTCAGCTGTCAGAGTTCTCTGGTTGAAGTTGTGGGGTTGCTTAAGTACACTATCATGTCATCTGCAAATACTGATGTTTTTAGTTCTTCCTTTCCAATTTATATCTCTTTGATTTTCTATTGCTGTCTGATACTCCCAACCAGGACTTCCAGTACTATGTTGAATAGGTAGGGGGAGAGTGGGCAGCCTTGTCGAGTCCCTGATTTTAGTGGGATTGCTTCAAGTTTCCCACTGTTAAGTTTGATGTTGGCAATTGGTTTGCTGAATATTGCTTTATTATGTTTATGTGTGGGCCTTGGATTCCTGTTCTTTCCAAGACTTTTAACATAAAGTGGTGTTGGATTTTGTCAAATGCTTTCTCAGTGTCTAGTTAGATAACCATGTTTTTTTTTCCTTTGAGTTTGTTATGTGGTGGATTACATTGATAGATTTCCTTATATTAAAACATTCCTGCATCCCAGGGATGATGTCTATTTGATCATGGTGAATGATCGTTTTGATGTGTTCTTGGATTCAGTTTGCAAGGATTTTTTTGTGTATTTTTCTATCAATGTTCATAAGTGAGATTGGTCTGGTGTTCTCTATCCTGGTAGGATCTTTGTGTGGTTTATGAATGAGGGTTAGTGTAGCCTCAAAAAAATGAGTTAGGTAGTGTTCACTTGGATTCTATCTTGTGGAATATTTTGGAGAGTACCGGTAATGTGTCGTCAATAAATGTTTGATAAAATTCTGCACTGAACCCAACTGGACCGGGCCTTTTTTTGCTTGGGAGGCTTTTGATGACTTCTTCTATTTCTTTAGTTCTTGTGCAATTATTTAGATGGTTTACCTGGTCTTAGTTTTATTTTGGTATCTTGAATCTGTCTACGAATTCATTCATTTCCTCCAAATTTTCCAGCTTTGAGGAGTATAGGCTTTTGTAGTAGGATCTGATATTTTCTTAAATTTTCATATTTTCAGTAGTTATTTCTCCACTTTCTTTTCTGATTTTGTTAATTTGGATACTCTCTCTCTTTGAACTCTTATTTGTTTGGCTAAGGGTGTTTCAATCTTGTTAATTTTCTCAAACAACAAGCTCTTGGTTTTGTTGATTCTTTCAATGGTTCTTTTTGTTTCTATTTGTTCTATTTCTACCGTAGTTGGATTATTTCAGCCATCTACTCCTCTTGGTTTTATCTACATTCTTTTGTTCTAGAGCTTTCAATTCTGCTGTGAGATTGCTAGTTTAAGCTCTCTCCAGTTCTTTTTCGAAAGCACTCAGAGCTGTGAGTTTTCCTCTCAGTAGTGCTTTCATTTTATCACATAGGTTTGGGTATGTTGTTTTTTCATTTTCATTGAATTCTAGAAAATCCACAATTTCTTTATTTCTTCTTTGACCCTGCTTCAGTTTAATAGAGCATTGTTTAGTTTCCATGTGTATATTGGCTTTTTGTTCTCTTTGTTGCTATTAGACCATGGTGAACAGGAAGGGTGCATGGGAGTATTTCAATCTTCTTGTATGAATTAAGGCTCATTCTTTGTCCAATTATGTATCAATTTTCAAGAAGGTACCCTGAGTTGCTGAGAAGAAGGTGTATTGTTTAGTTTTAGGATGATATATTCTTAAAGATATCTATTAATTCCAGTTGGTTCATAGTATCTGTTAGTTTTACAGTGTACTTGTTCAGTTTCTGTTTCCATGATCTGTCCATTGGTGAGAGTGGGGTAGTAAAGTCTCCCACAATTATTGTGTGGGGTAAAATGCATTTTTGAGCTTTGGTATGGTTTATTTTATGAATATGTGTGCTTTTGTATTTGGAGCATATATATTAAGTATTGAGAGTTCCTCCTGACAGATTGCCCTTCTAATGAGGAAAAAGTGTCCTTCCTTATATTTTTTGATAACTTTTGGTTGAAAATCTACTTTATTTAATATTAAAATGGCCATTCCAGCTTGCTTCTTGGGGCCACTTGCTTGGAAGATTTTTTTCCCAACCTTTTATTCTGAGATAGTGTCTTTCTTTGTCTCTGAAATGAATTTCCTGTATGCAGCAAAATGCTGGGTTTTGTTCCTGTATCCAATCTGATAGTCTATATCTTTTTATGGAGGATTTGAGTCCATTGCTTTTTCCTGCTGTTGTTGCTTTGGTAGGTTCAATTGCGCCTGTGTGTCTTTCTTCTTTTGGTTTTCTTCCTTAGAAGATTTCTTGTTTTCATTATGACGTGATTCCCCTCAATGAATTGGGTTTTCCACCTATAATTCATTGTAGTGCTGGGTTTTTGGTCATATATTGTGTGAATTTAGTTTTGTCTTAGATTATCTTCATCGCGCCATCTATGGTGATTGAGTGTTTCGCTGAGTATAGCAGCTTGGGCTGGCCCTTTTGCTCTCTCATGGTCTGCATGATGTCTGTCCAGGCTCTTCTAGCTTTCATAGTCTCTGTTGAGAAATCGGGTGTGGTTCTGATTAGTCTGCCTTTATATGTTACATGACCTTTTTCCCGTACTGCTTTTAGTAGTCTTTCTTTGCTTTGGACTATTATGTGTCGGGAGGAATTTCTTTTTTGGTTTAACCTATTTGGGGTTCTTTAGGCTTTTATTATGCCTGTGGTCATCTCATTCTTAAGGGTAGGGAAGTTTTCTTCCAGGATTTTGTGGAAGATATTTACTGTACCTCTTAGTTGATATTCTTTGCCCTTTCTATTCCTATTATCCTTAGGTTTGGTCTTCTCATTGTGTCCTGGATCTCCTGCACATTTTGGTTTAGGAACTTTTTGTTTTTTGCATCTTCTCTGACTGTTTTGTCTATGTTTTCAATGTTATTTTTGGCCCCTGAGATTCTCTGTTCTATCTCTTGTAGTCTGTTGGAAATGATTGCATCTGTGTCTTCTGATATCTTTTTTAGGATTTCTACCTCTAGTGTTGTCTCTTTTAGTGTTTTCTTTATTGTGTCTATTTCCACTTTAAATTCTTTATATTCCTTCATCTCTTTGGTTCTGTTTTCTTCTAGTTCTTTTTTTTAAACAACTTTATTTTACAAAACAAAGATAAATGTACAGATTTTAAACATTTTTTGCTTAAGTTATACATTTTGTCAGTACTTTTTTTCAGACTTTAACATAATTTTTACAAAAAACTATATGAATATATTTTTTAGTCAGTACTTGATTTTTTTCAAGGTTTGATTGTATGCCTTGAAAACTTAATAGTTACAATGAGCTAAAGTACAGTTAAAACAAAATGTAATCTTCTAGTTCTTTAAGTGTTTCTTTTTTTTGTTTGTTTGTTTGTTTCTTCTTTAAAAGCTTCTAATTCTTTATGCTTTTCTTCCCGTTCTTGTTTACGGATATCTATTATCATCCTGAGATAGGATTTCATGTCTGAGTCTTCCTTTTCTGCAATGTTTGGCATTCAGCTATTTGTTGTGTTGAAAGTGCTGGGTTATACAGTTGCCAGGTTGTCTTGGTTTCCCTGGGGTTCTTTCTTTAGCTTTCCTCTTGCCATCTTCTTGTCAGTGATTGGTTCTCACCTTTCCCTTGTATCTGGCCTGTGTCCCTGGATCTCTGCTGTTTCTGGTGGGGGATGTTCTGAGTGCCTGTTGTGTACCCCGGAAGATGTCAGCTGGGAACATAGGGTCCAATGCCGCTGCAGGGATCCTGGATCCCTGGATCAAGCCAGGGAGGCGCACACTTTCTGAGTGCTCACCTGAGATCTCTGCCCCCTGGCTTGTCGGAATCCATTCTTAGTCAGTTCTCGCCAGTCCTGTGTTGTCTGGGCCTCTAGGTTGGGCTTCTTGTGTCTCTGGTTAAAGCAGGCTTCTTGTGTCCCAGTTTACTTCAAACTTTCTAGGAGTCTGTGTTTCTGATTACTGTAGACCTCCTGGAAAGCAACAGGCAGTGGTGTGTGGTGGAAAGTCAGGCCTTCTGATCTAAATTGGGTATAGAAGAAGAACAGAAGGAAGGTGGAGCTTGGCAGGGCAGGTGGGCTTTGTGTCAGATGGGCTTTATGTGTTTAGTTAATAAAGAACTTCTAGGAGGCAAACAGACAATAGTATCAGGCTTGTATCAGGCCATTGCTCTGGCTCAAGGTAGGAAACAAACAAAAAAAAAAAGGTGAAACTCAGGGATTCAGGAAAATTGGGTCTCTCATCTGCTGGACCCCATTGTCGTTCCAGCATGATTGGGTATTTTGGCAAGATTATCACCTGTGTTTTTGATTTCTATGGACCTCCTGGGAGACAAGTAGGATGTAGGTATGGGTGGGTGTCTGGCTACTGATCTCCAAATGATATATTCTTCATATGAAATTTTCACATCTGTGTTCTTACACAAAATAATTACTTGACATGAATTATTATACTTAATAATTAATACTTAAAACCAATACTAGCCAAACTATTCCAAAAGATACAATCAGATGGAATATTACCCAACTCATTTTTTGAGGCTACAATAACCCTCATACCTAAACCACACAAAGACCCTACAAAAAAGAGAAATTCAGACCAATCTCACTTATGAATTTTGATGCAAAAATACTCAACAAAATCCTTGCAAACCGAATCCAAGAACACATGAAAACCATCAATCATCATGACCAAGTAGGCTTCATCCCTGGGATGGAGGGATGGTTTAACATAAGGAAATCCATCAATGTAATCCATCATATAAACAAACTTAAAGACCAAAATCACATGGTCATCTCACTAGACGCTGAGAAAGCATTCGACAAAATCCAACATTTCTTCATGTTAAAAGTCCTGGAAAGAACAGGAATCCAAGGCCCATATTTAAACATAATAAAAGCAATATACAGCAAACCAACAGCCAACATCAAACTTAATGGCGAGAAACTTGAAGCAATCCCACTAAAATCAGGGACTCGACAAGGCTGCCCACTCTCCCCCTACCTATTCAACATAGTACTGGAAGTCCTGGCTGGAGCAATTAGACAGCAAAAGGAAATCAAGGGGATACAAATGGGAAAGGAAGAGATAAAAACATCACTCTTTGCCGATGACATGATAGTGTACTTGAGTGACCCCAAAAATTCCACCAGAGAACTCCTACAGCTGATAAATAAGTTCAGCAAAGAGGCTGGATACAAAACTAACTCAAACAAATCAGTAGCCTTCCTATACTCAAAGGACAAACATGTGGATAAAGAAATTAGGGAAAAGGTACCCTTCACAATCCTTACAAAACTATGAAATACCTTTGTGTGACTCTAACTAAGCAAGTGAAGGACCTGTATGACAAGAACTTCAAACCTTTAAAGAAGGAAATTGAGGAGGATCTCAGAAAATGGAAAGATCTCCCATGCTCATATATTGGAAAGATCAACATTTTAAAAATGGCCATCCTACCAAAAGCAATCTACAGATTCAATGCAATCCCCATCAAAATTCCAACCCAGTTCTTCATGGAATTGGAAAGATCAATGTGCAATTTCATATGGAATAACAAAAGACCTAGAATAGAGAAATCCATCCTCAACAACAAAAAAACATCTGCGGGAATCACTATCCCTGACCTCAAGCTATATTACAAGGCAATTGTGTTGAAAACTGCATGGTACTGGTACAGAAATAGGCAGGTGGATCAATGGAATAGAATAGAAGGTTCAGAAGTGAGCCCTCATGTATATGGTCACCTGATTTTTGACAAAGGAGCCGTAAACATTCAATGGAAAAAGGACAGCCTATTCAACAAATGGTGCTGGTCCAACTGGCACTCAACATGCAAAAGAATGAAAATAGACCCGTTCTTATCTCCTTGTACAAAGCTCAAGTGTAAGTGGATTAAAGATCTCCACATTAAACCAGATACACTGAAACTATTAGATGAGAAAGTAGGGAAAACCTTAGAACATGTAGGCACAGGAGAAAATTTCCTGAACAAAACACCAATGGCTCAAGCTCTAAGGTCAAAGATTAACAAATGGGACTTAATGAGATTGCAAAGTTTCTGTAAGGCTAAGGACATCATCAAGAAAACAAAACGGCAACCAACAGAATGGGAAAAGATCTTTCCCAACACCACATCAGATAGAGGCCTAATATCCAAGTTGTACAAGGAACTCAAAAAGCTAGACACCAGAGAATCAAATAACCCTATTAAAAATTTTGGTACAGAGCTAAACAAATCATTTTCAGTTGAGGAACACCGAATGGCCGAGAAACATCTGAGGAAGTGCTCGACATCCTTAGCCATCAGGGAAATGCAATATAAACAACCCTAAGATTCCACCCCACACCAGTCAGATTGGCCAAGATCCAAAACTCAGATGACAGCAGATGCTGGCGAGGCTGTGGAGAAAGAGGAACACTTCTCCAGTGCTGGTGGGGTTGTAAACTGACACAACCACTCTGGAAATGAGTCTGGAGTTTCCTCAAAAAAATGGACATAGTACTACCTGAAGACCCAGTTATTCCACTTCTGGGCATATACCCCAGAGACACTTTAATACACAACAAAGATATATGCACCACAATGTTCATAGCGGCTCTATTTATAATAGCCAGAAGCTGGAAGGAACCCAGATGTCCTTCAGAAGACGAATGGATACAAAAATTTTGGTACATATACACAATGGAATACTACTCAGCCACCAGAAACAATGACTTAACCAAATTCCTAAGAAAATGGCTGCATCTAGAGAACATCATCCTGAGTGAGATAACCCAGTCACAAAAGAACAGACATAATATGCAGTCACTGATAGTGGGATGCTAACCCCAGAGGCTTGCACTCTCCCAGAAATAACTCACAGACTGTATGAAGTCCACGAAATAAAGAAAACAAAAAAAAAAAAATACATATATTTACAAAACAAGAAGACTTTGACTATTTCCATGTTGCGTTTTGTTTTGCATGTACTTTATGCTTATTGTAACTATTAGGTTTTCAATGCATACTGTCAAGCCCTTGAAAAAAAATCAAGTACTGACTAAAAAATATATTCACATGGTTTTATATAAAATTTATTTTAATGTCTGAAAAAACAGTACTGACAAAAATGTATAATTTTAAGCAAAAAATGTTTAAAATCTGTACATTTATCTTTGTTTTGCAAAATAAAGTCGTTTAAAAAAATTCTGTATCTTACTCATGAAGAAAGTTGTTATAAAGCTATGTGTATAAATTTAGGAAGCATATGGATTCTGTAGGGAAATGACTTACTTGGAATAGATAAGAAGTTATATGCTTTAAGAGCAAGAGGCTTATGGGAGTTCTAGAAGGAGGTCAGCAATAATATGAGCATCATTAAGAAATCTTAGAAAGGCTAGGAGGTCTATGGCATGAGGCAGAGCTACATTTACACAGTGTTTTAGATCATGAAGTGTATAGAATACATATGGAAGGAAAAATAGCTAACTTATAGGCAAGAGAGCACGGTTCCTAGAGAACTAAGGTTTATGGGTTGAAAAAAGTTGGCCTGGCTGCTAGTGTGGGAAAAAGGTTTTAAAGAAAGTGAAAGTATGAAATCTTAAGGTGGTACTTTCATTAAACTGATGTAACAGACCTGCCTTAGTAGTCCTGGAATCAGTAATGCACATTAAGAATCAATAATAGGTATGCATGCATACATAATATGATTCAATACAAATTTAGCAAATTTTCAAGCACTATATGTAAAATAATTTAATGTTTATCAGATATGAAACAATCTTCTCCACATTTTCATTATGGCATTCTTCATTTCATTATTCCTTAAAGTGTATACCATAGGATTTAGTAATGGTGTTAGTACATCAGCAAATATAAAAACATTTTTCTCAAATGAGAATGCAGATGTATTTCGTGCATATATTAGGATGCATGGGACAAAGAACAAAAGAACAACAATAATGTGGGATCCACAGGTGGAGAGAGATTTACGCTGCCCTTCAGAACTGTGTGCTCTTAGAGAGAACAAGATAACACAATAGGAAACAAGCAGTAAGGAGAAAATAATGATGCAGAAAGCCCCACTGTTGGCAAACACCAATATGACAAAAATATATGTATTGGTACAGGCTAGTTTTAGTAATGGGAATAAGTCACATATAAAATGCTCAATAACATTGGATCCACAGAAGGGCAGCTGCAAAATGAAGATAATTTGTATGATAGAATGCAAGAAGCCTCCTGCCCAAGCAACACCCACAAGGATGCCACAAAGCCTCTGGGTCATAATGGAAGAATAATGCAAGGGCTTGCAAATAGCCACATAGCGGTCATAGGCCATGGCTGACAGGACAATCACTTCGGCCCCTGTGAAGAAGTGGACAGCAAAGAGTTGTATCATGCAACATTCAAAGGAGATTGTTTTTATCTCATAGAAAAAGTCTACAATCATCTTGGGTGTGATTACAGAAGAAATGCATGCATCGAGGAAAGACAAAAAAGACAAAAAGAAGTACATGGGGGAGCCAAAAAGTGAAGGACTGCATATAATTGTTACCACAATTACTATATTGCCCCCAATAGTTGCAAGATAGACAAAGAAAAACAAAACAAATAGTATTTTCTCAACTTTTGGGTTTTGTGAAAGTCCCAGGAGTATGAACTCAGTGACAAAGCTCTGGTTTAGCATAATTCTAAAAACATATAAAGTAAACGTTGTTCATATAAACCTGCAATTATGAGAAAATTTTGGTTGATATATTTTAATATTGTCATCTACAAATGAAATAATGCAATAAATGCTTAATACTCAATTTTATTCTCTACAGGAAGTGTCAAAAATTAAGTACTGCTGGGTTTTGTGCTAAAGGTATAATGAAACATGTTAGGATCAAACAAAAAATTCTTAATCTGGAAATTTTGGAGACACAGGCCAAAGGATACAGAATCACTTCATAGATTGAAGAGGTGTAGGAAGCCGTTGGTGCCAATAGATGGCGCCAGCTTCCCGCCCATTATTCAGCCTACAAAAACCTTTTCCCTCGTGTTGCTTGGCAACCACATAAGTCATAGCCCAATCTCGGGGCACGTGAATGAGCTACAGGAGGATGCACCAATCGGGTAGCAACACAAGTCTCTTAGGCATATATAAGCAGTGCATTTCTCTCCGACATGGGAGATCGCACGTGGGAGATCGCATGTGGGAGAGAGACCAGATAAGAGAGATTGAAGGGAGATCGCACGTGAGGGAGAGATTTGGTAAGAGAGATCGCATAAGGAAGACTCGGTGAGGGGAGATCCCACGAGGGGAGGTCGCATGTGAGAGATCGCCTATACAGAAGACCCCAGTAGGGAGTCCCCTGCTCAGAGAGAAGTTCCCCGCTCAGGACGTCCCCTGCTCAGAGTGCTGTACAATAAAGGTTGTCCGCAGAAGAATCTTGTGTTGTTGCACGCCTGTTTCTGCTGGCGGGATGTGGGGCACGAGACAGAAGAGGAGTATCATTTACATACTTTATCTCCATGAGAACTTCAGAGCATTTTCACATTCTACTCTTCTATTAACTGGTGAAAGAATCTGTCATTTTGTTCATGTATGAGTGGGGTATCTTGATAGCCAAAGGATTTGTAAAAGAATCAGCAACCAATGAACCAATGACCTACAAATAAAATTTTTTGAAAATCACAGAAAACAAAGAAGCAATTAGTGGAGTACAATTTCTAGTCTTGAGACTTAATTATTTACCAATTATGTAAACAATGAAAATTGGATATAGTAAATGTCTTATAAGACATATGGTTTGAAATATTTATAAATTTACTGTATAACACATTAATAAACAACTTACTTTTGTATATCAAAGATTAAGAAGAGTTTAAAGTTGGAAACATCTAAGAAAGACTTACAGTAAAATTCACTTTAAATGCTAGGCAAAATATAAACACTTGAAAACCTAGCTGTGAGCAGAGTCCCAGAGATAATGGCCTAGTGAGAAGGGGATCAAGGTAGCAAGGGGGCAGAAAGATCTCTGCCGAGCACACACGAAAAGCACACTCCTGCCTTGCCTGATCCAGGCACCAGGAACCCAGCTATGAGACCTCTGTTCTCACCCAGCGGCTTTGGGGCACAAAACAAGGCTCGGCCCATCTGATAGAAAGGGTAGAAAAATATAAACTAAGTGGCACAGTAAATATCTTCAACAAAACTGTAGAAGAAAACTTCCCTACCCTTAAGAATGAGATGACCACAGGCATAAAAGAAGCCTACAGAACTCCAAGTAGTTTGGACCAGAAAAGAAATTTCTCCCAACCCATAATAGTCAAAACACCAAGTAACCAAAGCAAAAAAAGAATACTAAAAGCAGTAAGAAAAAAAGGTCAGGTAACAAATAAAGGCAGACCTTCAGATCACACCCGATTTCTCAACAGAGATTATGAAAACTAGATGAGACTGGATAGATATCATGCAGACCCTAAAAGAGCACAAGTGCCAGCACAAGCTGCTATACCCAACAAAATTATCAATCACCACAGATGGAGAGATGAAGATATTCCAAGACAAATCTAAATTTACAAAATATCTGACCACAAACCCAGCACAACAACGTATAATAGGTTGAAAACCCAATACAATGAGGTGAACTACATCCTAGTAAAAACAAGAAAACTGCTAAGAAAGAAAACCAGAAGAAGAAAGAGACACGGTCACAATTCAACCTTCAAAAGCAATAATAGGAGGAAACAGCAACCACTATTCTTTGACATCTATTAACATAAATGGACTCAACTTCCCAATAGGAAGACATAGGCTATCAGACTGGATACATAAACAAAATCCAGCATTTTTCTGCATAAAGGAAACTCATCTCAGAGACAATGAAAGACATTATCTCAGAGTAAAAGATTGGGAACAAACTTCCAAGCAAACGGTCCCAAAAAGCAAGCTAGAGTGGCTATTCTAATATCAAATAAAGTAAATTTCCAACCAAAAGTTATCAAAAAAGATAAGGAAGCACACTTTTTACTCATTACAGAAGAAATCTGTCAGGAGGAACTCTCAATCCTTAACATATATGCTTAAAATAAAAAAAAAAAAAAAACAAATTCATAAACAAAACCCTACTAAAGCTAAAAAAAAATGCATTTCACCCCACAATAATAGTGGGAGACTTTAATACCACACTCTCACCAATGGATAGATCATGGAAACAGAAAGTGAACAAGGACTCTGTAAAACTAGCAGAGACTATGAACCTACTGGAATTATTAGATATCTACAGAACACATCATCCTAAAAAAAAAGAATACACCTTCTTTTCAGCATCTCATGGAGCCTTCTTGAAAATTGACCACATATGTGGACACTGAACGAGCCTCAATCAATATAAAAAGATTGAAATACTCCCATGCATCCTTTCGAACATCATGGGCTAATGCTGATCTATATTAACAACAAAGACAACGAAAAGCCCATATACATATGGAAACTAAACAATGCTCTATTAAATGATAGCAGGGTCAAAGAAGAAAGAAAGAATGAAATTATGGATTTTTTAGAATTCAATGAAAACGAAAATATGATATACCCAAACCTATGGGATGCAATGAAAGGAGTACGGAGAGGAAAAGTAATAGATCTGAGTGCTTCCAAACAGAAAGTGGAGAAAGCATATACTAGCAACCTGACAGCACAATAGAAAGCTCTAGAACAAAAGAAGGAGATACAACCAAGAGGAGTAGACTGCAAGAAATAATCAAACTTAGGGCAGAAATAGACCATACAGAAACAAAAGGAATAATTTAAAGAATCAACAAAACAAAGAGCTGTTTCTTAGAAAAAATTAAGAAGATTGATAAATCCTTAGCAAGACTAAATAGAGGGCAAAGAGAGAGTATCCAAATTAAGAAGAACAGAAAGGAAAGTGGAAAAATAACAACTGAGATTGAGAAAATTCAAGAAATCATAAGTTCCTTCTACAAAAGCCTATACTCCACAAAGGTGGAAAGTTTGGAAGAAATTGATGAATTCCTTGACACATACAAGATCATAAAGTTAAAGCAGGACAAGGTAAACCATTTAAATAATCCCTTAACACCTAAAAAAATATAGTCATCAAAAGCCTCCCAACCAAAAAAAGCCAAGTTCCAGATGGGTTCAGTGCAGAATTTTATCAGACATTTATTGATGACCCAATACCTATACTCTCCAAATATTTCACAATATAGAATCAGATGGAATACTATCTAACTCATTTTTTAGGCTACAATAACCCTCATTCCTAAACCATTCAAAAACCCTACAAGGAAAGAGAAATTCAGAACAATCTCACTTATGAACATTGATGCAAAAATACTCAACAAAATCCTTGCAAACCGAATCCAAGAACACATCAAAACGATCATTCACCTTGACCAAGTAGGCTCATCCCTGGGATGCAGGGATGGTTTCATATATGAAAATCCATCAATGTAATCCACTATATAAAAAAACTCAAAGAACAAAATCACATGGTCATCTCACTTGATGCTGAGAAAGCATTTGACAAAATTCAACACCACTTCATGTTAAAACCTTGGAAAGAACAGGAATCCAAGGTCCATACCTAAACATAATAAAAGCAATATATAACAAACCAACAGCCAATATCAAACTTTATGGTGGGAAACTTGAAGCAATCCCACTAAAATCAGGGACTCAACAAGGCTGCCCACTCTCCCCCTACCTATTGAACATAGTACTGGAAGTCCTGGCCAGAGCAAATAGACAGCAAAAGGAAATCAAAAGGATACAAATGGGAAAGGAATAAATAAAAACATCACTTTTTGCAGATGACATGTTAGTGTACCTATGCGATCCCACTAATTCTACAAGAGAACACATACAGCTGATAAACAAGTTCATCAATGTGGCTGGATAAAAAATTAACTCAAACAAATCAGTAGCCTTCCTATATTCAAAGGAAAAACATGTGGAGAAAGAAATTAGAGAAAAGATACCTTTCACAATAGTCACAAAAACTATGAAACACCTTGGTGTGACTCTAGCTAAGAAAGTGATGGACCTGTATTACAAGAACTTCAAACCTCTAAAAAATTAAATCTTGGGAGATATAATAAAACTTAAATATCTTCCATTTTCATAGATTGGAAGGATCAACATTTTAAAAATAACCATCCTACCAAAATCAATCTAAAGATTCAATCCAAACCCCATCAAAATTCCAACACAGTTCTTCATTGAGTTGGAAAGAGCAATGTGCAATTTTATCTGGAATAAAAAAAAAGACCTAGAATAGCGAAATACATCCTCAGCAACAAGAAAATATATGCAGGAATCACTATCTTTGAACTCAAGCTATATTAACAGGTAATTGTGCTGAAAACTGCATGGTACTAGCACAGAAATAATCACATAGATCAGTGGAATAGAATAGAAGATCCAGAAATGAGCCCTCATGTATATGGTCACCTGATTTTTGACAAAGGAGCTGTAAACATTCAATGGAAAAAGGACAACCTAATCAACAGATGGTGTTGGTCCACCTGGCACTCAGCATGTGAAAAAATGAAAATAGACCCTTTCTTATCTTTTTGTACAAATCTCAAGTGTAAGTGGATCAAAGATCTCCACATTAAACCAGATACAGTGAAACTATTAGATGAGAAATTAGGGAAAACCTTAGAACACATAGGCAATGGAGAAAATTTTCTGAACAAAACACCAATGGTTCATGCTCTAAAGTCAAAGATTAACAAATGGGACTTAATGAGCCTGCAAAGTTCTGTAATGCAAATGACATTGTCAAGAGAACAAAATGGTAGCCAACAGAATGGGAAAAGATCTTTACCAACTCCACATCAGATTGAGGCCTAATATCCAAGGTATATACAAAGAATTCACAAAGCTAGACACCAGAGAATCAAATAACCCTATTAAAACTGGGGTACAGAGCTAAACAAAATGTTCTCAATTGAGGAATATGGAATGGCAGAGAAACATCTATGGAAGTGCTCGACATCGTTAGCCAGTATGGAAATGCAAATCAAAACAACTCTGTGATTCCACCTCACACCAGTCAGATTGGCCAAGATCCAAAACTCAGATGACAGCAGATGCTGGCAAGGCTGTGGAGAAAGAGGAACACTTCTTCCCTTGGTGGGGTTGTAAACTGATACAACCACTCTGGAAATCAGTCTGGTGATTCCTCAGAAAATTGAACATAGTACTACCTGAAGATTCAGCTATTCTACTTCTGGGCATATACACCAGAGACTCTCCAATATAGAACAAAGACGCATGCACCACAATGTTCATAGCAGTTCTATTTATAATAGCCAGAAGCTAGAAATAACCCAGATGTCCTTCAGTAAATGAATGGATACAAAAATTGTGGTACATTTACACATTGGAGTACTGCTCAGCTATCAGAAACTATTACTTTATTAAATTCTTAAAAAAATGGTTGCATCTAGAGAATATCATTCTGAGTGAGATAACCCAGTCGCAAAAGAACAGACATAATATGCAGTCAATGATAGTGGGATTCTAATCCCAGAGGCCTCAGACTTCCCCAGAAACAGCTCACAGAGTGTGTAAAGTTCCAGAAAAAAAATGTTCAATCCTTACACACCAAGTAAATGTTGACTAATTCCGGGTTTCATCCTGTTTTACATGTACTTTTTGCTCATTGTAACTAGTAAGATCTTAATGCATAGTATTAAAAAAAAAGAGCCAAGCACTGACAAAAATGTATTTGTATACATTTGTTCAAAAATGCTTAAAATTTGTTCTTTTATCTTTGTTTTTTAAAATAAAATTAAAAAAATAATTTACCTATATATGGAACACTTGTAGTAAAAGATTTAAATTAGAGTCTGTAAGAAATGTTACTTTATGATGAAATTCTTCCTGAGCATGGGCAAGGCACTTATTTTTATCTCTAAAATATCAAAAGTAATAATAACTATTTTGAAGAATAAGACCCTATAGAGATGCTTTTAATAGAGACTATACAGCATGTGTCTTATCTTGGTAGGTAAGTGAGACAGTGCCAAGTGTTCATTTCTCTCATTGTAGTAGCTTTAATTATGTTCTGTTTGTTTCTGGTCTGGTCCTGACTTGTATACTATATATATTGTATACTATGGTATACTGGCTTGTTTTTAAGAAAGATTTATCTGGGCAGTTCAGGATCAACCAGAACTAACTATGTAGTTCCTCTTGGTCCTCTATCCTCATCCCACCGGCTTGCTGCCTCTTTAGTGTTAGTGTTCTAGTCTGCATCACTATATGCCATTCACTACTGTATGTGATAGAAATGTTACACACTCAAACTGAACTACATTAATTTTAAAACCTTTCTTTCTTCAGTAATAAATTAATGTTACTTTTCTATAATACTTTACCTCCCCAAACATCTTATTTTCTTCAAATTTGGCAATATCATGTAGCTTAAAAATAGTACATGGTGTAACTGTAAAAAAGAAAAAAGATAACCGACTAAAGCAGTGGTAACAAAGCTGATGCAAAAGGTCTTGGTAACCAACTTACTGAAGAAGGTATCATAGCTAAGCAATGTGGTCAAGACTATTTATTCTTGCACCTATGGGAACACTCAGGAGTGAATTATTTATGAGGTCAATGAGTGTGTAAATAAATAAATAAATGAATAAATAAATAAATAAATAAATAGGTGAATGTATATTTAAACTTGCCTAACATTCTGTACTAATATTCTGTATTATAGCTCATTTAATCTTCACTATGTAGGGAAACAATTATTACTCTCATGCCATGTAATGAAATAAAGCACAGAATGACTCTATGACTTCTCCAATGTCATATAACTATTTATTGATGTAGATCCAAGGTCCAAAATGGAAAACCCTTAGAAGCCATACGGTAAGAATTGAGAGTGGCCACAGAAGCACCATAGTCTTTGTGGGAAGTTAGCAATCTCAGTCACAGACTCGAGATGTTTGAGGTGATGATACCTAGAGGTCAAAGAGTCAATGGTCTGATGCCTTGATTGTTGAACCTGCTAAATGGATTTAAAAAATAAAATAAAATGAAACAGAAGCCTTTGTTGAAAAGAAAAAAAAAGAAAAAAAAAAAAAAAAAAAAAAAGAAAACCAAGCTGCCTTTCAACACAAAACTCCTTCATAAATCATTTATTTAAACATTCTAGGTCTTGAATTCACCTGTTCTAGGTATATATAATTAATGTGCACCACTGAAATGTATCCACAAAATACATTGTTGTTGATTATATATATATATATATATAAAGGTTTGTGTGGGTATGTGCATGATATGTGTGTGTGTGTGTGTGTTTGTATAATACATATATTTGCTGTTACAAATATTTGAGTAAAATAAAGATGAGTTATTTGGAGGCAACAAATTTTACATGTGTATAAACTGTCCTCTGAGGTTGCTTACATTTAATAATTAATTGGTTTTTGAGGAAGTAAAAATCACTTTAATGAGGATATGGTCACTGTGAGGTATCCAGTATTATCCTGAATCGCATAATACCCACACTCATAATAGCACCATTAACTGGATTTAGTGAGTTCATAAAAAACACAATAAATTAAGCAGAGGTGTTTGCTTTGGAAGTGAAGGAATTAGAAAAATGTGAAATTATATATTATCATTTTTTACTGTATACATGTATGAAAAACTGAACAATAAAGCAAAATTAATAAATATAAAATAGGGAAAATGAAATATATAGATAGAAAAATTCTCACAATATTTTCTCACTTCTGTTGTCAAATATTCAAAAACAGTTTTATGTGTAATATGTAAGTGCCATATACTGCTAAACTTCAAGATTTTGGGATCCAGGTAAAAAAACAGATGATTCTTTATTTTTAGAGTATTGACAATATCTGATGTTACTTAAGATGGATTCCAAATAACCACTTAGATAAAGATGACGTTAATCTTCTGATACTGCATCTCCACATTCAATTGCTAGAATTATCATATATGGCAGTACAACCTGACATATTCATAGTTTTATCAAGATATTCTGAAATATGTAAATTAATAAGAATATCTATTGATGTGAACATTGTTTATTTTAACAATGATGAGATGCATTTGCTGATATAAAACCTGAAGCACTCACAAAAGGGAGGGATGCTACTCTGAATGTATAAGTGTGCATCCATGTGTGTTTTCTCAGTGTGTGTGTGTGTGTGTGTGTGTGTGTGTGTTTGTGTGTGTGTGTTTGTGTGTGTGTGTGTGTGTGTGTGTGTGTGTGTGTTTAGAGAGAGAAAAAAAGTTGAGGTATATTGAGGTGGGAAGAAATTGGGAGGAATGGAAAGGGGGTAAACATGATCAAAATATAATGTTTTTAAATTAAAATATCTTATTTTTAAAATTATACAAATTTGATGAAATTTATTTAAGCAATGCTCTCAGAGGACATAAGAATTGACTTCAAATTATAACCATGTTTTACATATGTACCAGTAAAGCTGCTTTAAAATTTTATAATAGGAATTAAATGAGAATAGATTACATTAGGACTTGACACAACTTCATATTTTCTTTTAGTTTACAAATCTAACATTTACTAACTAGCAATTCTCTTCCTTGTTATTAAATTCAACAGATGTTCATAAAATAAAGGGTCATTGTTATTATATTCATAAGAGTCATGATATAAAAATAAGATTATTGCAAAATAAAATCACATAATATAATAAATAAAACATTAATATTTAGACTTCCACCATGAACCATTTTATAGTATATTTGGTAAGAAATTAATAGAAAAATAAATGTTCATTTATTGATATTATAGCTATTTTACATTGTATACACATTAAATTATTATGAATATAGATATTGTTAGTATTATCAAAATATTTTATAATAAACATCAACATTAAAAACCACAAGATCAATTTCCCTTTAAACTTCTGAAAATGAAATATTTGTTTTCAGATCATTGTTAAATTGTCAAAAATAGAACTCATGTGCTAACATATCAGGACATCATACATACATAACATTCTTAATTATTATATTCATTTTATAAATGTATATACTGCTAATTCTGTCCTCTCTTTCTTTCATATACTCTTAAAGTTTCAATTGACATGTTCACATAAGGGATTACACTTAATTTTATTCTAAACTTATCAGTGGCCTTTTTGTTCCTACAAGTTAAGCATTAGAACATTAAAGAGCTGTCCCAGGTCTTTTTCAGGGCCTCTAAATGTAGAAACTAATCATTGAGCCATTTCCTTGAGCGGCCATTTCCGAAAATGCCTCTTCTTCTACCCAACTGTCCGTATTGTCTACTAGTTCCTTCCCAGTAATTTTAGCAAAAAAGCCAAATAATCTATCTACAGATAACAGATTAATTTTGTAAATACATAGTGAGAATATATGTAAAATGATCATAGGGAATATACAGAAAGGTTCTCAATCTATATAATTCCTTTTAAAATATTTTAAATGTGAAATATATTGTTATTACCAATAACAACATAAGTTAATAATGAAATATTATTTAAAATAGCCATTTATGCTAAATTCTATTGGTAGTATCAATAACAAAATTAATTGATGTTGAAATTAATTTTAAATCACCAATTATGGCAAATTTCATTAGACAATTATATTTTAATCTAAAATTATTGTCTACCAGTTAAAATGTATTTTGACTGTGGAACTAATCAAACTAAATGGCTGTCAGGGAAAGATTTCTAATCACTTTTCTCCCCAGTGTTGCTTCACTGATTTCACTAAATGGCTCAACTCACTTGTCTTAATATTTCTGTAATACAGGCAAGTTCTGTTTCTTCCTATCTCCTTCCCAATGGATTTATATTAGAGCTTCTTCTTTGATCACTAAGTGATTCAGGTCATTTTGAGAGAGTGGCCAGTACATGCCTACCACCATTTAAGCACTTCAGAGCATCAACCCTTTAATTTCCTAAACAGTTCAGAGGTAGAATCCTAATACTGGGAAACAGTTAAGTGGATGAGGGTGACATAAATCAGATGACTTCACTAATGCCCTTTCCTGTGTTCTGTGTTAGTGTGTAGCTGTGGAAATAAAACATTTTATATTCATTGTCATTGTATTGTGCTTACCAGCAGTTTTCCTGGCATGATCCTATATCATTTTTCTTTATAAACATCAAAGCATGCTACTTTTAATCCAAGCATTAGAATAGTGACTAGACAAGTATATAGTGGAGTGTGTATTTAGAAAAATAGTAAAGTTTTATTAGATATTATACAGAAAAAAATGATGCTTTCTATACTTGGTTTCAATTTGAAGCTAAAATAACTTCAATTTTATTAAAATTGAACAACCAAATAAAAAAGAAGTGAATACATGGTATATGAAAAAAGAAGGTAAAAAGATTGTAAGGAAGGAAGAGAGGGAGTGAGGGAAAGAAGAACGGGAAGAAAGAAGTTTCTACACTGACAACTTGTTTTTTAGGCACTTAAGCAGGTTTTTTTTTCCCTTAAGTACTAATTTCAGGTTGCCTAGGATATCCTTTCTTTCACTTCTATAAGGCTTAAACTTTTCCCATAAAAATTCTCATTAAGGTATAAAATATAATCATCACAGTTAATACAAATTTTCAGGAACATATTTATGAAGTAAAAGGCCATATGCTGCATTAAACACAAAGTAGCCCAACCACAGCATCCAAATTTAAAATGTTTTGTTCACATTTAGAAATATCTCGAAAAAGGCAGAAATGTTTATTATGAGTCTTACCTTGTTTTAACTGTGTGTAAAACACTAAGATAAGCATCTCTTATTTTCTATTGAGTTAAGGACTTAAATAGTGATGAAACTTCTGTTTTAGTAAACTCTTCCTTCAGAGCACCAACAGGACCAATTCTGAGAGTGGGGCTGGAGGATTCACAATTGCTTTCTTCACACCATTTCAAAATTATTTAATAATAAAAGGAAAAGGAAGCAGCCAAGAATCACTCCCTAACTACAGCTGAAGTTTAACGAGTTTTCCCTGAGAGGTCATCTACACGTGAGATTTGTTCTTGTCTCCTCAGGGATTTGAAAAATTTCTAATTCTAAGAGTATCTGAGACATAATTTTGTGGACTTATTCTCTTATGTGAGAGTTTGTAATAGTTTAATTTCCCTCTAAAGCTTTTAAATTTGGGATTGGCTCAATATTGAGCATTTTAATACACCTTCATATTCAGGATTATAGGTAAGTTTTCATGTCACTGTGTATGATTTATGTAAAAAGTTTGCATATACTCACTAAGCATGATAAAAACTGATTTCTGTCAAAAGAAATTTATCAATCAACCTGTAAAAATATCATCTATTTCTTCAGAAAAACACTAGTAAAGATTGTTCATAAATGAAAGATATGATATGCATAAAATACTAAGATGTATACATTAATAAAAATATATATTTATTATAATAATATTTTAGTTTTTTTAAACAAGCTCCTATGTGCATGTCCAAAATGTTCTATGACCACACTGACTAGGTAGTGCACTGTCTTTTCACTGTTCTAATTATATTGACCCCTTATTCTTCCCGACTATACCTCTTATATTGGATCTTTAGTTTTGATCTATTGGTTTTAGGGATGCTTTTATAAACATGAGTAGAGGGTTATTTACTTGATCATGGCAAATTTTCTTATGCTACTAGCTTAAAGAAAATGGTGTTCCTTAACAAGAAAAGTTGAATAATGAAGAAATACTCAATGAGGCCTCATGATTCATGACTCACTCTCTATACACTTGATAGAATTTGTGCAGGTTCAATGCAAGTATCAAAAAATGCTGTTCTGCTGTGGTTGCTTTTTTTGTGTTTTTATCATTGTTTGCAATGATCATGTCATATCAAGAAGACAATGTTCATAGCAATCTTCATCATCCTTAAGCTTTTATAAAATTTCCTGCTTCTATTACAAGACATTTTTTCTGGATATAGGAAGGATTTTATATAGCTTTCCCTCTTAAGAATTAGCATGAAACAGTCACTTACTCTGTACTTGTAAGATAATTGCATTAAGCACTGCACACTACAAAAAGATGCTATGCTATATAGGCTAAGAAGTGGATACAAACACAAATATATAGAAGGTTTACATCATGTCCACTTTGACAAAATGAAGCAGAGTCTTCCCTTGTCCCCTAGAGCCTTGACGTTCTTCATAAGCTTTTATTCTGCTATATTCAAATATTAAATATTGACATGAATTAGGTTGAAGGAAATAAAAAAAAAAAATAACAAACATCTACCCAAAAGCTGTGGTTGGGTGGAACATGTGCTTTGATAAAGATGCAACAAGAGCAAACTGGAAGTTCAGCATGTTCATTATACACAACAGGAAAGAGGAGGTAGTGGAGTACCTGAACTCCATAGAATGTCTCTGCAGGGGACTAGTCTCAGGAAGCTGTAGTTGATTGTTTCTTCATTTAAATTGTTTTAGCTAATGTTCAGTCATTCATAAATATCCCTAATAAAACAAGAAGACCTGCATCCTCTGACCTTGTCACAGTGAAAACTTTCCATGGGTTTGAGGCATTGGCATCCTTGACATGGACATAATTATATCAATAATGGACATTCCTTTTAGACTGCATCTGCTCCTCACCCTATTGACAAATTTATAGTGTCGCCATGTATTTTCTTGTATAGAAATCTCCTAATATTTAATTTGAAGAGGTTTGGTTACCTCTAAAACCTTCATGCAACTATATTAATGGTTATATATTTACTGGCACATCGGCATTTGAATATACAGTGTTCACAGAGAGTTAAGACCTTGATAATTTGTCTCTATCTATAAACTGAATTATAGCACCTTTTTCAACTATGAAAACTAACCACTGAAGAGAAGTCTGTAGAAGAGTATGATGTAGTGAAATTAATAGCAAAACCAAGTAGGATAAACTACAAATCCTATAGTTCTGTGAACTCTGCCATTTAGGACTTATAATGCAACAGTGATCTGAGGATACTCAGTAGTTCTACCTACGTCTCTAGACATAGGTCTCTAGTTCTACTGAAAATTTCACAAGCTGTCTCCTGATTGTTTCTACTCCCTATATGAAAACTTATTTCTCCATTATATTCCATGACTTGGCATGTTCAGCAACCTGGCCTCTATTGCAGCTAAGGCTTTATGTACATATCTTTAGGCAGTAGGTTCTTGAGAATTCTTTGTAGGGATCCAAGAAATTTCATACTTTGCAACCTCTGTATTAATCTGGACAGTGAAACAAGACTCTAAAACATTTTTGGTATGCAATAATTAATATTAATAAAGCTTTATAACTTATTATACCTTCAAACTTTAGATTTTCCCAAACAAAGAGTATCTGGGTTTCAAATCTTTTTTTCATAGCCTTCAGTTAGGTAGAATAATTCTGCTCATGAGGACTGAATAACTTTGAGCCTTAATAAAAGTAGCTTTGCATTGATGTTACATGTGCTACAACACATTTTTTTCCTGATTTACATTAAAGTTTGGTTGAATTTTTCTCATTACAAGTGTTAGCTTACAGGTGATTCTGCTAGTCCCCTTCCAGGAGACCTAGTAACAACTTTCACCATTATCTCCTACCATTATCTGTTTCTAACAAGTTCTGAGAGTATATAAAAATGAGAGCTCAATAGAAAAAACTATGTGTTGTAGTATCTGAAGCATGTGATATAGTGTCTGTTCCCCACTCTTCGCATCTATTGCCAAGAACAAACAACCTTTCCCATTAGTTTGCTCATGTCTCTAAAGGCAGATAGCTAGAGAATGTCTCATGACTTTGGCATTTACAGTACCTCTAGGTCTCTACTACATCTTAAACATTACCTTCACAGCTTCAAGTAGTCACCTTCTCCGAATCCTTACAAGGATTCCAGTCATGTCATACATGGTTTAACTTCAACTTCTCTGATAAATGATGTAACAGCTCTACAATCCTCTCCCACAATCTGATATCTTTAATTCCTACAAATCTAATCCCACAAGACAGAACTACAAACTTTTCTTCTAGGTCGAGATGACAATACATCCTGACACTCTTATTACTGCTCAGTCTTCTATGTATTAATCCCATGGAAGATGTTTTCTAGCAGTTTCTTCCAATGAGATCAATTCTTTCTGCTTTTCCTTCTACTTTATTCTCAGCTATTATTTTTATCCTTTTGGATAGCTTCACATTTACATTGATTGGTTAGGTCTTGTACTGGAATCATACTTGTTGTCGTTATTATTATTATTATGATTATTGTTATTATTATTTTTATAGTGCACCATAAATATTTTTTGTGACAATTAAACACATTTCACAACATATACCTTGTCTTCTAAACTTAAGTTGCTGAACTTGCCCCCATAAAACTACTTTGCTTATATGTGTGTGCGTGTATGTGTGTGTGTGCTCACACATACACACTAGTATTTTTGTTCACTTTCTTGTGGACCTGGCCAAGAACATTTTTAAAAAGACCGAATACATACACTGGATATGTTGTTGTCGTGAAGTGTCTTCTTGCCAATTAAATTAAACTGCTTCCTTTAACTTCAGTCAGGTTCTCAGGACAGAGGCAAAATGAAATGAGAAACTTCAGCCAAATACCATCTAAGTGATTCCTTAGAAATTTTCTGGTAGAGTCCTGTATTGACTCTTAAATCTCATTTATTAAAACTTTCATTGTTCATTGTTTCTCAGGATTATAATTTTCTAAGTTCCTGCCAGAGTGCAACATGAAATACTGTCTCTGGCATGCTAGGACGTTTCTAGTTTAATGTTTCTAACTTTTTGATATTGAAGCTACAAATAACTTGTAAAGACTGAAAATCAGAAACCTATGATTATGTTTATTTTAACAAAACCTCAAATCTTGTATATATATATATATATATATATATATATATATATATATATATATATATATATATAATCAGTTGTGTTATTCATTGCTGCAACAGAATTCTCAACACATCAGTCTAATAAAGGAAAACTATGTTGGCTCGCAGAGTTCAATGGGCTAGTCCGTCAAGGTTGATAAAGATGACATCAGACAGTTGGGGCAGTTTAACACATTTCATTCATGATATGGAAGCAGATCAATGGATATCTATGCTTTGCTATCTTTCTCATTTCATACGATATTCATGGCATAAAACAATAGAATATCTCTCACTTTTCTAGTGGCTCTTTCCACATCAATAAAATTATTCAAGAGGACCCCTTATTGATGTTTCTAGTGCCTAGCCTCATCATTTTTATCTCACGTGTGCCTGAAGGCTTGTTTTCTAGGTGGTTGCCGACCATAGAAGGATGATTAAGAGAACTATGTATCATCAAGTCTACCTTATTTGTCATGTTGCATTGTTTTAACTAAGACATGAAGCACATTATTAAGTAAGAGTAATGAGAATGGGCACCTATGTGTTGTTCCTCATTTTAGTAAGGGAGTTGAATATCCTCTGGAAGAAAATACATCTTAAGGATTTATATGTCTTCTTATCTTTTCACATCTTTCTCTCTCTGAAGTCCATGTGGGCCTGGATTTGAAGTAATCTTCTCAGAAAAATCCTAGTAGTAAAATTAAATAAGACTCTACTTGGAGTTTCAATCGTAATTTAAAAACAGAAAATGTAGACTCTAAATGTCAAAGGATATTCATTCCTTTCATCTATATGTAAGATTATTTAAAATATGATTACACAGTGGTTCAGACATTGAAGGAGATAGATTATATATTGAAGGAGCAGTGCCTAAATAATGGGCAATGATAAAATTTGTAGATAGTCTGTGTTGGGGTTAGAAAGTGAGGACCTAGATGATTGTATGGGAAAAGGTGTTTTAAGAACACTAGAAGCATACACTTTTAAGTTGATGCTTATATTAAATTCATATCTAAAATTTACTTAGTTGTACTGGAGTCAAAAATGTACATCAAAATAGAAATGCACAACAAGATCCAAGCTTAGGTTTTCATGCACATATAGCAAGATTTATTACAAATTGAACCATTTTCTGGTCCCATAAATCAAATAATTTAAGGCTTATCAGCAATATTAAACAATCTCCTACACATTTTCTTGATGGCATTTTTCATTTCTTTATTCCTAAAGGTATAAGCCAAAGGATTTAGCATTGGTGTCAGGATATCATCAAATATAAACATATTTTTCTCAAATGAGAATTCAGAATTATTTCGTGCATATATTAATATGCAAGGGACAAAGAAAAGGAGCACAACTGTAATGTGGGATCCACAGGTAGAGAGTGCTTTCCGCCGCCCTTCAGAACTGTGTGCTCTCAAAGAGAACAATATAACACCATAGGAGACAAGCAAAATGAATAAGATTATGATGCAGATAGACCCACTGTTGGCAAACACCAAAATGACAAAAATGTATGTGTTAGTGCAGGCAAGCTTCAGTAATGGGAATAAGTCACATACAAAATGATCAATAACATTGGGTCCACAAAAAGGCAGTTGCAAAGTGAAGATAATTTGTATGATAGAATGCAAGAAGCCTCCTGCCCAAGCAACTCCCACAAGTGTGCCACAGAGCCTCTGGGTCATAATGGAAGAATAATGCAAGGGCTTGCAAATAGCCACATAGCGGTCATAGGCCATGGCTGACAGGACAATCACTTCGGCCCCTGTGAAGAAGTGTACAGCAAACAGTTGTATCATGCAACATTCAAAGGAAATGGTCTTCCTCTTATAGATGAAGTCTACAATCATCTTGGGTGTGATTACAGAAGAAACACATGCATCAATGAAGGATAGGAAAGACAAAAAGAAGTACATGGGGGACCCAAAAAGTGTAGGACTGCATATAATTGTTACCACAATTATTATGTTGCCCCCAATGGTTGCAAGGTAGACTAAGAAAAACAAAATAAATAGTATTTTCTCAACTTTTGGGTTTTGTGAAAGACCCAGGAGTATGAACTCAGTGACAAAGCTCTGGTTTTGCATGATTCTTTAGAAAGAACTGCTAAGTAATTAATAGTCTGAAAAATGCTGTATGTGTTTCCACATATGAGATAAACTGCCAGCTTCAAGGTATTAGATCTGTAAAGACAAAAAGATGTTTCTTATATTTATTTTTAATTGTTAATTTTATTTTATTTTATTTTTACTAAGGCATGGAAAAAAGTCTGACGTAGCTCCACCTGTGCTTCAAATAACCATTTAGACAAATAAGACTTTAATCTCCCAATTATTGCTCCTCTGCCTCAAAGTGCTAGAATTACAAGATGTGCCATTAAAACTTATCACCTCCATAATTTTATCACGATACTCCACAAACTGTCAATGAACAAGAATATGTGAGTATTGATGTCAGCATTCTTTATTTTAACATATGCTAATGTAAAAACTTAAACACTCAAAAGAAAAATGAGTGGCACTGTATGTATAAGTTTCTGTAAGAGTGTGTGTATGTGTGTGAGTGTGTGTGTTATATATGTATGCATGTTTGTGTATGTGTGTGTATATGTGTGTGAGTGTATGTGTATGTGAGTAGATGTGTGTGTGTGTCTGTGTGTGTATGTGTTTAGAGAGAGAGAAAGTTGAGAGATAGTGAGGTAGGAAGTAGTTAGAAAGAGTTGTGGTAAGAGAAAACATGATGAACATATATTGTATAAATTTTTAGTTAAAAATATTATTTTAAAAATAATGTCAGAGTGATATAAATTATATAGATATATATATATATACACACACATATATATAGTATGAATTTGATATAAGTTCAGGAAAACCTTTTAAAAAGTATATAAGAAATAACTTTAAATTATAACCATAATTATAGTTTTTATACCAATATACTCAGTATTAAATTTTATTGTAAGAATTAAATAAATATAGATTACATTAGAATATGATACAATAATATTTATTAGTTTATAACACTAATGTTTAGCAATTATCAATTTTTTACTTGTTTTTATACTTGATGGAGGTTTCTGAAATAACATTGAAGATCACATTACCAGAAATATCTACAGGTGGCATATTATATAATTAAAATTGCTGTAAAATATTCTCATGATACTACAAACAAAATGTTAATTATATTAAGATTTCCATATGAAACATTTTATATTATGTTATGTAAAAGAAACATGGGAAAATTAAGAATCCATTTATTAATATTGTAACTATATTATATAGTGTAAAATGAAAATATTTTAGTATATGTTGCTGTTATCAAAATATTTTTATAAGAGACAGAAAAATTAAAACCACAATATCAATTTCTCTTTAACGTTCTGAAAAAAGAAATGTGTGTTTTCATATCATTCATTACATTACCAAAAGTAGAATTCATGTTTTAACATATCCTATAAAACATTCTTAAACTATTATATTCTTTCCATAGGTAGTAAGACATACTGGTAAGTCAATCTATTCTTGCCTACAAATTCTCTTGAATTTGAAGTCTATGCTTTCCTGTAAGGTCTTACATTTCAATTTATTCTAAAATTATTCATGTCCTTCTTGTGCTTAGAGTCATGCATTTAAACATTTAAGTCATGTCCCTGGTCCTGCTCAATACATATTACTGTAGAAACTTCTCATTGAGCAATTTTCTTGAGCAGTTATCTTGGAACATGTCTCTCCTTTTGTCCAGCTGTCTCTATTGTCTACTATTTTCTTGAAACTGTCTAGAGTAAATAAAGATCACTGCTCATCAGTATACCTAGAGATAACAGAATGTTTTTGTAAATGCAAAGGGTGTATATATTTACAAGTATCAGAGGGAATAAACAGAAAAGCCTTCATAGTTGCTTTCAAATATATTTCAAACAAGTGAAATATTGTTTTGCTAATAAAAGTGATAATTTGAAGGTGAAGCATTATTTTAAATTACTACCAGTGTTAAATTCCATAAGTCAATCACATTTTATTCAAAAATTTTTATTTGCAAATCAAATTTTATTTTGTGTGTGTGACTGATTAAATTTATATGGCTGTCATGGAAGTATGTACTTTTCAAATTCCTAATACCTTTTCTCTCCTTTCAGTGTTTCTCTGCTGATTTCATTAAACAGTTCAATGCACTTGTCTTAATGTTTCTGTAATACAGGCAAGTTCTATTTCCTCCCATCTCCTCGCTAATATATTTTTGAAATAATTTATATCTAAATGATTCGGATCATTTTAAGAAATGGGCTAGGCCATGATTGCCACCACTCAAGCAGTTCAGAGAATCAATCACTCAATTTCTTTTATAGTTCAAATGTGCAATCCTAATACTGGAAGAGATTTAAATGGATGAGGGGAACATAAATCAAGTGACTTCACATTATGAGGTAAATCATTTTGACCATAATGCCCTTTCTTTTACTATATTTTAATATGTTCAAAAGAAACATATGTGTATATGTGTAGTTGTGCAAATAGAACATTTTATATACATTATCAGTGTTGTAAGAGCTTACAATGTCTGTCAGGACTGTATATAAGTGTTCTTTGTAAACCTAAGTACATACCTTTTATTCAAGCAATAGAAAATGACTAAACTAGTGTGCAATGAGAATGTATTTAGAAAAAATGTTTTTATTACACAATATTCATAAAAATGGTGCCTTTTAATTGGTTTCCATTTGGAGTGGAAAATAACTTTAACATTAATATTAAATAAATACATAAAAAGATGAGAACAAATGGCATATGAAATAAGAAAGCAAGAAAAAAAGAAGGAATAGAGGGATTGGGAAAAAGAAGGGACAAAAGGAGTTTGCACAGTAACAACTTATTTATTAGACATTTGAACAGTCATTGCATTTATGTGCTATTTTCTGGTTGCCTAGGGAATCATTTCATTCACATCTGTGTGGTCATATTTGACCATACAAATTCTTATTAAAGATAAGAAATATAAGCATCACAGTGAATAAAAATTTTCAAGAACACAGTTATAAGATAAAATGTCATTTGCTGCATTAAACACACAGTGGCCTAACCACAGCATCCAAATTTAAAGTATTTTTTTCCTAATTTAAAAATATCTCCAACATTGCAAAAAATGTTTCTTCTGATTCTCACCTTGTTCTGACTGTGCTTAAAAGCTGAACACAACCATCTCATAACTTCTATTTAGGTAAGTTCTTGTAAAGGTGGCTAAAATGTTGCTTTCCTTCTGAGCATAAAAGAGAAGATGAATTCTGACAGTGAAAGTAGAAGATTCACATTTGCTTCTTTCATGCCATATTCAACATGATTTAATAATGACACAAAAATGAAGAAACCAAATTTACTCTCTAACTACAACTGGAGTTTAATGGTTGTTCCCTGCGAGGTCATCTACCTCTGAGACTTATTCTTAGCTCCCATGGGGTTTGGACAATATGTGACTCCAAGAGTATCTAAGACATAATTTTATGAACTTTTTCTTCTCACATAAGGGTATATAATAATTTTATTTTCTTCCAAATATTTTAAAATTTGGTGGGGCTGGTTCTATATGAGATATTTTATATACCTTCACTTTTGAGATTAAAAAACTGTATAATTGGGGGATGGAGAGATGGCTCATTGGTTAAGCGCACTGACTGCTCTTCCAAACGTCCTGAGTTCAAGTCCCAGCAACTACATGTTGGCTAACAACCACCTACAATGTGATTTGATGCCCTCTTCTGGTATGTCTGAAGATGACTACAGAATATTCATATACATAAGTAAATTTTGTTGTATTGAGTCTATTGTAATGTCACTGTGCATAAATTATAAAGGGCTTGCATAATAAAAGCTGATTTCTGTCACAAGAAATTACCAATCAATCTGTAAATATAATATCTACTTTTTCAGGGAAACACTAGCAAAGACTCTTCATTAAAGATACATTTCATGCATAAAAATCCAAGGATATACACATTAGTAAATAGATCCATTTTCTCCAGTAATATTTTTGTATTTTTGACAAGGTTCTATGTACATGTACAAAATGTTCTATGACCACACTGACTAATCTTGTGGTCATTCCAGATATACTGACCCACTTCTACTTCCTGTGACTATACCTTTTTATATACTGAATCTTTTGTTTTGAATCATTGTTTTCAGGGTTACTTTTATGAACATGAATAGAGGATTATTTACTGGATCATAGTCGTTTTTCTTGGTAATATGATACTGCTTAACCAGGAAAGTTGAATTACCAATAGTTTCTCAGTGAGGCCTTGGGATCATGAGTCCCTTCCATTTGGTGGAATTTGTTTCAGTTCAGTGAAAGTACAAACAAATGATGGTTTTATATTTGTCTTTTGTTTTTTTTATGATTGCATGAAAAATCATCTCATTTCCAGAAGATCATATTCCTTGTTTCTGTCCCAAGGTATATCCTAGATCTATTAAGTAGATAATATAGTTGTCCCATTTTAGTGATGTACATTAAATAGTCACTTAATTTGAACTTAGAACATCTGTAGTTCTTTTCATTAAGCACTACACACTGCAAAAAGATGCTACTCTATATAGGCTAAGAAGTGGATATAAACACAAAAATATAGAAGGTTGCCATCATGTCCACTTATGACAAAATGAAGCAGATTCTACCTTTGTCCCCTAGAGTTTTGAAGTTCTTTATAAGCTTTTATGCTTCTATATTCAAAGATTAAATATTGACATGAATTAAGTTAAAAAAATAAGAAAAAGAATAACAGACAGCTACAGAAAAGCTGTGGTTGGGTGGAACATGTGCTCTGATAGAGATTCAACAAAAGCAAACTGGAAGTTCAGCATGTTCATTATGCACAACAGGAAAGAGGAGCTGGTGGAGTACCTGATCTCCATAGAATGTCTCTGCAAGACACCAGTATCAGGAAGCTGTAGTTGATTGTTTCTTCACTTAAAGGGATTTAACTAAGGTTCAGTCATTCATACATATCTCTCATAGAAGAAGGCCTGCTTCCTCTGAGCTTGACCTAGTGAAAACTTTCCATGGGTTTGAGGCATTAGGGTTCTTTACATGGCCATGATTATTGATATAATGCACTGGGGACTGCAAGTGTTTTCCACACTGATGACTAAATTTACAGTGCTGGCATGTATTTTCTTGTATGGAAATCTTCTCAAATCCAATTTAGAGTAGTTTAGTTATGTCTAAAGCATTCATGTAACTATTATACTACTGAGTATATATTTTCTGGCACAACAATATTTCAATAAACAGTGTTAACAGATGAGTAAGACATGTGATATTTATTTTCTATTAATACACTAAATTATAACAACTTAGACAATAAAATCTAGCCAGTAAAATATATTTTTAAAATTTTCCACTGTGAAACAGTATAAGATTAAGAACAAGTTATATGTTCTCCTTAAGTAAAAAACAGAATGAAAGGTTTTGTTCCAAAAGAAGGTGAGTCCATATATTACATAATAATATAATGTATATGAAATAAATTAAGATAAACTCCAGGTAGAGGCTGAGCAACTGGTGGGTGGGAGACCTGAGCTGCCAGGGAGCAGAGAGATCTCTGCGGAGTGCACATGGAAAGGGCACCCCCTGCCTTGACCTGCCCTGTCCTCCCTGATCCAGTGACCAGGAACAGATCTTAGGAACTTCTGTTCACACCCGGAGGCGACATCAGGACGCAGAGTAGAGCCTGGCCCACCTGCCAGCCTGAAAGGCGGCTCGTAGAGGCTGAGCAACTGTGACTGGGAACAGATCTTAGGAACCTCTGTTTCCACCCAGAGGCGACTTCAGGACGAAGAGGGGAGCCTGGCCCCACCTGCCAGCCAGAAAGGCGGCTAGTAGAGGCTGAGCAACTGGTGGGTGGAAGACCTGAGCTGCCAGGGAGCAGAGAGATCTCTGCGAAGTGCACACGGAAAGTGCACCCCCTGCCTTGCCCTGCCCTGCCCTGTCCAATCCAGTGACCAGGAACAGAAATTTAGAACTTCTGTTCCCACCCGACGACTCTGAGTCATAGAACAGGGCTCAACCCATCAGCCACCTGGACCAGTGGAGATCTAGGGACACAGACAAGATACAAGGGAAAGGCAAGAACATATCACTGACAACAAAATGGCAAGAGGAAAGAGAAAGAGTATATCCCAAGGAAACCAAGACAACCTGGTAACACCAGAACCCAGCTCCCCCATAACAGCAAGCATTGGAACGCCAAACACTCCAGAAAAGGAAGGCACAAACCTGAAATCATACCTCAAGACGCTGATAGAGATACTTAAACAAGAACGGGAGGAAAAGCAAAAATATTCAGAAGATTTTAAAGAGGAAACAAGAAAAACACTCAAAGAACTCAAAGAACTAGAGGAAAACAGAATCAAAGAGATGAAGGAATGGAAGAGGGAATTTAAAACGGAAATTGACACAATAAAGAAAACACAAAAAGAGATAACCCTAGAGGTAGAACACCTAAAAAAAAAAATCAGAAATCACAGAAGCAAGCATTTTCGATAGATTACAAGAGATGGAAGAGAGAATCTCGGGGGCAGAAGACAACATTGTAAACATAGACAAAACAGCCAGAGAAGATGCAAAAAAAAAAAAAAGGTCCTAACACAAAATGTCCAGGAAATCCAGGACACAATGATAAGACCGAACCTAAGGATAATAGGAATAGAAGAGGGAGAAGAGTATCAACTAAGAGGCACAGTAAATATCTTCAACAAAATCGTAGAAGAAAACTTCCCTACCCTTAAGAATGAGATGACCGCGAGCATAAAAGAAGTCTTCAGAACTCCAAATAGGTTGGACCAGAAAAGAAATACCTCCCGACACATAATAGTAAAAACATCAAGTGCCCAAAACAAAGAAAGAATACTAAAAGCAGTAAGGGAAAAAGGTCAGGTAACATATAAAGGCAGGCCAATCAGACTCACACCCGATTTCTCAACAGAGACTATGAAAGCTAGAAGAGCCTGGACAGACATCATGCACACCCTAAGAGAACACAAGTGCCAGCCGAAGCTGCTATACACAGCAAAACTATCAATCACCATCGATGGAGAGATGAAGATATTTCAAGACAAATCAAAATTTACACAATATCTGACCACAACCCCAGCACTACAAAGAATTATAGGTGGAAAACCCAATACAATGAGGGAAAATACAGCCAAGTGAAAACAAGAAAACTCCTAAACAAGAAAACTAAAAGAAGAAAAAGACACAGACACAACTCAACCCACAAAAGCAATAATGGCAGGAAACAGAAACAACTATTCCTTGATATCTATTAACATAAATGGACTCAACTCCCCAATAAAGAGACATAGACTATCAGACTGGATACATAAACAAAATCCAGCCTTTTGCTGCATACAGGAAACTCATCTCAGAGACAAAGACAGACACTATCTCAGAGTTAAAGGGTGAGAAAAAAACTTCCAAGCAAACAGCTCAAAAAAGCAAGCTGGAGTGGCTATTCTAATATCGAATAAAGTAAATTTCCAACCAAAAGTTATCAAAAAAGATAAGGAAGGACACTTTTTACTCATTACCAGGGAAATCTGTCAGGAGAAACTCTCAATCCTTACCATATATGCTCCAAATAAAAAAGCACCCACTTTGATAAAAAAAAAAAACCCTACTAAAGCTCAAAAAATACATTTCACCCTACACAATAATAGTGGGAGACTTTAATACCCCACTCTCACCAATGGACAGATCATGGAAACATAAACTGGACAAGGACACTGCAAAACTAGCAGATACTTTGAACCAACTAGAATGAATAGAGATATATTCAGAACATATTATCCTAAAGTAAAAGAATACACCTTCTTCTCACCACCCCATGGCACCTTCTCGAAAATTGACCACATAATTGGACACAGAGCGAGCCTCCATCGATATAAGAAGATTGAAATACTCCCATGCATCATCTCAGATCACCATAATCTACGGCTGGTCTTTAACAACAACAAAGACAACAAAAAGCCCACATACACATGGAAATTAAACAACGCTCTGTTAAACGATAGCAGGGTCAAATAAGAAATAAAAAAAGGAATTAAGGATATTCTAGAATTTAACGAAAACGAAAACACAACATACCCAAACCTATGGGATGCAATGAAAGCAGTACTGAGAGGAAAACTCATAGCCCTAAGTGCTTCCAAAAAGAAAATGGAGAGAGCTTACATCAGTATCCTGACAGCATAGCTAAAAGCCCTAGAACCGAAGGAAACAGATATACCCAAAAAGAGTAGACGGCAAAAAATAATCAAAATTAGGGCAGAAATAGACCAAATAGAAACAAAAGGAACCATTGAAAAAATCAACAAAACCAAGAGTTGGTTCTTTGAGAAAATCAACAAGATTCATAAACCCCTAGCAAGACTTACTAGAGGGCAAAGAGAGAGTATACAAATTAACAAGATCAGAAATGAAAGTGGGAGACATAACACTGAAACTGAAGAAATTCAAGAAATCATCAGATCCTACTACAAAAACTTATACTCCACAAAATTGGAAAATCTGGAGGAAATGGATGCATTCCTAGACAGATACAACATCCCAAAGTTAAACCAGGACCAAGTAAACCATCTAAATAACCCTATAACACCTAAAGAAATAGAAGAAGCCATCAAAAGTCTCCCAACCAAAAATAGTCCAGGTCCAGACGGGTTCAGTGCAGAATTTTACCAGACAATTATTGGGGATATAACACCAATACTCTATAAACTATTCCAAAAGATAGAATCAGATGGAATAATACCTAACTCACTTTTTGAGGCTATAATAACCCTCGTACATAAACCACAAGAGACCCTACAAGGAAAGAGAACTTCAGACCAATCTCACTTATGAACATTGATGCAAAAATACTCAACAAAATCCTTGCAAACTGAATCCAAGAACACATTAAAACGATCATTCATCATGACCAAGTAGGCTTCATTCCTGGGATGCAGGAATGGTTTAATATAAGGAAATCCATCAATGTAATCCACCATATAAACAAACTCAAAGATCAAAATCACATGGTCATCTCACTAGATGCTGAAAAAGCATTTGACAAAATCCAACACCCCTTCATGTTAAAAGTCCTGGAAAGAACAGGAATCCAAGGTGCATACCTAAACATAATAAAAGCAATATAAAGAAAACCAACAGCCAACATCAAACTTAACAGCAAGAAACTTGAAGCAATCCCACTAAAATCAGGAACTCGACAATGCTGCACACTCTCCCCCTACCTATTCAACATAGTACTGGAAGTCCTGGCTGGAGCAATTAGACAGCAAAAGGAGATCAAGGGGATACAAATGGGAAAGGAAGAGATAAAAACATCACTCTTTGCCAACGACATGATAGTGTACTTGAGTGACCCCAAAAATTCCACCAGTGAACAACTACAGCTGATAAACAAGTTTAGCAAAGTGGCTGGATACAAAATTATCTCAAACAAATCAGTAGACTTCCTATAATCAAAGGACAAACATATGGAGAAAGAAATTAGGGAAAAGGTACCCTTCACAATCGTCACAAAAACTATGAAATACCTTGGTGTGACTCTAACTAAGCAAGTGAAGGACCTGTATGAGAAGAACTTCAAACCTCTAAAGAAAGAAATTGAGGAGGATCTCAGAAAATGGAAAGATTTCCCATGCTCATGGATTGGAAAGATCAACATCTTAAAAATGGCCATCCTACCAAAAGCAATCTACAGATTCAATGCAATCCCCATCAAAATTCCAACCCAGTTCTTTAAGGAATTGGGAAGATCAATGTGCAATTTCATATGGAATAACAAAAGACCTAGAATAGCGAAATCCATGCTCAACAACAAAAAAACATCTGCGGGAATCACTATTCCTGACCTCAAGCTATATTACAAGGCAATTGTGTTGAAAACTGCATGGTACTGGTACAGAAATAGGCATGTGGATCAATGGAATAGAATAGAAGATCCAGAAATGAGCCCTCATGTATATGGTCACTTGATTTTTGACAAAGGAGCAGTAAACATTCAGTGGAAAAGGGACAGCCTATTCAACAAATGGTGCTGGTCCAACTGGCACTCAACATGCAAAAGAATGAAAAAAGAGCCTTTCTTATCTCCTTGTACAAAACTTAAGTGTAAGTGTTTCAAAGATCTCCACATTAAACCAGATACACTGAAACTATTAGATGAGAAAGTAGGGAAAACCTTAGAACACATAGGCACAGGAGAAAATTTCCTGAACAAAACAGCAATGGCTCTACCTCTAAGGTCAAAGATTAACAAATGGGACTTTTGAGATTGCAAAGTTTCTGTAAGACTAACGAAATTGTCAAGAAAACAAAAAGGCCATTAACAGAATGGGAAAAGATCTTTACCAACACCACATCAGATAGAGGCCTAATATCCAAGGTATACAAGGAACTCAAAAAGCTAGACACCAGAGAATCAAATAACCCTATGAAAAAATGGGGTACAGAGCTAAACAAAACGTTCTCAGTTGAGGAACACCGAATGGCCGAGAAACATCTGAGGAAGTGCTCCCCATCCTTAGCCATCAGAGAAATGCAAATCAAAACAACCATGAGATTCCACCTCACACCAGTCAGATTGGCCAAGATCCAAAACTCAGATGACAGCAGATGCTGGCAAGGCTGTGGAGAAAGAGGAACACTTCTCCACTGTTGGTGGGGTTGCAAACTAATACAACCACTCTGGAAATCAGTCTGGCGATACCTCAGATAATTGGATATAGTACTACCTGAAGACCCAGCTATTCCACTTGTGGGCATAAACCCCAGAGACACTTTAATACACAGCAAAGATATATGCACCACAATGTTCATAGCAGCTCTATTTATAATAGTCAGAAGCTGTAAAGAACCCAGATGTCCTTCAGAAGATGAATAGATACAAATATTGTGGTACATTTACACAATGGAATACTACTCAGCCACTAGAAACAATGATTTATCCAAATTCATAAGAAAATGGCTGCATCTAGAGAATATCATCCTGAGTGAGATAACCCAGTCACAAAAGAACAGACATAATATGCAGTCACTGATATTGAGATGCTAACCCCAGAGGCTTGCACTCCCCCCAGAAACAACTCACAGACTATATGAAGTCCAAGAAATAAAGAAAACAATATATATATATATATATATATATATATATATATATATATATATATATATTTACAAAACAAGAAGACTTTGACTATTTCCATGTTGCGTTTTGTTTTGCATGTACTTTACGCTCATTGTAACTAGTAGGTTTTCAATGCATCCTGGCAAGCCCTTAAAAAAATCAAGTACTGACTAAAAAATATATTCACAGAGTTTTATGTAAAAATTATTTTAATATCTTAAAAAACAGTACTGACAAAATGTATAATTTTAAGCAAAAAAATGGTTAAAATATGTACATTTATCTTTGTTTTGTAAAATAAAGTCATTTAAAAAAAAGAAAATGAAAAAATAAAAAAAGAAGATAAACTCCATATACTGTAATTTTATAAACTTTGTCATGTAGTACTTATAAAGCATTTATGCAACAGTGACCTAGGGGTACTCAGGAGCCCCATGACTCTAGCTCTACTGCCTATTTCAGAAAATCTTTTCTCCTGATTAGTTTCTACTCTTTATATGGAAACTTAGTCCCTTTTATCTTGTTATCTGACATGTTCTACACCCCAGTGTCTCTACTGCAAATAAGGCTTTACCTAAATACCTTTAAGCAACAATTTTTTATTGATTCTTTGTAGGAATCCAAGAGCTTTCATACTTTGTAAAACCTCTGTACTTATCTGGTACTATGAAACAAGACTCTAAGAATTTTTTTTTCTGATGTAATAAAATCAAGGTTAATAAACTTGTATCTTGTTGTGCAACAGTCTTTGATTCACCTAGAAATGATACCCTGGACTCAAATAGTTTATAAATGCAGAGTGGTTTGTTCTGCAGAAGTATTGAATGTTAGGGTCTCTCATTCTAAGATGGAATTGATCAAGTGAGCTACCAGTCTAAATATAAGTACATGAGGGGAATTCTGGGGTATATGATCTTTGTCTTGTTCCATTTCTAGGACATTTTAGAACCATTACCAGGTTGTAGGGGCTGTTGCTGAGAAAGTAGGAAACTTGCTGAGTAAGTATGGAGACTCTTGTTGACCCATTGTCCTTTTCTTAGGCCTGGACTTGTCTAGAATTGCCCAGTTCTTGGAGACAGAGATTTAGTCTTCATCCCCTGAACTACCAATTTGAAACATGTAATGGAGTCAGTCTAACCTTCTGAGTTGCTATATCTTTAAATTTAGATTTTCCCCAATGAAAGGTTGTGGGTTTCAAATCTTTTTCATGGCCTTCAGCTATGTGGGGTACTTCTATTCAAGAGGTCGGCATGGCTTATAGCCTGTGTAAAAGTGGCTCTGCATTGATCTTACACATGCTTACTACAATAACATTCTTTTACTTTCCATGAAAGCTTGGTTGAATTTTTCTCATTACAAGTCTTAACTCACAGGTGATTCTGCTGAGTGTCTTCCAGGGATCTAGCAACAACTTAATTCATCACTTGCCACCATTACCCATGGGTCTGCTTTTTGCTCCACCACTGGGGTATCTAACATACTATTGGGCAGGCAGAACAAAGAGCAGTAAGTTATGTTTACCCAACACACTTCAGTTGGAAGGTCAGATTTATGGAAGTGTCAAGCACAGTTCACGTGGTGGGCAAACACACAGCCTGAGATGTGGGACACTAAAGCTGTGGTTTCCTGAATTCTGGGAATTTAGTTACCACTGAAGTGTCATACAGAGGAGACAGGAATGAAGGTCAAGGTTCCATGGACCTATTATAGGGACCCTAGTGCCCTTGTCTACCAAACTTCTGAATATGCAGTCACTGCTGGGTCAAGGGGCATTTGAAACAAAATTGGAGAGACTGCCTGCAGGCTGAGAAAGATAAAAGCTGAGGGAATGAGGAACCTCAGTGTACTGGCTGGTTTTGTATCAACTTGATGCAAGCTGGAGTTTCACAGAGAAAGGAACTTCAGTTAAGAAAATGCCTCTATAAGATCTACCTATAAGTCATTTTCTCATCTAGTGATCAAGGGGATGAGGACCCAGCTCATTATGAGTGGTACCATCTCTGGGCTGGTAGACATGGGTTCTATAAGAAAGCAAGATAAGCAGGGCAGGGGAAGCAAGTCAGTAAATAACATCCTTCCATGGCATCTGCATCAATTCCTGATTCCTGATCTGCTTGAGCTCCAGTCCTGACTTCCTTTGGTGATAAACAGCAGGTATAAGTATAAACTGAATAAATGCTTTTCTCTCCAAATTGATTCTTAGTCATGATTTTTGGGCAAGAATAGAAACCCTGACTAAGAGACAAAGCTTAGCTAATAGATGAAAGTCCTTCGCTCAGACACAGTTCTCTGGAAATATAGAAGGGACTGTAGGATAAGAACTTCTCCATGTTCCCCAAAGTCGTTCTTGATAGAAGAGTCTGCCTTTACTTCCAAACTGCTTATTGATTATTCATCATTAAAAATGGGTATATACAAATTCCTCAGGATTCACCACAGAATAAATACGTTTTCCAGGGAAGAATGTCTGGGAAGGGAAGCTCATTGGCAAAACCCTTAGGTCCTCATTAACATGAAGAACTTTGTTTTTGGTTACATGACCAAAGGTCATGTTTGCTATGTGAGCAGTTTGGCACATGTTCTAGTCCAGGGATCTAGTAGGGAGCATGGAGCCACCTACTGTCTCAAGTAAGTGCCTGGGATCTCTGAATCTACACAAGCATACCAACTTTCTTGGCATGGCCCACTCTCCCACAATTACCTGGTACCACCTGATTCTGGCAGTATCATAAAGGATTGTGTACCACCTCAGTTTGATCTCTCTGTTCCCACATGTTCTTATCAACCCACCCTTCCCCTCCTCTCTCTTTCACTCCTTCTGTTTCCAATTGTCTGCACTCATGGTTGTGCTCTTGTCTGTCTCTGTCCCTTTCCCAGGCCCTCACACCCCAAATATAACCCTCATTTAAACCAAATCTTTTTCATGGTATAATTTTCAGTGGACATTTTGGCAAGGGCCTGTCAGACATGTCCTACCTTTAGTTGTAAAACTCAGTAGGTTCTCTTGGTGCTTATGTTTTTTGTGAATGTAAGCCATAAACTGGGACTTTATTTCTATCTCACCTGCAACAAATCTGCTTTCAGCTCACAGATCAATCTTCACCCTATCCACCAGCAACAATTAGGTAGGTTTTCATTTTGTTCTTTTTTCACAAATCCCATAGTCTGCTGAAGTGACCTTGCAATGTCTATCACTCCTCTGATACTCTTGGACGTAGAATTACTGTTACCCACAGCCATTAAGGCCAACATCTGCCCTCTTCACGTGTCTTCATCCCACCATCATCAGATTTGCAACCCTACAGATTTCTGGGGTTCTAATAGGCTATTGTACTTCTTCTTGGGCTCTTCTTCCTCAAAATTTTCATGTGAATGACTCCTCTTACAAGACCTCATATCTCCTTGCATTCTAGCTTCTAAAAATGTCCTGGTACGAGGCACTGAGTCTCTCCTATGACTTAGCCATGCTAAGATACTGACCCTGTTGATTTATACTGATGACTCACTGAACAGCAATGATTCTCATTTTGTTCTCCATGAGTTTGGTGACACCCACCACTACAGGCTGTAGTAACATTCTACTTTCCCTTTTTCATCCATGGAAATGGTATTTTTTTCTACATTCTCATTCCCTTGGGATATCTCTTAGAAAAACTCGAACCTCTAAGACTGAAATCCCAACCTAAAGGACCTTAAATTTATTTGCCTTCCCAGCAAACTCCCACTATTAAGAGTGACCATTATAAATACTGTGAATGATCAAAGAAATGAAAAGAGATGTCCTGACTCTTTTTTTTCTCCAAGCCATGTTTATTTTTGTCTGATATCCCTCCCTATACATCTTAAATGTCTTGTCTCTAAATTGCAACTTATTAAAGAGGTGTAGGGCCAAGAATTACAATACACATTGCTTCTGACAATGGCTGCTCAGAACCAAACCACTGATATAAACCTTCCTGAATAATGTAAATGATTTGTTTGTTAATTTGATCTCAACTTCTAGCTAGAGAGGGATTCTTCTACATGTCTTTGGTTCTCACCTTTCCCAGGTGAACATGCAAACGCCTCCAAATTCTGCAACTAGCCTTTGCTAAGTGTCTGCTCTCATTTCAAGGACTCAGATTTTATTACAAAGTGGCACAACTGATTTTCTGAATACACCACCACAGACAAATAACTTGCAAATGATTTATATGTAAAAATTGTCTGCTCTATACTTAAAGTTATACTTCCCCACTGTTAAAAATCTTTTATCTCTAATTTCTTTAAATTTTGCTTTAAAGAAAAAGTATCTTAAGATTATGCAGTAAATTCTTATATAAGGAATAATAAACAATTCATTGAATAAGTGTTAAAATCTCTGAATAGTTTGTAACCATATTTGACTCTATTCAGCTCTTACTAAGGGCATATATGTGTGTGCTTGTAAATCAAATTCAGCTCTAAGTGAATGCAACCAGCTTTTAATTCTTTGTATATGCTCATATAATATAATTTGGAAGCAACATTTATTTGAAGTGGGAACTTAAGGGTTCTTTGGAAAGTTCTTTGGAAGTGTTTTTCTGGAGTAAACACATGAAGGAGTATTTTCCCCAAAATGAAGACAGGTGAAAGACAAAGGCAGACTCATTTCACTGAAGCAGGCACTGGAAAATATGTTTTGCTAAAGATTTACAACATCTCCAAAGGTTAAAAATAAAGGTTAAAAAATAAATGGTTAAAACAAACTTCCTTAAAGATATGTTTAACCTTGTTTTTACTAATATTACTAAGATAAAATATAATTTTATAATTTTATAAATTATATATATTTTATAAATTAAATTATACAGAAAATTTTTAATGTTTTGTAATTATACACCAAATAGAGTTTAAAAGTTTCTAATCTCTTAATGGACTATATTTATAGAATAAACTTTTATTTTGATACTAGAAGAACTTCAGTTCAAAACAGTATTTTTAAAACTCAAACTTTACAGCAATGGAACCTAAAGTTCTAGTCTCATAAAATCTACTATACTTAGTAAAAACACAAGTAAGTACTCAGTAATGCTATAAATTATCAAATCTTTTAATGTGTTCTGAAATATATTTTAAGTCATGAAAAAAACTGATGCACTTAATTATAAGATTAAACTTTATTTAGCTTCTTGTTATATGTTTCCAGGGTACAGCTTTGAACAGGTAACTAAAAACAAAGGTTATTAAACTCATGTATGCTTAGTAGATATTAACACTTAAACATGTCAGAGATCTGCTAAATATGGTATTAAATGTTTAAACTTATGATGACAGACCAAGACTTCTAAATCCTTACACTGTCTCTCCAAGGTCTTTAAAAATACATGGGCACAACAACAAAGAACTCCACCTAGATAGTGGTATGTCAAACACTGGGTGACACTGCCCCAAAACTTGTCCACTGACAGGGCTCATACTGAACTATGAATATATGGATGACACCTGGAGAGTTAATTGTTTTATGTTGCCTATGACAAAGTGGGGTCATGTCTCTCCTGTTTCTCCTCCATAGAAGAAAGCCATCATCTGGGTCTGATGACCAAAGAATGCCTCTTCCCACATTGCCCTAGAGACCACAGGAACATGAGACAACTGTCTATATAGTAAACCATCGACCAATTGCTGTCATTTTAATTAAAATATGGTATTTAGATTGTAATTTATCTTTCCGAGGTTTCTGATTATATTGATTGCTAAGCTAACTGTAGCTTGACTGCTACAGAAGAGGCTACTAGCTTCTTAACCCAAGGTATTCATTTCATCATCTATTTCATCACCTATTTCATTATAAGTCAATTCATTAACTAGTTAAGACTACTAGATTTTTTACTAAAAAAGACAAACAGGATTTCCTTGTTCACAGCCTTCCTGTTCAGGTTTCAGATGTGACTTTTTGCTATTCCTTTACCTAGAGGAACTCACTTTGCAGTGACTGTTCCCAATGAGCTGTGTCTCATTCATGGTAAATGACTGAGTAGAAAATATATTAAGTTTATGTAAGTCTAGGGGATAAAAATACTTAAGAAATTAGGATATAAGAAAGTGTTTTAGGGTCTAATAAGATGTTTGAAGGTTTACAAATGATTTAAATACTTACATGGTGATAAAAGGTGATTTAAGGCATATAATATGAATAAAAAATGCTTCAGAATTCTTCCCCTTGCTGTTACTGTTGTAATAGTACTTCAAAAGTTCTGAGCTTTAATATTAATCAATGAATTCTGATAAGATATTAGGTTAATTGTGATAAAGCCTTCCATTGTATAATCCACTATCATAGTTCCAAGCTCAAGAATTTAATTTTCTTTGGTTATATATTAAGTATACACTTAAAAGTGTTTGTCTTTGTGCTAAATCTACATATACCTCATCTTCTGGATAAAAGAAAAAACCCTATTTCATAGTCTGTAACTATACTGAAAATCTATTGCCTATTCTATAGAGTGGGATTCCTTCCTCATTCCCTGGTTTTAGAAATACCCTCCACTCAGCTAGCACAAACAATGGCCTAAAATTTTAAAATGTACACCTAATTTTTTTTCTTTCTTTCTAACCTACTTAACTTTATCTTCTGCCTCTAATATGTACATGTATTCTAGTTTCCTGAAAAGGCCACATGTTTCCTTGAGATCTTTATCTAGGATAGCTCCAGAATAGCTACCCACAGGTACTCAATTCCAGCCTTACTGACTGCTTCAACTGGGTCTACACTTTTCTAGGTACAGATATTCTCACAGATCCTGGAAAGCAGTAAAAGAGCCAACTTTCTTAATATTGGACCAGCACTCAAATTTTTTTAGAGTCCCAAAGGATGATGTTGCTCCTAGTCTCTAGGAAGTAGTTGAAAGTACACAATGACTTCAATCCTGTCCCACCATCACTCCTTCCTAATTTCTCATTTTTAATTTAAGAAAAATGTGAAAGAATATTAGCTTAGAGAAGATTCTAGAAATGTAATATAATGGCTTACATAATTACCTGCCTCCATTACTTACTGCCACCAGAAGCTGATATCATATAAAAGGACTGTTCACCACTCCAGTTTACTATCTCTGTTCTCATGTGTTCCTGCAAAGTCTTTCTCTTCCATTTTCTATCATTCTCTGTCCCTCTTCCTCTATCCCCTCTCCAGGTCCTCACTCATCTCCCTTCCCACAAATAAATCCCATTTATATCAGATCTATTTCATGGCATAATTTCTTAAGGAAAATTTTGACATGGGCCTACCATGTATCACTTTGATGCAATATATTTTATGACAACAAGGTCATGTACACCTCTCATTTTCATATCACACCTCAGGAACAAACACAGATATTACCTCAAAGTAAAAGTCAAGGAAATAGTTTTCCAAGCAAATGATTCCAACAAAAAGCTGGAGTAGCCATTCTAATATCAAATAAAATAAACTTTCAACCAAAAGTTGTCAAAAATGATAAAGAAAGACACTTCATATACATCAAAAAATCTACCAAGATAAATTATCAACCCTAAACATTTATGCTACAAATGCAAGTGCACCCACATTCATAAAAAAATAACTTTAATAAAGTTCAAAGCATGCATTGCACCTCACACAATATCACTGAAAGACTTCAATACCCCACTCCCATCAATGGATAGATTATGGAAACAGAAACTAAAGAGAGAGACAATGAAACTAACAGAAGTTATGAACCAAATGAATTTAACATATATCTATAGACAATTTCATCCTAAAACAAAATAGGCCTTCTCAGCACCTCATGGATCCTTCTCCAAGCTTTACCATGTAAATGGGGGAAAAAGGCCTCAACAGATACAAGAAGATAGAAATACTCTCACACATCCTACCAGATCACCATGGACTAAGGCTAGCCTTCAATAACAACAAAATTGACAAAAAGCCCACATACATATGGAAACTGAATAACACTCTACTCAATGACAACTTAGTCAAGAAAAAAATTAAAGTATTTGTAGAATTTATGAAAATTGAGATAAAGCATACTCACACTTATGGGACACAATGAAATCAAATTTAAGGGAAAAACTCATAACTCTGAGTGCCTCCATTAAAAAAGAAAAAAAATACTGGGGAGAGCATTTACAGCACACCTGAATGCTCTACAACAACAACAACAAAAAAAAGTTAAATACAGACAAAAGGAGTAGATGACAGGAAATAATCAAACTCAGGACTGAAATCAACCCAGTAGAAATAAAAAGAACTACACAAAGAATCAAGAAAACCAGGAGCTGATTTTCAGAAAAAAATCAACAAAATAGATAAACCCTTAGCCAGAAAACCAGAGGGCACAGAAACAGTATCCAAACCAACAAAGTCAGAAATGAAAAAAAAAAAAAAAAAAACCAAAAAAACAAAAAACAAAAAAAATAAAACACTCCCTCTCCATTGACTATACGTGAGAGTTCACCCTGAACTCTCAGGGCTCAGGTAGCAGTGCTGCCTGGGAACAGACAATTCCTATCCAAGGCCAGCCTTGGCTCAGTTTCATCAGGACTGGCAGCCTGCCCACAAGTTGCTGGGCACTTGAAAGAGTCACAGAAGGGCTCTCACTACAGATGAGTTGAGTCCACTCTCTTTTGCCACTGACTATCACTGAGAGGCCACCTGGAATTGTCAGGGCCCAGGAAGCAGTGCTGCCTGGAAAAACACTTCAAGCCCAAGGACAGAGCCAGCCCAGTTGCATTAAGACCCAACACCACCATCAGAACACAGAGCCTATCCAGAGAGTTGAACACACAGGAGAAATCTTCCTCCTGAGACCACAGGCCCACAGACTCACAGACCTACAGACCCAGAGATCCAAAGACCGACAGGAGAGACAGGCTCCAGCACAGATAACAAGGTCACCTAGTAGCATCAATAACAAGATGGCAAGAGGAATGTACAAGAATCTAAGAAACAAAAACAAAGACAACCTGGCAACATCAAAACTCAGTTCTTCCATCACAGCAAATAGAAGATGACCCAACTCAACAGAAAACAAGATATATACTTAAGATCATACTTCACAATGATGATGGAAATCCTTAAGAAGCACATAAATAACACTTAAAGAAGTACAAGAAAGCCAGGAGAATACACACAACAAGTTAAAACCATTAAAGAGGAAACACACACACACACATACACACAAACACACACACACACACACACACACACACACACACACACACACAACCACTTAAAGAACTACAGGAAAGCACAATGAAATAGGTAAAGGAACTGAAAACAGGAATAGAGACAATGAAGAAATCACACAAGAAAACAAAACTGAAGTTGAAAAACATAGGAAACACATCGGGAGTCATAGACATAAGCATCACCAACAGATTTCAAGAGATGGAAGAGAGAATCCCAGTTGCAGAAGACACCATAGAAAACATTGACAGGCCTTCCAGACAAGAGAGAAGGCTGGGTCTCTGCCATCAAGACTCATGTACTGCCTCCAGAAAGCTGAACTCTCAGAACAGAATAGCATCCCAAGTTCTTTTCTACCTGAGCCAAAAGTGAGCCTGAAACACAAGCCCATTGGCTATTCTGAGAGGGAATGCAAGAGTTCTCAGACTGCAGGGAGCATCTTGCTCTCTGGAAAAGTGTCCTTTCCAACACAGAGAGAGAGCCTGATCTCATCAATAATGACTCAGGACCTGCAGGAAGAAAGCTGAGTTCCCAAGATAACCTAAAAAGAGATTTCGAACCTGAGCCAGTGGAGACAGAAGACTCAGAGTTCTGAATCACTATCCTCAAAACTCACTGTCTGCATGCAAAGAGCCTCACACCTAAGAGCAATCTCCCTCTGAGCCCACAGGCCCTCAGACACATGGGAGAGACAAGCACAAGTCAGAGAACACCTATAATCACAGATAACAAGATGGCAAGAAGAAAGCACAAGAACCCAAGCAACAGAAACCAAGAAAAAATGCCAACATCAGAACCCAGAACTCACACCACAGCAAGGATTAAATTTCTCTACACACCAGAAAAACAACATTTAAATTTAAATCACACTTCATGATAATGATGAAGATCTTCGAGAAATGTGTGAATAACTTCATTTAAAAAGTTACAGAAGAACCAGGAGAAATCACTCAAAGAACAATAGGAAAACACAACCAAACAGGTGAAGGAATTGCAAATGAAAATAAAAAAAAATAAAGAAATCACTAAAAGAGAAAACCCCAGAGATAGAAAACCCAAGAAAGTGATCAGAAGTCATAGAAGCAACCATCACCAACAAACTACAAGAGATGGTAGAGAGGATCTCAGGAACAGAAGACAACATAGAAGCCAGAGAGAGAAGATGCAAAAATCAAAATGCTCCTAAACTAAAATGTCCAGGACATCCAGGGCACAATGAAAAGACCAAACCAAAGGATAATAAGTATAGAAAAGTGCAAAAAATATAAACTAAAAGGCACAGTAAATATCTTCAACAAAATAATATAAGAAAACTTCCCTACCCTTAAGAACAAGATGACCATGAACATACAAGAAACCTTCCGAACTCCCAGTCGATTGAACCAGAAAAGAAATTTTTCCTAACACATAATAGTCAAAACACTAAATGTTTAAATCAAAGAAAGAATACTAAAAGCAGTAAAGGGAAAAGGACAAGTAACCTTAAAGGCAGACCAATCAGAATTATACCAGACTTCTCAACAGAGACTATGAAAACTAGAAGATTCTAGATAGACATCATACAGTTCCTAGGAGAACACAAATGCAAGCTGAGGTTACTATATCCATCAAAACTCTCAATTACCATAGATGGAGATACCAAGATAGTCAAGGACAAAAGCAAATTTACACAACATTTGACCATAAATTCTGCCCTACAAAGAATAATAGATGAAAAATGCAACACAAAGAGGGAAATTACACCCTAGGAAAAGAAAGAAAATCATGCAAGAAAACCAATAGAAGAAAAGCACACAAATATAATTCGATCTCTAACAACAAAAATAATATGAAACAATAATCACTATTCCTTAATATCTCTTAACATCAATATACTCAATTCCCCAATTAAAGGATATAAACTATCAGACTGGATATGTAAATAGGATCCAGCATTTTACTGCATACAGAAAACTCATTTCAGAGACAAAGACACTACCTCAGAGTAAAAGGCTGAGAAATAATTTTCCAAGCAAACAAGCTGGAGTAGCCATTGTAACATCGAATAAAATAGATGTTCAACCAAAAGTTATCAAAAAAGATAAGGAAGGACATTTTTTACTCGTCACAGGAAAAAAATATTAAGATAAACTGTCAATCCTGAACATCTATGTTCCAAATACAAGGATGCCCACATTTATAAAAGAAACCATATTAAATCTCAGAGCACATATTGTACTACCCAGTAATAATGGGAGATTTCAACACTCTATTCTCATCAATGGACAAATTATGGAAGCAGAAACTGAACAGAGACCCAGTGAACCTATCAAAGGTTATCAGCCAATTGGAATTAACCGACAGCTACAGAATATTACACCCTAAAGCAAATTAATATACCTTTTTTTCAGTACCTCACAATACCTTCTCCAAAACTAACCACATGGTCAGTCACAAAACAAGCCTCTATGGGTTTAAGATGATTGAAATAGTCACATGCATCCAGTCAGAACATCATGGACTAAGACTGGTCTTTAATAACAGCAGTAAAACCCTCATATACACATGGAAGCTGAACAATGCTTTACTTAATGATGATATGGTCAATAAAGAAATAAAAAAGAAATTAAGGATTTTGTTTAGAATTTAATGAAAATGAAAATACAACTAACCCTAAACCCTGAATTTTTACCTCACACCAGTCAGAATAGCTAAGATCAAAACTCAGATGACATCAGATGCTGGCGGGGATGTAGAGAAAGAGGAACACTCCTCCACTGTTGGTGGAATTGCACGCTAGTGCAACCACTCTAAAACTCAGTATGGTGGTTCCTCAGACAATTGAACATACTACTACCTTAAGATTCAGTTACTCCATTCCTAGGCATATACACCAAAGATGCCCCAACATATAATAAGGACACATGCTCCACCCTGTTCAAAGCAGCCTTATTTATAATAATCAAAAGCTAAAAAGAACCCAGATGTCCTTCAACAGAGGAATAGATAAAGAAAGTATGGTACATTTACATAATAGAATACTACTCATCTATTAAAAACATATGTACTTATTGATATGTGAATTTTCAGCAAAGAGTTTGGAACATTCCTTATACAACTGCAGGCCATATGAAGCTCAATAGAAAGGAAGACCTAAATTTGGGTGTTTCATTTCTACTTATAAAGTGGGACAAAAAAATCAATGGAAGTAAACTTTTGGAAGGACTTGAGAGCAAGAAAAACAGAGATGGGAGGAAAGAGGGAGAGAATCAGGTATGGGAGGAGTTGGACAAGTTGTACAGTTCAGGATTTTGAATAGAGGTCTGTGTCAACGTGGTTGGAGAACTGGTTCTAGCAACCAGAATGTCCCAGATGCCAGAAAAACAAGAACCTCTGATGACCCCACTCGGATGACATTAGTTGACATACCCTACAAAGGGAAGAATCTGTCAAAACCATATTCAGAAGTTAGCTATGCTCCCCTCAGTTGAGGGATGAGACCACCCACTCATCTTCAAATTTTTAACTCATTATTGCTCCTGTGTAAATTATACAGGTACAAAGACTGGAGCAGAAACTGATGGAATGAACATCCATCCTACATATAGAACCCAAACCCAGATACTATTGCTATGCCATGAAGTGCTTGCTGGCAGGAGCCTGATACAGCTGTCTCTTGAGAGGATCTGTCAGATCTAGACCAGTACAGATGTGACCACTCATAGTCAACCATTGGACTGATCCCAGGAATCCCAATGAATGAGTTTTGGAAGGACTGAAGGAGCTGAGGGGGCCTTATCTGGCATCAATGAGAGGAGAAGCTCTAGGTTCTGTGAAGGCTTGATGCCCTAGTGTAAAGGAATGCTAGTGTGGTGAGGCAGGAGTGGGTGGGAGAGTACCTTCATAGAAACAAAGAAGGATGGAATAAGGAATTTACAATGGGGAAACTTGGATAGGGTATGTAATATTTCAGATATTTAAAATATCTGGGCTAATAAATATAAATATGAAAAACTCAAAATTAGAAAGATTGGGAATATTCAGTATTTTTATCTCATTTCTAATTTAAGAAAATATTATTTATGAACTGAACTGTTGTCTTCTTTCAGCTGGAAAGTAGCTCTATATACCCTGCTTCCAGAGATCTACATACATCAGCATTCTCATGTTTACTACTAACAATATATTTCCAAAAAAATTTTGAGTGTAGCCAGCTATGCAGCATTTTGGTATGACTACACAAGTACCCTCCTAGATGCCCACCTTCTGACAGTACTCAGCACAATCCTAGCTCCTTGCTGATATTATATGAACCCTCCCTGAGAACTATATTACCTCCCTGTCTTAGCTCTAGGCTAGACTTTCTCTGGCCTCCTACACTAAGCCTTTTAAGTTTGCCCTGGTTGCTTGCAATGAACCTGCTTTTATACTTGTTTAATTTAGTTTGATCTGACTTACTACATCAGCAGATATACTTTATCTGGGAAGGAAACATAATAGCACAATTCCCATGGCTGTTAGTTTCCAAGCCTGGTACCCACACATCTCATTTCACAGGCCCCATGCACCCTCACATCATAGAGGCATCAGAGTTGGAACTGCTGCTTCCATCTTCCTCTCTGCCATTGCTTTCACACACTGTTCTCCACAGTCCAGTAAAATCATGATTCAACAATCCATAACTTATCAAGCAGATTGAATAGTGTTAAATTTTCAATCCACAATACATCTAAACAGTAAATTCACAGTCAATTAATAAAAATATAAATCACCCATCTAAACAAGATAAAACTGATCTAATTCACCTTGATCTTAACCATCCTTCTCTGCTGCCTCCATCGTGAATATTCCACTTTCTCCTCCTCTTCCACTTTACCAAACTTTATTTTCTCATGCTTTTTACAGTCCAATTATGTATTGCCTTGATATCAACCTAAAATACTATAGTCAAATTTTTTTTCATAGTTTTCTTTCAAATTTTGCTTTAGCAACTTTATTAATCAATCCAACCACTGATGTCAGATGTTCATTCTATAATTCTTGGGGAAAAATGAGCAACTTTGAAAAAAATTTTTTTCAGGGAAAGGACATGAAGAATATACATCTCCTTTGAATCTGATGACAAACACAGATATAAGATGAGCAAATCGCCCTAAAATGTTTATATTTATACATATTGTCTGATATGAACTTTACACTTTACTCAAAATATTGGCTTGATTCATATCTTAATTTTATAAAGTTCCAATTGAAATGTCATACCATGTCATGGATCTGCAGGTTCTTTTACTTTGATGTTTGCCATGTAAAATTGAGGAGAGAAACATAATATGAGTATTTACTAATTTTGTCAATAAAATTCAGTTGTTCTGCCAGTGATACTGAAAAGAAAAGCATGCTATACTAAATCACATTCCTTAAAATTCAATTGAATAACCTTCACATAATTTAACATAACCATAAATATAATTTCAATGTTTCATTAGATTTATGAGAGTAAACTCTTATGATTTTATTTTACAACTTCTGATATTGTCATGTGACATTAGCACCTAATCATTTCATAGTAAATATGTAAAAAACATCTCAAAAGAACAGATGTCTGAAGATCTGTCAATTTCAGCCTTTTCAAAATATTCTACCAATATATGTCAACATAACTAGGTGACAGAAAGAGAAATAGCCTTTTTCAGAAAAAAGCACTCAAATTTGTTATTAAGTACCAAATGTTCAGCCCTGAAAACATACATTAACAACATTATGTGGACTGAGACAGGTATAGGTCAGAATACATATGTATATACATATGTGCAAATAATAACAATTAATGAAAAAAAAACATGACTGTGAAAGCCAGTAAGGAGGTTCTTATAAAAAGGTTTGAAGGGGAAAAGAATGGAGGAGAAATAATGTTCATATTATTGTCTCAAAAATTAAAGAAAACATAAAAAATTTCTTACTTCAAACACTGAATGGCACTCTAAAGAATGATGTAAATTCATTCTATATATTAAGCAAATAATGTGGTAATTACAAACTATGCATTGAATTCTTTATCATTTCATTAGATTTGAAGTGTAGAATTTGTTTATTTATGTTTTTATGAGGATAAATTTTCATGTATGTAGCATATACATGTTTGTATACAGGAAGAGAGAATGGTGTTTGTGCTTTTGCACTTACATACAAATGTGTACAACCACATTGTATATATTCATCTGTTGTGCACTAACTTATTGCTTTGGGAAAAATTCTAAAATGAGCTTTTAAATTTCTCTTTAAGACTAGATTAACTGTTTTCTGCAAATCAGTGATTAAGTTATCTGCACTGAGCCAACACTATGTTAAAAATACCTGGGAGGCCTGGTATCTGATATGAATGCTAGAAATTGCAACTGATATCATCTCTTTATACAATATTAAGTGCTTTTAGGTACCAATTCATTTACACAGAATAGTATTGAATACTTTTTAATATTTGTCAGTAATTACAATCAGTTTCTTCCACATTTTTCTGATGGCATTCTTCATTTCCTTATTCCTGAAAGTATAAACTATAGGATTGAGCAATGGTGTTAACACTGTGGTAAATATAACAGCATTTTTCTCAAAGGAAAATGCAGATATAGGTTGTGCATATGTTAATATGCACGGGACAAAAAACAAAACCACAACAGTAATGTGGGATCCACAGGTAGAAACAGCTTTATATTTCCCTTCAGAACTGTGGGCTCTCAAAGACAACAAGATGATACCGTAAGAGACAAGCAAAATCGACAAGATTATGATGCAGATAGACCCACTGTTTGCAAACACCAAAATGACAAATATGTGTGTGTCAGTACAGGCAAGCTTCAGTAATGGAAACAAGTCGCACATATAGTGATCAATGATATTGGGTCCACAGAAGGGTAATTTCAAGGTGAAGATAATTTGTATGATAGAATGTAAAAAGCCTCCTGCCCAGGACACCATCACAAGATTGCCACAGAACCTCCGGTTCATGATAGAGGAGTAATGAAGGGGTTTGCAAATGGCCACATAGCGGTCAAAAGCCATAGCAGACAGTACAATCACCTCCATCCCAGTAAAAAAGTGGACAGCAAACAGTTGTGTCATGCAGCATTCAAAGGAGATGGTCTTCCTCTCATAGAAGAAGTCTACAATCATCTTGGGGGTGACAGTAGAAGAAGTGCAGGCATCCAGGAAGGACAGGAATATCAAGAAGAAGTACATGGGGGAGCTCAGCAGTGCAGGGCTATAGATGATGGTTACCACAATTAATATATTTCCCCCCACAGTTGCCAGGTAGATCATCAAAAATATAACAAATAATATTTTCTCAACTTGTGAGTTCTGTGAAAGTCCAATAAGAATGAACTCGGTGACACAGCTCTGGTTTTTCATAATTCATAAGACGATGGTGCAAGTGATATGTTCAACTAAAAGCTATAATTATTAAAAAATAAATATTTAATAAATTTTAAAGGATTACTATAAACTACTGGTGTACTGTTATGCAAAATTATCTTGATTTATCTTATTACCACTAAAAACAGAATATTGCAATGTTTATAAAAATATAGATTAATATAGAATTGAAAATAAAAATTAAAAAAATTTAAAAAAAGAAAATAAGAATTAACTTTTTGACAAGATAAAATAGCCATATTTTAAATACCGAGATAAATGAATATACTCCTTTATATTGGTGAGCAACAGAAAAAAATATGTATTTGAACAATCATTTTTATCATTATCTTAGTATTTTTTAAGTGAAATGTTAAAAAAAATTAGAAGCTACATTTAGGTATAAAGAAGAGGTGACAATTTAATAATATTGTCAGATATTGCATGCAATAGTTCAGGATGGGAAATCTTCGTTGACTAATCAGAGCACTGCCTTATCTGGCAATAAGAGAGGTGACAAAAATATTCATTTATGGCTGCACTATGAATTTGTTTACAACTATGAATGATCTTGAAAAATCAAGTTAATCAACCTACGTTCTGATAAATAATAATCTGTCAGTTGTGTGTTCAAAATGTTGTAACTAACTTTTTGTTCATTTTAAGATGGAATCAGAACTTTATAAAATATATCATACTGTTTTCATGAAAGCCAAATGAGATTAGTGAGAATACAAGATATGATAAGCTATTCAGGACTCACTCCTAATCAAAAGTATGTGACACAGCTTATTAATCATACTTTATTTGATCAAAGTTTATAATGAAATTGTTAAGATAAAACAAAGAGTAGATGATTTCTCTGGGATCTTAAAAATTTATGGTGCAAATACCCAGGAGGGCTCCACAAAGACAACTGGGTAAAAACTAAGATTGTTTTTCTCAGTAAAAACAATACAGTAGCATTGTTTTGTTTTTCTGCCATCTCCTTCTGTGTGTAAAGGATAAATAATGCTGTTTATGTACTTGTTTGGAAAAGGTATCTTGATAAAGGCAGCAGAATATATGTTGAAGAATCAAAATTATGAACCAATTAGTAAGACATAGATGCTAGTGGCAGCACATATCTGAAGAAGAAAGATTACTCATTGAAGACAATTTAGGCTCTTGAGTCTTAATTACTTGCTTAACCTTTTATTAATATAATAAAGTTATCTAGAAAATATAATTTTTCAACATATATAATAAGAAATTTATATAAATAACCTATAAAACATGTTCATAACAACCTATCTGACCCTTGATGCAGAAAGTCAAATGAAAATGTCAAATATCACTCATGGTACTTGCCTCATATATTTCATTTACACAAACAGGTTTAATAGTAACAATGTTTTTATAGTGATCATATAAATATTAATTATGGAACCAAAGTATAGAAAGACATATTAATTACTATGAATAAGGAGCCCTAAATAATGACACTCACCAGATAATTTAATTTCAGTTATATATCACTTGATTTGTAGCGACAAAACTGGTTAAGTGTTGTTCATCATATCTATTCACAAAGTAAAATACTTTATTTTGTAGCTGAAAGACATAATGGCATCAATGCATAATACTTTATAATGTTCTTAATAATAGCATAATATAAAGACCATATTCTAAGGAAAAAAAAAAAAACAACACCCACCCTAACTGAAATTTTCTAAAATAAACAAGATTCAATGTTAATTTTAAAATGAAGTTAAATTAGCATTATATTTTGCATTCTATATATGATGCCAATTCATTTCAACCAAAGTGACATTGTCATCTTTCTTTTTTCAAGTTTTTTTAATTGAATGACTTTATTATTAAAAAGCAAAGATAAATGTACAAATTTTAAGCATTTTTGTATAAACATATACAAATATATTTTGTCAGTACTTGGTATTTTTAAAGGTTTGATAGTGTGCACTAAGATCTTACTAGTTACAATGAGCATAAAGTACAAGTAAAACAAGATGTAACCTGGAATTAGTCAAAGTTTTCTGGTTGTGTAAAGACTAAGTATAATGGTTGTTCATTTTCTTTTAATTTTCTTGAACTTCATATAATATGTGAGTTGTTTGTGGGGTGTTCAGAGCTTTCTGGGGTTAGTATCCAATTATAAGTGACTGCATACTATGTCTGGTTTTTTTTGTGTCTGGTGTATCTCACCCAAGATGATATTTTTAGATGCATCCATTTTCTTAAGAATTTCATAAAGTCATAGTTTCTAATAGCTGAGTAGTACTCCACTGTGTAAATATACCACAATTTTTGTATCCATTGCTCTACTGAAGGACATCTGGGTTCTTTCCAGCTTCTGGCTATTATAAATAGGTTTGCTATGAACATTGTAGTGCATGTGCCTTTGTTGTATGTTGGAGCTTCTCTGGGGTATATGCCCAGAAGTGGAATAACTGGGTCTTCAGGTAGTACTATGTCCAATTTTCTGAGGAACCACCAGACAGATTTCCAGAGTGGTTGTACCAGTTTACAACCCCACCAACAGTGGAGTAGTGTTCCTCTTTCTCCGCATCCTTGCCAGCATCTGCTGTCATCTGAATTTTTGATCTTGGTCAATCTGACTGGTGTGAGGTGTAGTCTCAGGATTATTTTCATTTGCATTTCCCTGATAGCTAAGGATGTCGAGCACTTCCTTAGATGCTTCTCAGCCTATCGATATTTATCAACTGAGAACTTTTTGTTTAGCTATGTGTCTTGCTAATAAATCAACTTCCATAACTTGTGTTAAAGCATAGAAAATGAGGAGCACAATGTATTTACATAGTTACCATGACAATGGTTATGATGTTATTTTACTTATGAGATGATAAACATAACATTAAGTTTTTGTACTAATTGAATTTCGTTGCATAAATAATAATTATTTAAAATTGATCTAGATGGGAATAATTATTTGTTTAGATATTACAAATGTTTCTATTTTTCTCTGTCTTGATAAATGAGTATGTGATAAAGCTCTGTGGCCATATTCTGTGAATCAATGCCAGTGAAAATTTAAAGCCTTATGTTTTTTCTTATTTTCATGATTCTATAATGAGACTAAATATGAATTAAGCTCAAAATTAGAAATTGTATAATTTCTGCCATTCGAGTCTATGAAGCATGTGGGAGTGGTAGAGAATCAACATATTTTGTTTACATATATAAAATTATCGTAGGATAAATAAAATGTATTTTGAAAATGGGTTAAAAAACAGCTTGATATTAAAATATCCAGAATTATGGAATGATGTATGACATCTTAAGATCTCTTCTACATTAAAAAAAAAATAAATGAAATACCTTGGTGTGACTCTAACTAAGCAAGTGAAGGACCTGTACGACAAGAACTTCAAACCTCTAAAGAAGGAAATTGAGGAGGATCTCAGAAAATGGAAAGCTCTCTCATGCTCATGGATTGGAAAGATCAACATCTTAAAAATGGCCATCCTACCAAAAGCAATCTACAGATTCAATGCAATCCCCATCAAAATTCCAACCCAGTTCTTCATGGAATTGGAAAGATCAATATGAAAATTCATATGGAATAACAAAAGACCTAGAATAGCGAAATCCATCCTCAACAACAAAAAAACATCTGCTAGAATCACTATCCCTGACCTCAAGGTGTATTACAAGGCAATTGTGCTGAAAACTGCATGGTACTGGTACAGAAATAGGCATGTGGATCAATGGAATAGAATAGAAGATCAAGAAATTAGCCCTCATGTATATGGTCACCTGATTTTTGACAAAGGAGCAGTAAACATTCAATGGAAAAAGGTCAGCCTATTCACCAAATGGTGCTGGTCCAACTGGCACTCAGCATGCAAAAGAATGAAAATAGACCCTTTCTTATCTCCTTGTACAAACTCAAGTGTAAGTGGATCAAAGATCTCCACATTAAACCAGATACACTGAAACTATTAGATTAGAAAGTATGAAAAACCTAGGAACACATAGGCACAGGAGAAAATTTCCTGAACAAAACACCAATGGCTCAAGCTCTAAGGTCGAAGATTAACAAATGGGACTTAATGAGATTGCAAAGTTTGGGTAAGGCTAAGGACATCGTCAAGAAAACAAAACGGCAACCAACAGAATGGGAAAAGATCTTTACCAACACCACATCAGATAGAGACCTAATATCCAAGGTATACAAGGAACTCAAAAAGCTAGACACCAGAGAATCAAATAACCCTATTAAAAAATGGGGTACAGAGCTAAACAAAACGTTTTCAGTTGAGGAACACCGAATGGCTGAGAAACATCTGAGGAAGTGCTCAACATCCTTAGCCATCAGGGAAATGCAAATTAAAACAACCCTGAGATTGCACCTCACACCAGTCAGATTGGCCAAGATCCAAAACTCAGATGACAACAGATGCTGGCAAGGCTGTGGAGAAAAAGGAACACTTCTCTACTGTTGGGGTTGCAAGCTAATACAACCACTCTGGAAATCTGTCTGGCGATACCTCAGAAAATTGGATATAGTACTACCTGAAGACCCAGCTATTCCACTTCTGGGCATATACCCCACAGACACTTTAATACACAACAAAGATATATGCACCACAATGTTCATAGCGGCTCTATTTATAAGAGCCAGAAGCTGGAAAGAACCCAGATGTCCTTCAGAAGATGAATGGATACAAAATTTGTGGTACATATACACAATGGAATACTACTCAGCCACCAGAAACAATGACTTAACCAAATTCTTAAGAAAATGGCTGCATCTAGAGAATATCATCCTGAGTGAGATAACCCAGTCACAAAAGAACAGACATAATATGCAGTCACTGATAGTGGGATGCTAACCCCAGAGGCTTGCACTCCCCTAGAAACAACTCACAGACTGTATGAAGTCCACGAAATAAAGAAAACAAAAAAAATATTTACAAAACAAGAAGACTTTGACTATTTCTATGTTGCATTTTGTTTTGCATGTACTTTATGCTCATTGTAACTAGTAGGTTTTCAATGCATACTGTCAAGCCCTTGAAAAAATCAAGTACTGACTAAAAATATATTCACATAATTTTATGTAAAAATTATTTTAATATCTGAAGAAATTGTAGTGACAAAAATGTATAATTTTCAGCAAAAAATGTTTAAAATCTGTACATTTATCTTTGTTTTGTAAAATAAAATTTGTTTTAAAAAAATTAAATAAAACAACTTTGAATTACTAACAAATGAAACTATAAATACAACATTGATATGCATGTGTCAGAGATGAAGCTTTTAACTAAGTCAGAAGAACAGATAAAATTAAATTTTCATTTGTAAACATTTTAAATGTTCACATATTGTCATATGTACTCTGTAATCTACAAAGCAGCATAAGATTTATAGTCTTTATTTGAAATAAAAAAGCTGTCATTGTTAAAGTAGTTAAAATTAATTATCCAGATAGAAATCAAAATTATCAATAATTTTTAAGTTTATTAAAACACCTGGAGGTCTGCAGACCATTTACCATATTTTCAAGGACCTTACTTAACAAAGTTTTTCACATTGCCTACTTTGATGTGTTATCTTTCCATAATGGTCATGCACTAAGGTCAATATGTATACACATTCAATTACCTTTGGTTTCAATTCATTTTATCATATAGGAACCAATTTATATTCCCTTCACTTTTATAAAGTTCCATGAATTCTTTTCTCTAATAGATTTATACTTGAATTTCTAGAACTATATAGGATGTCACTAACCATCTCCTTGAGTAGTAACTTTGGGAACTTTGTCTTTCTTTACCTATCTGTCCACATAGCCCATTATTTTATCACCAAAGTTAATTGTAGCAAGAGTATATTTGCAGAGTAGAGAAGATCTTTGCTAATATAAAATGTCTGTACAAATTATATATACATATATATGCATAAGCACACATATATATGTAATACATATATGTGCATATATCATAAAGTATGAGCAAAAGGTTGTTGTTATAGGTGGTTATTTTGAAATGTAACTCAAAATAGTTATTACAAATTATAATCATCAATTCAAGTCTTATTAGAAATTATTTCTGTTAAAGTCCATTTTAAAATAGTTTATCTTTTTATCTAAATTTACTAGCTACCCGTAAAAGATACATATCTTGTCTGTGTCTCAATGTGAAGATTTTGCTATAGCTCTTTGAAATATGCTATCCAAAGATAAGTAATCACCCTTTTCCCTCAGTCAGTGTTGACCCTCTAATGCCCTTAAATGTCTTGATTTTCTTATCTTACTATTTTTGAAATATTGGAGAAAACACTTTTTCTGTTCCCTCCCATCTCCTTTCTAATGGATTTCAAAAATGCCTCTTTGATGACTTGGTGAATCAGCTCAACTGGGGAGAGCAATCAACCCAGAACTACCAAGACTAATGCAGTTTAAAACCTCAATTTATCCATTCATCTTCTGAAGGGCATCTGGGTTCTTTCCAGCTTCTAGCTACTATAAATAGAGCTGCTATGAACATTGTGGTGCATATATCTTTGTTGTGTACTAAGGTGTCTCTGGGGTATATGCCCAGAAGTGGAATAGCTGGGTCTTCAGGTAGTATTATGTCCAATTTTCTGAGGTATCGCCAGACTGATTTCTAGGGTAGTTGTATTAGTTTACAACCCCACCAACAGTGGAGAAGTGTTCCTCTTTCTCCGCAGCCTCGCCAGCATCTGTTGTCATCTGAGTTTTGGGATCTTGGCCAATCTGACTGGTGTGAGGTGCATTCTCAGGGTTGTTTTGATTTGCATTTCCCTGATGGCTAAGGATGTCGAGCACTTTCTCAGATATTTCTCAGCCATTCGTTATTCCTCAACTGAGAACGTTTTGTTTAGTTCTGTACCCCATTTTTAATAGGGTTATTTGATTCTCTGGTGTCTAGCTTTTTGAGTTCTTTGTATACCTTAGATATTAGGCCTCTATCTGACTATTCATATAGATTTATGTAAAAATTATTTTAAAATCTGAAAAAAAAAGTACTGACAAAAATGTATTGTATAATTTTACACAAAAATGCTTGAAATCTGTACATTTATCCTTGTTTTGTAAAATAAAGATGTTAAAAAAAAAACCTCAATTTAGATTTTTCTGACAGGTTCTAAGGCAAAAATTTAACACTTAAGGGAACTTAAGTAGAAATAAATCACAGTGAAGTTCCTTCATTCTGTAACATAGGTGAATTTGAACATAATTTTCTTTCTTGTGACATATTTTGTGTTAAGTTGTGGATAAATCATTTATAGTTTTAATATTGATATTCAATATTATATACAGTTTAACAGCACTTCAGTTTTCCATAACTCTAAATCAGTATTCTTCACAAAACCTTAAAGCATCCTAGTTTTGTACCTGAATGGTGAATATTTTTATACATAAATAATGAAATCACGATCTGAAGACTTCATGGGCACTTGAGCAGTTATTACTTCTAAATGCTATTTTCTAGCCTGTATATATATATATATATATATATATATATATAGATAGATAGATAGATAGATAGATAGATAGATAGATATAGATATAGATATAGATATAGATATAGATATATATAGATATATATCATTTTATAGAGTTCTATATTCTCTGATTTTCATAACAACATCCTCCATTTAAAATAATGAATCTGATCATTAGAGATTATAAATGTCTTAAAAACACACTTATAAATTGCAATGTCAGTGTTTGGGTTACATACACAGTAACTTGACCACAGTACTAAAACTATAAATTATTTTACCACAGTGAAATCATGTCTGAAATTATAAAAGTTTACCTTATATGTCTAAAGCATAAGTAGGTTGTATTAAAAACCTGAATACAACCATGCTCTGTTTTCTGAAAAGTACAGGCTGTTCTCTTGTGACCAAAGACTGTATACAGTGCTTTCTTCCACTTGTAAAAAAGAGTAGATCTCCCAGAGTAGAAGAATGTTACTAATGCTTCTCTCCAATTTTATTCAGTGCATCATGTTTTAATCATACAAAAAAAAAAAACCAAAAAAGTTCCATTTTAATAGCAAATGCAATTTAATGTGGGTTTCTACAGAAGAGATTCACTTGTGAGACCTATTCTTTGCTCCCTGAGGTCTTGTAAGCCTTATGGTCCCAGGAGTATACTTTTTTACTTGATTAAATGTTGTAATACTTCAAATCTCATCCAAAGTCAAGTTAAAAATATTGGAGTGGAAATGATTCTATTTGGTGATTTTTGATGAGATATCACTCTCAGGAATAAAACACTTATAATGAGTGGAAAGTGGTATCTCTGTGCAGATTTTAAGTACAATGCCTATGTAATAACAGAAACAAGCACTGTTTTTTGTCATGAAGAACACTATTAATTATTATATAAGAATAATTTGAATGGTTAGTAAAATACTAACAAATACTGTATCCATTAGTAGATATATTAATTTCCTCTAAGATTATTTATTGACTTATTGACAATTTCACAAACATATACAATATGTTATGATTCATATTGTCCAATCATTATCTTCTCTTGCTTTCTTTCAATCCTTGTCACTCCCTCTTTTCAACTGCATTAATAGCTATCGTTTCTGACTCTGGCTGTAGGAGTGCTTGGATAAATATGGGCATGGAATTATTTACTGGAGTTTGTTCAATTTCACATGTCTAAAGAAAATAATACCCCTTTCAACCAATCTTTAATTGTCAATATCTTCTCAAAAAAAGAAAAAAAATCATGAGTCCATTCGGTATTCATGATTGAACGTTACAAAATTAGTTCTATTGCCACTATTATGGAGGTATCAATATGTACTGCATCTTTGTGATTCCAGTTTCATTATCATATATAGAACACACAATCTCGTGAATTCTATCACTTTTCACTCATTCTTTCTTTCTTGAAAAGAAAGAAATAAAATTCTTTTTTATTGAAAAACTTTATTTTAAAAAATAAAGATAAATGTACAAATATTAAGTATATTGCATAAAAGTATACAAATATATTTTTGTCATTGCTTGGCTTTTTTTAAGGCTTGATAGTATGCATTAAGATCTTATTAGTTACAATGAGCAAAAACTACAAGTAAAACAGAATGTAAACTGAAATTAGTCAAAGTTATCTTGGTGTGTAAAGATTAAGCATAATGTTTTTTTCTTTTTTCTTTTATCTTGAACTCCACACAGTCTGTGAGTTGTTTCTGGGGTGTTCAGAGCTTTCCAGGGTTAGTATCCAATTATCAGTGACTGCATATAAGTTTGTTCTTTTGTGACTGCGTTATCTCACTCACAATGATATTCTCTAGATGCATCCATTTTTTAAGAATTTCATAAAGTAATAGTTTTTTATAGCTGAGTAGTACTCCATTTTGTAAATGTACCACAATTTTTGTATCCATTCATCTACTGAAGGACATCTGGGTTCTTTCCAGATTCTAGCTATTATAAATAGAGCTGCTATGAACATTGTGGTTCATGTGACTATGTTCTATGTTGAAGCAACTCTGGGGTAAATGCCCAGAAGTAGAATAAATGGGTCGTCAGGTGGTACTATGGCCAGTTTTCTGAGGTATCGCCAGACTGATTTCCAGAGTGGTTGTATCAGTTTATAACCCCACAAACAGTGAAGAAGTGTTCTATTTCTCCACATCCTTGCCAGCATCTGCTGTCATCTGAATTTTTTATCATGGCCAATATGACTGGTGTGAGGTGGAATCTCAGGGTTATTTTGATTTGTATTTCCCTAATGGCTAATGATGTTGAGCACCTCCTTAGAGAATTCTCAGCCATTCGATATTCCTCAATTTTGAAAGTTTTGTCTAGCTCTATACCCCATTTTTTAATAAAGTTGTTTGATTTTCTGGTGTCTAGCTTCTCGAGTTCCTTGTATACTTTGGATATTAGTCCTCTGTGTGATGTGGGGTTGGTAAAGAAAGATCGTTTCTCATTCTGTTGGCTGTTGTTTTGTATTCTTGACTGTGTGCTTAGCCTTGCAGAAATTTTGCAATCTCATTAACTCTCAAATGTCAAACTTTGACCTTAGAGCATGAGCCAGTGGTGTTCTGTTCAGGATATTTTCTCCTGTGCCTAGTTGTTCTAAGGATTTCCCTACTTTCTCATATAATAGTTTCAATGTACCTGATTTAATGTGGAGATCTTTGATCCACTAGCACTTGAGCTATGTACAAGGAGATAAGAAAGGGTCTATTTTCATTCTTCTGCATGCTTTGTGCAAGTTGTACCAATACCATTTGTTGAATAGGATGTCCTTTTTCCATTGAATGTTTATTGCTCCTTTGTAAAAAATCAGGTGAACATATATGTGAGGACTTATTGCTGGATCTTCAATTATATTTTATTGATCCACGTGACTATTTCAGTTCCAATACCATGTAGTTTTTAGCACAATTGCTTTGTAATATAGCTTAAGGTAAGGGATAGTGATTCCTGCAGATGTTTTCTTCTTGTTGAGGATGGATTTTGCTATTCTAGGTCTTTTGTTATTCCAGATGAAAATACACATGGCTCTTTCCAACTCAATGAAGAATTAAGTTGCTATTTTGATGGGGATTGCATTGAATCTGTAGATTACTTTTGGTAAGATGGACATTTTTACAATGTTGATCCTTCCAATCCATGAGCATGGGGGATCTTTCCATTTTCTGAGATCTTCTTCCATTTCCTTCTTTAGAGGTTTTAAGTTCTTGTCATACAGATTCTTCACTTGCTTAGTTAGAGTCAAACCAAGGTTTTTAATATTTTTTTTTGTGACATTATGAAGTATATCTTTTACCTAATTACATTTTCCACATGTTTGTCCTTTGAGTAGAGGAAGGCTACTGATTTGTTTGAGTTAATTTTATATCCAGCCAATTTGCTGAACTTGTTTATCAGCTGTAGTAATTCTCTGGTGGAATTTGTGGCGTCACTCAAGCACACTATCCTGTCATCAGCAAACAGTGATATTTTTACTTCTTTTTTTCCTATTTGTATCCCTTTGATTTCAATTTGCTCTCTAATTGCTCTGTCCAGGACATCTAGTTCTATGATGAATAGGTAGGTGGAGAGTGGACAGCCTTGTTGAGTCCCTGATTCTAGTGAAATTGCTTCAAGTTTCTCACCATTAAGTTTGATGTTGGCTGTTGGTTTTCTGTATATTGCTTTTATTATGTATAGATATGGGCCTTGGATTCCTGTTCTTTCTAAGACTTTTAACATGAAGAGGAGTTGAATTTTACCAATTGCTTTTTGAAGATCTAGTGAGATATCCATGTAGTTTTTTCTTTGAGTTTATTTATATGGTGGATTATATTGATGGGTTTCCCTATATTAAACTATCCCTGCATCCCAGGGATTAAGCCTACTTCATCATGTTAAATGATAATTTTATATGTTCTTGGATTCGGATTGCAAGGCTTTTACTGAATATTTTTGCATCAATGTTCATAAGTGAGATTGGTCTGAATTTCTCTTTCCTGTTAGGGTCTTTGTGTGGTTTAGGAATGAGGGTTATTGTAGCATCAAAAAATGAGTTAGTGTTCCATCTGATTCTATTTTGTGGAATAGTTTGAAGAGTATTGGTATTAGGTCATCAATGAATGTCTGATACAATTCTGCACTCAACCCATCTGGACCTGGGCATTTTTTGGTTGAGAGAATTTAATGACTGCTTCTATTTCTCTAGGTGTTATGGGATTATTTAGATGGTTTATCTGGTTCTGGTTTAACTTTAATATCTGGTATCTGTCTAGGAATTCATGTATTTCCTCCAGATTTTCCAGCTTTGTTGAGTATAGGCCTTTGTAATAGACTCTGATGATTTCTTGAATTTCCTCTTGTTTAGTTGTTATTTTTAATTTCTTTTCTGATTTTTAAATTTGGATACTCTCTCTTTTCTTTCTAGTTAGTCTGGCTAAGGGTTTATCAACCTTGTTAATTTTATCAAAGAACCAGCTCTTGATTTTGTTGATTCTTTGAATTGTTCTTTTTGTTTCTCTTTGGTCTATTTCTGCCCTAATTTTATTTCTTGCCATCTACTCCTCTTAGGTGTATCTGCTTCCTTTTGTTCTAAAACTTTCAGCTGTGTTGACAAATTTCTGGTGTATGCTTTCTCCAGTTTCTTTTTGGAAGCACTCAGTGCTATGGGTTTTCCTCTCAGGACTGCTTTCTTTGCATCTCATAGGTTTGGGTATGCTGTGTTTTCATTTTCATCGAATTCTAGAAAATCCTTAATTTATCTCTTTATTTCTTCTTTGACCCTGCTACAGTTTAATAGAGCATTGTTTAGTTTCCATGTGTATATGGGCATTTGTTTTCTTTGTTGTTATTAAAGACCAGCCTTAGACCATGGTGATCAGAAAGGATGCATGGGAGTGTTTCAATCTCCTTATATCTATTGAGGCTCCTTTCGTGACCAAGTATATGGTCAGTTTTGGAGAAGGTGCCATGAGGTGCTGAGAAGAAAGTGCATTTTTTTGTTTTAGAATGATATGTTCTATATTTTCTAGATATAATATGTTCTATAATAGATATCTATTATTTCCAGTTGGTTCATAACCTCTGCTAGTTTGACTGTATCCTTGTTCAGTTTTTGTTTCCATGATCTGTCCATTGGTGAGAGTGGGGTATTGAGGTCCCCCACTATTATTGTGTGTGGTGCAATATATTTTTTGACCTTTAGTAAGGTTTCTTTTATGAATATCTATGCTTTTGTATTTGTAGCATGTATGTTAAGGATTGAGAGTTTCTCCTGAAAAATTTCCCCTGTAATGTGTAAAAAGTTTCCATCTTTATATTTTTTGAATATTTTCAGTTGAAGATCTATTTTATTCGATATTACAATGGCCACTCCAGCTTGCTTTGTGGGGCCCTTTGCTTGCTCTTTTCCCAACCTTTTACTCTGAGATAGTGTCTGTCTTTGAGTATGAGATGAGTTTCCTGTGTGCAGCAAAATGCTCTGATTTGTTTATGTATCCAGTCTGATAGCCTATATCTTTTTATTGGGGAGTTGAGTCCATTTATATTAACAGATATCAAGGAATAGTGGTTGCTGTTTCCTGCTATTTTTGTTTTGGGAGTTGAATTGTGCCAGTATGTCTTTCTTCCTTTGGTTTTCTTCCTTAGGAATTTTCGTGTTATAATTAGGATGTAGTTCCACTCTTTGTATTGTGTATTCCCTATAATTCGTGGAAGTTCTGTCTTTCTGGTCAGATATTGCATAAAATTAGTTTTGTCTTCAAATATCTTAGTCTCTTCATCTGTGGTGATTGAGAGTTTTTCTGGGTATAGCAGCTTGGGTTGACATTTCTGCTCTCTTAGGGTCTGCATGATGTCTGTCCAGGCTCTTCTATCTTTCATAGTCTCTGTTGAGAAGTCGGGTATGAAACTGATTGGTCTGCCTTTATATGTTACATGACCTTTTTCCCTTACTGCTTTTAGTACTTTTTCTTTGCTTTGGGCAGTTGGCTTTTTGACTACTATGTGTCAGGTGGAATTTCTTTTTCTGGGCCAACCTTTTTGGAATTCTATAGGCTTGTTTTATGCTCATGGTCATCTCATTCTTAAGGGTAGGGAAATTTTCTTCTACAATTTTGTTGAAGATATTTACTGTGCCTCTTAGTTCATATTCTTTACCCTCTTCTATTCCTTTCATTCTTAGGTTTGGTCTTCTCATTGTGTCCTGGATCTCCTGGACATTTTGGTTTAGGAGCTTTTTGGCTTTTGCATCTTCTCTGACTATTTTGTCTATATTTTCAATGTTGTCTTCAACCCTCGAGATTCTCTCTTCCATCACTTGTAGTCTGTTGGAAATGCTTGCATCTGTGACTCCTGATTTCTTTTTTAGGTTTTCTACCTCTAGTGTTGTCTCTTTTAGTGTTTTCTCTATTGTGTCCATTTTGTTTTAAATTCCTTCTTCCATTCCTTCATTTCTTTGGTTCTGTTTTCCTCTGGTTCTTTCAGTTCCTTGACTGTTTTTTCTGTTTACTCTTTAAATGCTTCTAATTCTTTACGGTTTTGCTTACTTTCTTGTTTATATATCTCTATCATCATCTTGAGGTAAGATTTCAGGTCCTACTCTTCTTTTTATGGAATGTTTGGCTTTGGGCTTTTTGCTGTGATGTGAGAGCTGGGTTCTGGTGTTACCATGTTGTTTTGATTTCCCTGGTGTAAGTTCTTTCTCTTTCCTCTTGCTATCTTTTTGTCTGTGTTTATATGTGTTCTTGTTGTCAGTGATTGTTTCTCGCCTCTCCCTTGTACCTTGCCTGTGTCCCTAGATATTTGCGTGTTCCTGGTGGAAGATGGCCTGAGCTCCTGTTCTTCAAGCACGGGCTGCCGACTGTAAACACTCAACAACGAAGCAGGTTTTCTGGTCCTCTGAATCAGTCGGGGTGGGCACACACTGTCTGCGTGCTTGGCAGAGAACTCTCTGTTCCCTGGCTACTCAAAATGCCTTCTCACCAGGCCTGTGTCCCTTGATCTCCATTGTTCCTGGTGGTGGATGGTCTGAGCACCCGTTCTGCACTCACAGTCCTCTGGTTGGGAAAAGCCCAATGCCAGGTTACTGAACTAAGAAGGGGAAGGGCGCACTTTCTGCGTGCTCAGCAGAGATCTCTCTACAGAGATCTCTCTGTACCTAGGATAGTCAGAACACCTTCTCACCAGGCATCTGTTACCTGATCGCTGCTGTTTCTGTTGGTGGATGTTCTGAGCGCCCGTTCTGCCAAGAAATAAAATTGTTTTAGAAAGAATTTTAAAATTATTTCTAAATCTTGGAGGAATGTAAATTAGCTGTGCCATTTAGGACTGACCATTGAACAGCTACTTGTTATAAATAGTTAGGCATTAATGCACTAAATGACCTTTGGTATTGAAGAAATAATTGATTTTCTTTGGATAAAAACATTTCTCCCCTTCTCATTCATTACTTCTTAGTTGGCTACAGTTCTTTCAGATGGTTGGAAGGGAAAGTGTAAATGACATAAATATTTTATAATCTCAAAGCATAAAAAATAGTTCTATAAAAATTGTTTCATAAAGAAGCTGCAATAATTAAAACTAAGAAGTACACTGTTCTGAATAACTAATCATGAATATATAGAAAAGTGACATAATGTCTATTTAATAAAACAACAGTAATAGTTCCTCCCCTAGCACCTGTGACTTCCTTTTTCATAGGCTTTTGACCATATTTATAGTACAAGGTATGTTTTCCTTTCTATTGATCATACATCAAGTTTAGTCTGAAAGTGATTATACCTAAAACAACCATAACACTACTGCACCAATGAATGTATTTTACATAATTTGTCAATATTCCATAATGTTGTGCCCTTGCCTTACTAAGAAAAAAAAGCAGGTTGTTAATGAGATTTTTTTTATTTGTTTTATGTAAGTACACTGTACAGTGTCATTATCTTTTTTTAAAACGACTTTATTTTACAAAACAAAGATAAATGTACAGATTTTAAACATTTTTTGCTTAAAATTATACATTTTTGTCAGTACTGTTTTTTCAGACATTAAAATAATTTTTACATAAAACCATGTGAATATATTTTTTTAGTCAGTACTTGATTTTTTTCAAGGGCTTAACAGGTTTTTTTTTCACCAACTGACTAAATAGAATCATCTAGAACTAAGAACACTATCCATCAGAGATAAATATACTAATTTATTATTTAATTTTTTTGCTTTATGTACATTGGGGTTTTGCCTGAATGTATGTCTCTGAAAAGGGTGTCAGATTCCCTAGAATAAGTGATAAAGATAGTTGTGAGCTGCCATATAAATGCTGGTAATAAAAATTGGTTCACAGATAGTGTTTTTAACTGCTGAGCTATCTTTCCATAAGTGCTAATGAAATTAAAAGCATGTTACAAATGTCCTATATGTATTTGCACAAGTAAATGTTCTAATATAAAAGGAAATAATTAGTTTATATCAAGAAACAATAGTTTAAAAGCCACAGCAAAAGTCAAATGAGTAGACAAAATTTTTCAGCTCCTTGTATTCTGACATCTAGGATATCTGATATCTAAAGTTATTAGTTAGCCCCTCTACTCTAGAACTTCTATTTTATAATGCAAGCAACCTTTCTCATGACCCTACATCATTCCTTACATAGAAACTCCATCTGCTGTGTTTCACTGTGTGCCATCTTCAACAGCCTTATGTCATCATTGCCATCAAGGTTTTACCTTCAGAAACTCAGGCACTTCTTGTAAAGTCCTCATACCATTATTTTTCATTGTGTCTCATTTTGTTGTAGTTTTGTTTTCATTGATTTCTAGATCTTGACAATGATTTCAGAATAAATATATTACAAAATTAAATATTAAAAAAAATAGAAAATCATTAAAGATGAGATATTTTGATGAATATACTAATGAACCATAGTTGCCATGATTTAATCAAAGGTGAACTATCAATTTGTATATGCCCAAATATTCTTTACAATATTAAAAACTCTAAATAATTAGAAATATTAGAATTTCTAATTAAAATATTAGAAAAAAAGTAATAGTAAATAGAATTTGGGAAGTTGAAACATAAGAAAAGGATTCATCTGTCTTTAGGCTATTCTTATGTAGAAGTGTGGACTTTATAAAGTTTTTTGAAGGTTTGTTTACAAGATTCTAGAATTTGTAACTGATAATACTTACATTCACAAAATCTGAGTGTGAATTTTGTTCTATCTAATGCAACAATTTTCACAGTAAAAACAATATATACATTTACCAAATTTTATTTTAGCAACTGTAAATTATAAATATTTTATTTAATAGCTGAATACTAAAAATTTTATTGTAATTACTCCTCCAATTTTGTCATCTAAAATGAACTTTTTGAACCTGAGAAAAAAACATTTAACTTTTATCTGCCCCATAAGTAACCATTGAAAGCAAGTCTTTCTAAACATTCTATATAGGATAAATGGATGTCTACTTCTATTGCCACATGCTTATATTCCTAACACAGAAGGCCAAAGACAATTGTGACATCAAAATTAACAAGTGCTACACTTGAAGGGACTTTATTGTAAATCAACACAGACAACAAACAGAAAATATTAAATTGGTCACACTGAGCAAACCATACATATATAAAAAAATTAAGAATTTTCAAGATTTTTGTGCTGGAGAGAGAATACACTAGCAACTTGACAGCAGAGTGGAAAGCTCTAGAACAAAAATAAGCAGATACACCCAAGAGGAGTAGACTGCAGAAAATAATCAAACTCAGAAGGAAATCAATCAACCAAGTAGAAAAAAAAAAAAAAAAAAAAAAAAAAAAAAAAAAAAAAACTATTCAAAGAATCAAAAAAAAAAAAAAAAAAAAAAAAAAAAAACAGGATCTAGTTCTTTGAGTAAATCAACAGGATTGACAAACCCTTAGCCAGACAAACTAGAAGAGGCAGAAAGAGAATCTAAATTAACAAAATCAAAAATGAAAGGGGAGACAAAAACAGAAACTGAGAAAATTAAAATTCATCGGATCCCACTACAAAAGCCTATACTCAAAAAAATTCCGCAATAAAAACACATATGCTATCAGACTGAATACATAAACAAAATCCAGCATTTTTCTGCATACAGGATACTTGTCTCAGACACAAAGACAGAGACTATATCAGAGTAAAAAGTTGGAAAAAAAACTTCCAAGCAAACGGCCCCAAGAAACAAGCTGGAGTGGCCATTCTAATACCAAATAAAGTAGATTTTCAACCAAAGTTTTCAAAAAAAATAAGAAAGGACACTTTTTACTCATTACAGGAAAAATTTATCAGGAGAAACTCTCAATCTTTAACATATATGCTACAAATACAAGAGCACCCATGTTCATAAAAGAAACCCCACTAAAGCTCAAAAAATACACTGTACCACAAACAATAATACTGGGAGGATTCAATACCCCACTCTCATTGAGGGAGAAATCATGGAAGCAGAAACAGAACAAGGATACAGTGAAACTAGCAGAGCTTATGAGCCAATTTGAATTAATAGACATCTACAGAACATTTCACCTTAAACCAAAAGAATACACATTCTTCTCAGCACCTCAGGGCACCTTCTCCAAAATTGACCATATAATTGGTTACAAAACAAGCCTCAATAGATAAAAGAAAATTGAAATAATCCCATGAATCCTATCACATCACCATGGACTAAGGCTGGTCATTAATAACAACAAAGAAAAAAAAAGCTTATCTAAACATCGAGAGTGAACAATGCTCTGTTAAAAAATAGCATGTTCAAAGAAGAAATAAGAAAAGAAATTAAGGATTTTCTAGAATTTAATGAAAATTAAAACACAACATACCAAAATCTATAGGATGCAATGATAGCAGTACTAATAGGAAAACTCATAGCTCTAAGTGCTTCCTAAAAGAAACTGGAGAGAGGATACACTAGCAACTTGACAGCACAGTTGAAAACTCTAAAACAAAAAGAAGCAGATATACCCATGAGGAATAGATGGTAAAAGATAATCAAACTCAGAGCAGAAATTGATCAAATAGAAATAAAAAGAACCATTCAAAAAATCAACAAAACAAAGAGCTGGTTCTTTGAGAAAATTAACAAGATTGAAACACCCTTAGCCAGACTAACTAGAGGGCAAAGAGAGAGTACACAAAATAACAAAATCAGAAAGGAGAGTAGAGATATAACAACTGAAACTGAGGAAATTCAAGAAATCATCACATCCTACTACAAAAGCCTATATTAAACAAAGCTGAAAAATCTGGAAGAAATGGATGAATTCCTAGACAGATAGCAGATATGAAAGTTTAACCAGGACCAGATAAACCATCCAAATAATCCCATAACAACTCAAGTAATAGAAGCAGTCATCAAAAGCCTCCCAACAACAACAACAACAACAACAAAAAAAAAAAAAATACAAATCCCAAGTCTAGATGGGTTTAGTGCAGAATTTTATCAGATATTTATTGACGACTTAATAACAATACTCTCCAAACTATTCCAAAAATAGAATCAGATGGAACACTAAGTCATTTTTTAAGTCCACAATAACCCTTGTTCCTAAACCACACAAAGACCATACAAGAAAATAAAACTTCATACCAATGTTACTTATGAACATTGATGCAAAAATACTCAATAAAATCTTTGCACACCGAATCCACGAACTCATCAAAATGATCATTTACTATGATCAATTGACTTCATCTCTGGGATGCAGGGATAGTTTAATGTATGGAAATCCATCAAAGTAATCCACCATATAAACAAACACAAAGAAAATACCACATGGTCATCTCACTAGATGTGGAGAAACCAATTGGCAAAATTCAACACCCTTTCATGTGAAAATCTTGGATAGAACAGTAATTCTAGGCCCGTACCTAAACATAATGAAAACAGTATACAGCAAAACAATAGCCTATACCAAACTTCATTGTGAAAAACTTGAAGCAATCCCACTATAATCAGGGAGTAGACAAGGCTGCCCACTGTCCCTCTACCTATTAAACATGATACTAGAAGTTCTTGCAAGAGCATTTAGACAACAAAATGAAATCAAAGGGATACAAATCATAAAGGAAGAAGTAAAAATATCATTGTTTGCAGATGACATGATAATATACATAAGTGACACCAAAAATTCCACCAGAGAACTTCTACACCTGATAAATAAGTTCAGCAAAGTGGCTGGATATAAAATTAACTTAAACAAATCAGTATCCTTCCTCTACTCAGAGGACAAACATGGAGAGAAAGAAATAAGTGAAAAAATACCCTTCACAATAGTCATAAACAATATGAAATACCTTGGTGTGACTTTAACTAAGAAAGTGAAGAACTTTTATTATAAGAACTAGTTCCATGTTACATTTAGTTTACATGTACTTTATGCTCATTGTAACTATTAAGTTTTCAATGCATACTATCAAACCTTTAAAAAAAATCAAGTACTGACTAAAAAATATATTCATACAGTTTTATGTAAAATTTATTTTAAAATCTGAAAAAAAGTACTGACAAAAATATATTGTATAATTTTATGCAAAAATGCTTAAAATCTGTACATTTATCTTTGTTTTGTAAAATAAAGTTGTTTAAAAAAAAGAACTTAAAATTTCTGAAGAACAAAATCAAGGAATATCTCAGAAGATGGAAAGGTCTCCCTTGCTAATGTATTGGAATGATCAACACTGTAAAAATGACTGTCTTACCATAAGCAATCTACAGAATCAATACAGTCCCCATCAAAATTCCAACCCAATTCTTCATAGAGTTGGAAAGAGCCATGTTCAAATTCATATAAAATAACAAAAAACCTAGAATATTGAAATCCATCCTCTACAACAAGAAAATATCTGCTGGAATCACCATCCCTGATCTCAAGCTATATTACAAGACAATTATGTTAAAAACCACACAGTACTGGTACAGAGGTAGGCATGTTGATCAATGGAATAGAATAGAAGATCAAGTAATAAATCATCACTTGATTTTTGACAAAGGAACTGAAAACATTCAATGGAAAAAGGACAGCCTCTTCAACAAATGGTGTTTGTTCAACTGGCACTCTGCATGTAGAAGAATGAAAATAGACCCTTTCTTATCTCCTTGTATAAACTTCAAGTGCAAGTGGATCAAAGATTTCCACATTCAACTAGGTACAGTGAAACTATTAGAAGAGAAAGTAGGGAGAACCTTAGAACACATAGGCACAGGGGAAAATTTCCTGAACAGAATAACAATGGCTTGTACTCTAAGGTCAAAGATCAAATGGGACTTAATGATATTGCAAAGTTTCTGTAAGGCTAAGGACACTGTCAAGAAAAAAGAAAAAAGAAAAAAAAGAAGAAGAAAATGGCAGCCAACAGATTGGGAAAAACTCTTTATGAATCCCATATCTGATAGAGGCCTAATATCCAAGGTATACAAAGAACTCAAGAAGTTTGACACCAGAGGCTCAAACAATCCTCTTAAAAAATGGGGTACAGACCTAAACAAAAAATTCTCATATGAGAAATATCAAATGTCTGAGAAGCATCTAAGGAAGTTCTAGACATCTTTAGTCATCAGGGAAATGAAAATCAAAACAACCCTGAGGATCCTCCTCACAACAGACAGAAAGGCTAAGATCAAAAACTCAGAAGACAGCTTCTGAGGATCAAAAGAAGCTTGCAAGGATGCAGAGAAAGAGGAACACTCCTCCACTATTGGTGGGGTTGTAAACTGCTGCAGCCACTCTGGAAATAAGGCTGGTGGTTCCTCAGAAAATTAGACATAGTACTATGTGAAGAACCAGTTATTCTACTTCTGGGCAAATATCACAGAGACACTGCAACAAACAATAAAGACCCATGCACCACAATGTTCATAACAGCCATATTTATAATAGGCAGAAGCTGGAAAAAAACCAGATATCCTCAGTAGATGAATGGATACAAAAATGTGGTATATTTACTCAATGGAGTACTACTCAGCTATCAGAAACAATGACTTTATGAAAGTCCTAGGAAAATGGATACATCTAGAAAATATCATTCTGAGTGAGGTAACCCAGTCACAAAAGAGCAGACATAATATGCAGTCACTGATAATTGGATACTAACCTCAGAAAGCTCTGAACACCCCAAATACAACTCATAGGCTATATGAAGCTCGAGAAAAACAAAGGCAAAAAAAAAAAAAAAATGAAAACCTCAGTCCTTCTTTGGAAAAAATAAATATATATCACCTTCTCAGAGTGTGCTGAACCTGCACCTTAATTTGTTAATAATTCAAGAGCTAAAATAATAGCCTTGTGTCAATATTTGGTAATCACATATCATTGTGCTTAACCTATATTCAACACGCTAATCTGTTTCCATGTTACATTCTGTCCTACAGGTGCTTTTTGTTTATGTTAACTAATGCAATTTCAATGCATTCTATCAAACCTCTAAAAGAATTATGTACTGACAAAAATATTCATATAATATTTTGCCAAAAAGCCTTTAAAAATCTGTATAACTACCCCTCTTTTTTAAAATAAAATTTTAAGAAAAAATTTATTGACTTAAGATATATACAATTACTTGATCATTCATATATGTCTATATTTATTGCCTGAAACTTTCCTTTTGATTTACAAATTTAAGAATATCAATAAAAAAGAAAATTTAGAAATGAGCTTATAATACATTATTTTATTTAATCCAAGAAGTCAGCCCCAAGCCAGCACACACACAAACACACACACACACACACACACACACACACACACACACACACACATCACTAAATAAACTCAATAAATTTTATTTATAAATATATTTGTTATATGAGTGTATGCATGTATTGCTAAAAGTGTAAACCATAGGAATCAGAAGTGGTGTTATTATTATCGAAAATACAAGGGCACTTTTCTCACAAAAAAAAAGGCCATGGATCAAGCATATATTAAGATGCATGACACAAAAAACAAAAGCACTATTGTAATGTGGGATCCGCAGGTGGAGAGAGCTTTTCATCTCCCTTCAGAACTGTGGGCTCTCAAAGACAACAAGATGACATCATAAGAGACAAACAAAATAGAGAAAATTATGATGCAGATAGACCCACTGTTGGCAAACACCAAAAAGACAAATATGTGTGTGTCAGTACAGGCAAGCTTCAGTAATGGAAACAAGTTGAACATGTAGTGATCAATGATATTGGGTCCACAGAAGGGTAATTTCAATGTGAAGATAATTTGTATGATAGAATGCAAAAAGCCTCCTGCCCAGGACACCTGCAAATGGCCACATAGTGGTCAAAAGCCATAGTAGACAGTACAATCACCTCCATCCCAGTAAAAAAGTGGACAGCAAACAGTTGTGTCATGCAGCATTCAAAGGAGATGGTCTTCCTCTCATAGAAAAAGTCTACAATCATCTTGCATGTGACAGTAGAAGAAGTGCAGACATCTAGGAAAAACAGGAATATAAAGAAGTACATGGGGGAGTTCAGCAGTGCAGGGCCATAAATGATGGTCACTACAATTATTATGTTTCCCCCGATAGTTTCCAGATAGATTATCAAAAATACAGCAAATAATATTTTGTCAAATTGTGTGTTCTGTGAAATTCCAAAGAGAATGAACTCAGTGACATCACTCCTATTTAGCATGACTCTTAAGAAGATGGTGAAGTGAAATCTGTTCATGTAAATCTGAAATTATGAGAAAAGAATATGTCATTCAAGTTCCTAAATTATCATGCACAAGTTGGTTCTTCTTTATTATTTATTAATTTAAAATCATATTATAAGATTTTAAACATATAGTTTGTTATATTTATGTAACATATAATGTTTAATCTGATGCTAACTATTGAATATTTTAAATAGCCACACTTAAAATATTGGAGACAAAAGCATCTACTTAGGTGAGAAGAGGGCACAAGCCCATATATGGTCATTGGTTTCATAGGTCCCTATAGGCTTCCTGAGGCAGAATATTAAACTTCATTCTAAACTGTTGTAGATGTAAATGATGACCAGATGTTAAGTCTTCATTGGCTGACCTGAACACTTCCTTATCTTCTAAACAAAGAAGCAAAAGATACCTTAGGTCATACTTCAAACTCATGGATTTATATTAAATGTGTATAACAATGTAAATTTTATTTGTATTTCCATTAAATTTATCTGTTCTTCATATAAGAAAAAATCTGCAGAAAACTTTATAATAATCCTCACAATTCATGTGTTAAAATCATAAAAATTTCTTTCAGTTCATCATTTATAACATGATAGGAATTTTGTAAAACTTATCTTGTTTTCATATATAATTAAAATGCTGCAAAAGAAAACAAACAAAAAATAAAATTCCAGCCAAGCAAAAATCAGTTGTTCCAGACTTAAGTCTTTATCTTAGTCAGCAGGGCTTTCTGTATTTTATTTCTGCAAAAGTCAACATTATAACTGTTATGATCAAACAAAAAAAATTTGACCTAGAACTTTAGAGACAGAAGCTGTAACATTCATGATCATACCACTCAATCAATGTGGTAAAGAGTAAGTTTTTTTTTTTTTCTTATTTTCTTTTGTGAAAACTTCATAGAAAAAAATGTTTGGGTTTTTGTTTTCTGGTCTCTATTTCTCTTTAAAGCTTAAAGCATCTTCATTCTCTGTACTTATGCAAGTAAGATAGCCCGATAAAGGCAATGGAGTCAGTGAAGAATCAAAAACCCATGGACTAGTCAGCTGGAAATTAAAATATTTGACAACATAAAGCTGAAAAGGAGAAACTTCTTCTTAACTAGAATTTAGAGTCTTCTGACTTACTTCCCAAGATATACATTTTGAATTTTATAAGAATCCACTGTCAATAGGACAAAATGACAATCCACAGATGAGGAAAGAATCTTTATCAATGTTATATTCAATAGAGGACTAACATCCAAAATATGCAAAGAACTCAAGAAGTTAGACTTCAGAGAACCAAATAACCATATTAAAAATGGAGTACAGAGCTAAAAAAAGAATCCTTAACTGAGGAATCTCTAATGACTGAGAACTTCCTTAGTCAACAGAGAAATGCAAGTAAAAACAACCCTGAGATTCCACCTTACAGAAGTTAGAATGGTGAATATCAAAAAACTCAGGTGGCAGCAGATGCTGGCAAGGATGTGGAGAAAGAACACTTCTCCATTATTGATGGGATATCAAGCTGCCAAAAACACTCTGGAAATCAGTCTGGCATTTCCTTAGAAAATTGGGCATAATGCTATCTTAGGACCCAGCTATACTACTCCTGGTCGTAAATTCAAAAGATTCTCTAACATATAAAAGAACACCTGCTCTACTATGTTCATAATAGCCTTATTTAAAAGGCCTGTTTTCAGAAACAGGAAAGAACAAAGGAATGGATACAGAAAATGAATACAGAAATACATTTATACTATTAAGTACTTCTCAACCATTAAAAAACAATGACCTCAAAAAATTCCGAGGCAAATGGATGGAACTTGAAAATATCCTGAGGTAGGTAACACATTCACAAAAGAACACACATTGAATGTACTCACGGATAATTGGATACTAGCCAAAAAGAAGCTTGGAATACCCACAATACAACCTACAAACCATATGACACCCAATAGAAAAGGAAGATAAAACACCAAATAGAATATTTCACAGTCCTACTCAGAAGGGGGAAGAAAAAATTCTCAAGGAAGTAGAGGGAGAATGGATCTGTGAGAGATGGAACAGGGGAAGGGACAAAGGGGGAAACAGATGAGATATAGGAGGAGATGGAAGAGTATAGATGACTAGGAATTTGAAATTAGATTTGTAGCAGTGATGGGTGGTTATGAGTACCCACTAGGAAGTCCCTGATGCCAAGGACCCAAGAGGTTCCAGGACCTAATAGATAGGACATTAGCCAAAATCCCCATTAAAGGTGACATAAAACCTTTAGAGACCATATCCAGTGGATAGGCATGTCCTTCAGTTGAGGGATGGGGTCACTCATCCACCTCAAAAATATTAATCCAGAATCTCTCCTGTCGAAAAAATATGCAGTGACTAAGAGTGAAAGGGTAAAGCCAAGACTGAAAGAAAGGCCAACCAGAGACTGTCCCACCTAGGGATTCATCCCATCTGCAGACACCAAACCAAGACTCTATTGCTAATGCAAAGAAATGCTTTCTGGTAGAAACCTGGTATAGCTGTCCTCTGAGATTTTTCTGCCAGAGCCAGATCAAAGCAAATGAGGATGTACACAGCCAAACATTGGATGGAGTGTGGCGACCCCAATGGAGAAGTCAGAGCAAGGACTGTAGGAACTGAAGGGGTTTGCAACCCCACAGAAAGCACAACAATATCAACCAACCAGACCCACTCTCTAAAGCTCCCAGGAATTATACCACCAACCAGAGTAGCCATGGGGAGACCCATGGCTCCAGTTGGAAATTTAGCAGATGATTGCCTTATCTAGTATCACTGGGATGGGAGTTTTTGGTCCTGTTGAGGCTTGATAACCCAGCGTAGGTGAATGCTAAAGCATTGAGGTAGGAGTGCTTGGGCTTTTGAGGAATACCCATAGAGAAGCAGCAGGAGAGGGAGATAAGAGAGGCCTTACAGAGGGGAAATTGGGAAGGGGGACAACATTTAAAATGTAACTAAATTAAATAACCAATAAAAACCGAATTCAAAGTCCCCAAAGGTTAAGGCCTGGTGAGAAGGAGATCCAAGCAGCCAGGGGGAAGAGATATCTCTGCCGAGTGTGCACAAAAAGCACACCCCTGCCCTGCCTGATCCAGGGACCAGAAACACAGCATTGGGACCTCTGTTCCCAGGAAGCGGATTTGGGGCACAGAACAAGGCTCAGCCCATCTGCCACCTGGACTAGCAGTTCCCAAAGGTTAAGGCCGGGTGAGAAGGATATCTGAGCAGCCAGAGAGCAGAGAGACCTCTGCTGAATGTGCAGGGAAAGCGCGCCCCTGCCCTGCCTGATCAAGGGACCAGGAGCCCAGGGTTGGGACCTCTGTTATCACCTGGTGACTTTGGGGCAAAGAACAGGGCTCGGACCATCGGCAACCTGGACCAGTAGTTCCCAAAGGTTAAGACCTGGTGAGGAGATCTGGGCAGCCAGGGGGCAGAGAGATCTCTGCTAAGTGCACACGGAAAAGGGGCCCCTGAACTATCGGACCCAGGCAACAGGAACCCAGTTTGGGACATCTGTCCCCACCCAGAGTCTATGGGGCTCAGAACAGGTTACAGACCATCTGCCACCTAGATCAGTGAAAAGCCAGGGACACACACCAGGTACAAGGGAAAGGCAAGAACATATCACTGACAACTAGAAGGCAAAAGGAAAGTGAAAGAGCATATCCCAAGGAAACCAAGACAACCTAGCAACACCAGTACCCAGCTTTCCCATTACAGCAAACATTGGAATGCCAAACACTCTAGAAAAAGAAGACAAAGACCTAAAATCATACCTCAAGAAGATGATACAGATCCTTAAACAAGAATGGAGGAAAAGCAAAAGGAATCAGAAGCTTTTAAAGAGAAAAGAAGAATAACACTCGAAGAACTCAAAACTAGAGGAAAACAGAACCGAAGAAATAAAGGAATGGAAGTAGGATTTTAAAACAGAAATTGACACAGTAAAAAAAACACTACTCCACTGTTGGTGGGGTTGCACGCTAATAAAACCACTCTGGAAATCAGTCTGGTGATACCTCAGAAAATTAGATATAGTACTACCTGAGGACCCAGCTATTCCACTTCTGGGCTTATACCCCAGAGACACTTTAATACACAACAAAGATGTATGCACCACAATATTCATAGTGGCTCTATTTATAATAGCCAGAAGCTGGAAGGAACCCAGATGTCCTTCAGAAGATGAATGGATACAAAAATTGTGGTACATATACACAATGGAATACTACTCAGCCACCAGAAAAAATGACTTAACCAAATTCTTAAGAAAATGGCTGCATCTAGAGAATATCATCCTGAGTGAGATAACCTAGTCACAAAAGAACAGACATAATATGCAGTCACTGATAGTGGGATGCTAACCCCAGAGGCTTGCACTCCCCCAGAAACAACTCACAGACTGTATGAAGTCCAAGAAATAAAGAAAACAAAAAAAAATATGTACAAAACAAGAAAACTTTAACTATTTCCATGTTACATTTTGTTTTACATGTACTTTATGCTCATTGTAACTATTAAGTTTTCAGAGCATACTATCAAACCTTGAAAAAAATCAAGTACTGACTAAAATATATATTCATATAGTTTTATGTAAAAATTATGTTAAAATATGAAAAAAGTACTGACAAAAATGTATAATTTTAAGCAAAAAAATGTTTAAAATCTGTACATTTATCTTTGTTTTGTAAAATAAAGTTGTTTAAAAGAAAAAAAAGAAGGAAATCGAGGAAGTTCTCAAAAAATGGAAAGAACTCCCATGGAAATGGATTGGAAGGATCAACATTTTAAAAATAGCCATCCTACCAAAAGCAATCTACAGATTCAGTGCACTCCCCATCAAAATTCCTACCCAGTACTTCATTGAGTTGGAAAGATCAATATGAAATTTCATCTGAAATAACAAAAGACTTAAAATAGCGAAATCCATCCTCAACAACAAAAAAACATCGATGGAAATCACTATCCCTGACCTCAAGCTATATTACAAGGCAATTGTGCTGAAAACTGCATGGTACTGGTACAGAAATAGGCACATGGAACAATGGAATAGAATAGAAGATCTAGAAATGAGCCCTCACATATATGGTCACTTAATTTTTGACATAGGAACTGTAAACATTCAGTGGAAAAAGGACAGCTTATTCAACAACTGGTGCTGGTCCAAGTGTCACTCAGCATGCAAAAGGTTGAAAATAGACCCTTTCTTATCTTTTTTTACAAAGTTCAAGTGTAAGTGGATCAAAGATCTCCAAATTAAACTAGATACACTGAAACTATTAGATTAGAAAGTAGGAAAAACCGTAGAACACATAGGCCCACGAGAAAATTTTCTGAACAAAACACAAATGGCTCAAGTTCTAAGGCCAAAGATTAACAAATGTGACTTAATGAGATTGCAAAGTTTCTGTAAGGGTAAGGACATTGTCAAGAAAACAAAATGGCAGCCAACAGAATGGGAAAAGATCTTTACCAACTCCACATCAGATAGAGGCCTAATATCCAAGGTATACAAAGAACTCAAAAAGCTAAACACCAGAGAATGAAACAACTCTATTAAAAAATGGGATACAGAGCGAAACAAAACGTTCTCAAATGAGGAATATTAAATGGCTGAGAAAAATCTAAGGAAGTGCTCCACATCCTTAGCCATCAGGGAAATGCAAATCAAAACAACCCTGAGATTACACCTTACAACAGTCAGATTGGCCAAGGTCCAAAACTCAGATGACAGCAGGTGCTGGCGAGGTTGCAGAGAAAGAGGAACACTTCTCCACTGTTGGTGGGGTTGTAAACTGATACAACCACTCTGGAAAACAGTCTGGCAATACCTCAGAAAATTGGACATAGCACTACCTAAAGACCCAGATATTCCTCTTCTGGTCATATATCCCAGAGGCATGCCAATATACAACAAAGATACATGCACCACAATGTTCATAGCAGCTCTATTTATAATAGCCAGAAGCTGGAAAGTACCCAGATGTCCTTCAGTAGTTGAATGGATTCAAAAATTGTGGTACATTTACACAATGGAGTACTACTCAGCCATCTTAAACAATGACGTAAACAACTTCTTAAGAAAATGGTTGCATCTAGAGAATATCTTCCTGAGTCCGATAATCCAATCAAAAAAGAACAGGCATAATATGCAGTCACTGACAGTGGGATGCTAACCCCAGAGGCTCGAACTGCCCCAGAAACAACTCACAGACTCTGTGAAGTTCAAGAAAAAAAAAGAAAACAAAAAAAATCAAAAAAAAAAGTAATGCTCAATCCTTACAAACCAAGTTAATGTTGACTAATTCTGTGTTACATCCTTTTTACATGTACTTTTTGCTCATTGTAACTAGTAAGACCTTAATGAAGAGTTTCAAACTTAAAAAAAAAAAACAAATTTACAATAAAACTATAACACCTTACCTCTTAGTTCCTAATAATTATATAATCAAATTGAAAATAGTGCAATATCACTCATGGTAGCATTCATTTTCAATCCTAGATATAATTAACTTAATAAAAATTCTATTGTTTACCCACAAAATATACCTTCCCAAATATGTGTAAATATCTAGTTTCAGATTCATTTTCCTTAGACAGAATATATATATATATGTATGTATATATATATATATATATATATATATATATTTATCTTTATGTATTTTTGTGCACAAATGCCTACAGTTACAAGTATATATGCATGTAAGAATAAATTGTCTGAGAAAAAAATAAGATGTTTTTGTGACTTACATTTAACACAAGTAGACATTACTTCATATGTTTACAAATATATCATCTGAAAGTTCATCTATTTCACAACAATCATTTACATGATGACCTAAATTCAATTCCTCACTAGCATGTATAAATGAACTCCAGGCACTGGTATGCTGTAGCCAAGAGAACAATCGTCTGAAGCAAACCCCATAAAGTCACTAGATCAGAAAGTAATCACAGTACATTTAGATGATACTAATATGCAAGTTGTCATTCAAAGCTAGAGCAGAATGGACAAAAAATTTAGTAAAAAGACGGCAATGCATAATATCTATACCTGAAATATTAAAATGAAATTAGCATTTCACACAATGAAAATGCAAAGGAAAAACAAAACTACCCTACAATTTTGAGACATGTACTGAGATCTAAATCCTCATGTTTTTGTTGTTCTGTGCTTAGTAACATCTCCTGTTCTTTAAAATTAATGGTGCAATACAGGTAGTCCTACATGAGCTTTCATGTAAGAAGAAAGCAATGGAGAAGTTCCAAAGAAAATTCAGCCCTGTATTAGTTTTAACATTAAGTGAATGAGCTTCATCATTCTAATTTTCATTAACATTTGCAATGCTATTTGTGGCAAACAAAATGACACCATTATTTGTCTAGTGAAGCAAATTCTAAAACCCATGTGAATACACACTGGAAAATAAGTATAATTCAATCATAGATTATGATCAAAGGTTTAAATTAGCATTTAAAACATAGTGAATACAGACACAAGGTGTAGCATAGATTTACTCTTACAATATAAAAGATATTACAGAGTTCCTAGAGAAAAAGGTGTTATGAGAAGGGGGACAGAGAGTAGCCAGGATACAGAGAGATCTCTTCCGAGTGCAAACATAAAGTATGTCCCAGCCCTGCGTGATAAAGGGAACAGGAACACAGCAATGGGAACTCTGTTCCCACCCTGCAACTTTGGGGTTCACAACAGGAGTTGGCCCATCAGCCAACTGGACCAGGAATTCTGATAGTTAAAGGCTTGGTGAGAAGGGGATCGGAGTAGCCAGGGGGCAGAGAGATCTCTGCAGAGTGAACATGGAAAGTTCAACCCTGCCCTGCCTGATCCAGGGATCAGGAACCCAGCATTGGGACCTGTGTTCCCACCCTGTAGCTCTGGGGCCAAGAACAAGGCTCAGCCCATCCTTACCTGGAAGAGCAGAGATCCATAGACAAAGGCCAGGTACAAGAGAAAGAAAAACATATCACTGACAACAAGATGACAAGAGGAACGCGAAAGAGCATATTCCAAAAATACCAAGACTATCTGGCAACACCAGTACCCAGCTCTCTCATCACAGCAAACTTCAGAATGCAAAACACTCCAGAAAAAGAAGATGCAGACCAAAAATCATACCTCAAGTCGATGATAGAGATCCTTAAACAGGAACGGGAGAAAAAGCAAAAAGAATCAGAAGCTTTAAAGAGGAAACAAGAAAAGAAAAAAAATCAAAGAAATCAAAGAACTAGAGGAAAACAGAACCAAAGAGATGAAGGAATGGAAGAGGGAATATAAAATGGAAATTGACGCAATAAAGAAAACACTAAAAAAGATAACCCTAGAGGTAGAATACCTAAAAAAGAAATCCGGCATCACAGATGCAAGCATTTTCAATAGACTACAAGAGATGAAAGAGAGAATCTCCGGGGCCAAAGAAAACATTGAAACCACAGACAAAACAGACATAGAAGATGCAAAAAGCAAAAAGCTACCAACCCAAAAAAAACCACAATATCCAGAACACAATGAGAAGACCAAACCTAAGAATAATAGGAATAGAAGAGGGAGAAGAGTATCAACTAAGAGGAACAGTAAATATCTTCAACAAAATTGTAGAAGAAAACTTCTATACCCTAAAGAATGAGATGACCACTAGCATAAAAAAAGCCTTCAGAAATCCAAATAGGGTGAACCAAAAAACATTCATCCTGACACATAATAGTCAAAGCAACAAGTGCCCAAAGCAAAAAAGAATACTAAAAGCAGTAAGGGAAAAAGGTCAGGTAACATATAAACGCAGACCAATTAGAATCACACGCGATTTCTCAACAGAGACTATGAAAGCTAGAAGAGCCTAGACAGTTGTCATGCAGACCCTAGGAGAGCACAAGTGCGAGCCCAAGCTGCTATACCCAGCAAAACTATCAATCACCATAGATGGAGACATGAAGATATTTCAAGACAAATCTAAATTTACACAATATCTGTCAACAAACCAAGCACTACAGTTAATTATAGGTTGAAAACCCAATAAAATGGAGGGAACTACATCCTAGTATAAACACAAAACTCCTAAGCAAGAAAATCAAAAGAAGAAAGAGATACAGACACAACTCAACCTACAAAAGCAATAATAGCATCAAACATGAACCACTATTCCTTGTTATTTATTAACATATATATGAACTCAACTCCCCAATAAAAAAGACATAGGCTATCAGACTGGATACATAAACAAAATTCAGCATTTTGCTGCATACAGGAAACTCATCTCAAAGACAAAGAAAGACACTATCTCAGAGTAAAAGGTTGGGAAAAACAACTTACAAGCAAACAGCCCCAAGAAGCAAGCTGGAGTGACTATTCTAATATCAAAAAAAGTTAATTTCGAACAAAAGTTATCAAAAAGAATAAGGAAGGACACTTTTTACACATTACAAAGAAAATCTGTCAGGAAGAACTCCCAATCCTTAACATACATGCTCCAAACAGAAAAGCACCCACATTCATAAAAGAACCCTTACTAAAGCTCAAAAATACATTTTACCCCACACAATAAGTGTGGGTGAATTTAATACCCCACTCTTGACAATGGACAGATCATGGAAACAGAAACTTAAAAAGGACACTGTAAAACTAGAATAGACAATGAACCAATTGGAATTATTAGATATCTACAGAACTTATCATCCAAAGTAAAACAATACACCTTCTTCTCAGCACTTCATGAAATATTCTTGGAAATTGACCACATAATTAGACACAAAATGAGCCTCAATCGATATAAGAAGATTGAAATACTCCCATGCATCCTCTCAGATCACCATTGTCTAAGGCTGGTCTTTTACAACAACAAAAACAACAAAACACACATACACATAGAAACTAAACAACGCTATGTTAAATTATAGCAGGGTCAAAGAAGAAATAAAGCAAGAAATTAAGTATTTTCTAAAATTCAATGAAAAAAAAAAACAACAACATACCCAAACTTATGGGATGCAAAGGAAGCAGTACTGAGAGGAAAACTCTGAACGCTTTCAAAATGAAACTGGAGAGAGCATACATCAGCAACATAACAGCACATCTAAAAACTCCAGAACAAAAAGAAGCAGATATAACCAAGAGGAGTAGAAGGCAAGAAATAATCAAAATTAGGGCAGAAATAGACCAAATAGAATCAAAAAGAACCATGGAAACAATCAACAAAACCAAGACCTAGTTCTTTGAGAAAATCAACATGATTGATAAACCCCCTAGCCAGAATAACTAGAGGGAAAGAGAGAGTATACAAATTTAAAAAATCAGAAAGGAAAATGGAGACGTAACAACTGAAACTGAGGAAATTCAAGAAATCATCAGATCCTACTACAAAAACTTATAATCTACAAAATTGGAAAATCTGGAGGAAATGGATGAATTCCTAGACAGATACAAGATACTAAAGTTAAACCAAGACCAGGTAAACTATTTAAATAATATTGTAACACATAAAAAAATAGAAGAGGTCAGCAAAACCTCCCAACCAAAAAAAGACCAGGTCCAGACTGGTTCAGTACAGAATTTTATCAGATATTTTTTGAGGACATAACACCAATACTCTCCAAACTATTCCACAAGATAGAATCAGAGGAAATACTACCTACCTCATTTTTTGAGGCTACAATGACCCTCGTTCCTAAACCACACAAAGACACTACAAGGAAAGGGAACTTCAGACCTATCTCACTTATGAACATTGATGACAAAATACACAACAAAATCTTCGCAAACCGAATCCAAGAACACATCAAAACCATCATTCATCATGACCAAGTAGGCTTCATCCCTGGGATGCAGGGATGGCTTAATATAAGGAAATCCATCAACGTAATCCACCATATAAACCAAATCAAAGAACAAAATCACATGGTCATCTCACTAGATGCTGAGAAAGCATTTGACAAAATTCAACACCCCTTCATGTTAAAAGTCCTGGAAAAAACTGGAATCCAAGGTCAATACCTAAACATGATAAAAAGCGATATACAGCAAACCAACAGGAAACATCAAACTTAACTGTGGGAACCTTGAAGCAATCCCACTAAAATGAGGGACTCCACAATGATACCCACTCTTCCCCTACCTACTAAAAATAGTACTGGAAGTCCTGGCTGGAGCAATTAGACAGCAAAAGGAGATCAAGGGGATACAAATCTGAAAGAAAGAAGTAAAAACCTCACTCTTTGAAGGTTACATAATAGTGTACTTACGTGACCCCACAAATTCAACCAGAGAACTCCTACTGCTGATAAACAAGTTCACCAAAGTGGCTGGATATAAAATTAACTCAAAGATATCAGTACCCTTCATATATTCAAAAAACAAACATGTGGTAAAAGAAACTAGGGAAAAGATACCCTTCACAATAGTCATAAATACTATGAAATATCTTGGGGTGACTCTAACTAAGCAAGTGAAGGACATGTATGACAAGAACTTCAAACCTCTAAAGAAGGAAATTGAGGAAGATCTCAAAAATGGGAAAGATCTTTCATGCTCATGGAATGGAAGTTTCAACATTGATAAAATGAACATCCTACCTACAGATTCAATGCAATTCCCATCAAAATTCCAAACGCTGTTCTTCATTGAGTTGGAAAGATCAGTGTGCAATTTCATCTGAAGTAAAAAAAGACTTAGAATAGCGAAATCCATCCTCAACAACAAGAAAACATCTGCAGAAATCTTCTGCTGTAAACTTTCAATGGATAAAAGACAGCCTATTCAACAACTGGTGCTGTTCCAACTGACACTCTGCATGCAAAAGAATGAAACTAGACCCTTTCTTATCTTCTCGTACAAAGAAAGCTCAAGTGTAAGTGCATCAAAGATCTCTACATTAAACCAGATACACTGAAACTATTAGATGAGAAAGTAGGGCAAACCTTAGAAAACATAGACACAGGAGAAAATTTTTTACTGAAATCACCAATGGCTCAAGCTTAAAGTCAAAGATTAACAAATAGGACTTAATGAGATTGCAAAGTTTCTGTAAGGCTAAGGACATTGTTAAGAAAAAAAATGGCGATCTGCAACCCTGTCTGGCAGGTCCTAAAGGTTTAAAAACTGGTGAGTAGTAGATCGAGGCAGCCAGGGAGCAGAGAGATCTCTGTGGAGTGCGCACAGAAAGCACACCTCCCTCCCTGCCTGATCCAGGGACCAAGGACTCAACATTGAAACTACTGTTCCCACCGGGTGCCTCTTAGGCACAGAACAGGGCTCGGCCCATCTGCCATCTGAACCAGTGGAGATCCTATGACACAGACCAGATAAATACAAGGGAAAGGCAAGATCATATCACTGGAAACAAAATGGCAAGAGGAAAGTGAAAGAGTATATCCCAAGGAAACCAAGACAACCTGGCAACACCAGAACCCAGGTCTCCCATAACAGCAAACATCAGAATGCCAAAAACTCCAGAAAAAGAAGACACAGACATGAAATCATACCTCAAGATGCTGATAGAGATACTTAAACAAGAACGAGAGGAAAAGCAAAAAGATTCAGAAGCTTTTAAAGAAGAAACAAGAAAAACACTCAAAGAACTCAAAGAACTAGAGGAAAACAGAATCAAAGCGATGAAGGAATGGCAGAAAGAATTTCAAACGGAAATTGACACAATAAAGAAAACACTAAAAGAGATAACCCTAGAGGTAGAACACCAAAAAAATAAATCAGGAGTCACAGAAGCAAGCATTTCCAATAGATTACAAGAGATGGAAGAGAGAATCTCGGGGGCAGAAGACAAAATTGTAGACATAGACAAAACAGCCAGAGAAGATGAAAAAAAAAACAAAAAGTAACTAACCCAAAATGCCCAGGAAATCCAGGACACAATGAGAAGACCGAACCTAAGGATAATAGGAATAGAAGAGGGAGAAGAGTATCAACTAAGAGGCACAGTAAAAATCTTCAAAAAATCATAGAAGAAAACTTCCCTATCCTAAAGAATGAGATGACCACTAGCATAAATGAAGCCTTCAGAACTCCAAATAGGTTGGATCAGAAAAGAAATACCTCCCGACACATAATAGTAAAAACATCAAGTGCCCAAAGTAAAGAAAGAATACTAAAAGCAGTAAGGGAAAAATGTCAGGTAACATATAAACGCCGGCCAATCAGAATCATGACCGATTTCTCAACAGAGACTATGAAAGCTAGAAGAGCCTGGACAGACATCATGCAGACCCTAATGGAGCACAAGTGCCAGCCCAAGCTGCTATACTCAGCAAAACTATCAAATACCATAGATGGAGAGATGAAGATATTTCAGGACAAATCAAAATTTACACAATATCTGACCACAAACCCAGCACTACAAAGATTTATAAATGGAAAACCCAATACAATGAGGGAAAATACAGCCTCGTAATAACAAGAACACTCCTAAACAAGAAAACTAAAAGAAGAAAAGGACACAGACACAACTCAACCCACAGAAGCAATAATGGCAGGAAACAGAAACAACTATTCCTTTGTATCTATTAATGCAAATGGACTCAATTCCCAAATAAAGAGAACTAGGCTATCCGACTGGATACATATACAAATCCAGCCTTTTATTGAATACAGGAAAGTCATCTCAGAGACAAAGACAGACAGAGTAAAAGGGTGGGGAAAAAACTTCCAAGCAAACAGCCCCAAGAAGCAAGCTGGAGTGGCTATTCTAATATCGAATAAAGTAAACTTCCAACCAAAAGTTATCAAAAAAGATAAAGGAGGACACTTTTTACTCATTACCGGGGAAATCAGTCAGGAGGAACTCTTAATTCTTAACATATATGCTCCAAATAAAAAAGCACACACATTCATAAAAGAAACCCTACTAAAGCTCAAAAAATACATTTCAACCCACAATATAATAGTGGGAGTCTTTAATACCCCACTCTCACCAATGGACAGATCATGGAAAGGAAAACTGAACAAGGACACTGCAAAACTAGCAGAGACCTTGAACCAACTAGAAGTAATAGATATATACAGAACATATCATCCTAAAGTAAAAGAATACACCTTCTTCTCACCACCCCATGGTACCTTCTCGAATATTGATCATATAATTGGACACAGAACAAGCCTCAATCGATATACGAAGATTGAAATACTCCCATGCATCCTCTGAGATGACCATGGTCTACAGCTGGTCTTTAACAACAACAAAGACAACAAAAAGCCTACATACACATTAGTCAGACTGGCCAAGTTCCAAAACTCAGATGACAGCAGGTGCTGGCGAGGTTGCAGAGAAAGAGGAAAAGTTCTCCACTGTTGGTGGGGTTGTAAACTGATACAACCACTCTGGAAATCAGTCTGGCAATTCCTCATAAAATTGGATATAGCACTACCGTATGATCCAGCTGTTCTACTTCTTGGCATATATCCCAGAGACACGCTAGTATACAACAAATATACATGCACCACAATGTCCATTGCAGCTCTTTTTAAAATAGCCAGAAGCTATTGCAAGTATTTTGTTGAGTATTTTTGCGTCAATGTTCATAAGTATGATTGGTCTGAAATTCTCTTTCCTTTTAGGGTCTTTGTGTGGTTTAGGAACGAGGGATATTGTAACCTCAAAAAATGAGTTAGGTTGTATTCCATCTGATTCTATGTTGTGAAATATTTTGGAAAGTATTGGTATTATATCAGCAATAAATGTCTGATAAAATTCTGTACTGAATTCTTCTGGACCTGGGCTTTTTTTGGTTGGGAGACTTTTGATGACTTCTTCTATTTCTTTAGGTGTTATAGGATTATTTATATGGTTTACATGGTCCTGGTTTAACTTTGGGATCTTGTATCTGTCTAGGAATTCGTTCATTTCCTCAAGATTTTCCAATTTTGTGGAGTATAAGTTTTTGTATTAGGATCTGATGATTTCTTGAATTTCCTCAGTTTCAGTTGTTATGTCTCCACTTTTCTTTCTGATTTTGTTAATTTGGATACTCACTTTTTGCCCTCTATTTAGTCTGGCTAGGGGTTTATCAATCTTGTTGATTTTCTCAAAGAACCAGCTCTTGGTTTTGTTGATTCTTTCAATGGTTCTTTTTGTTTCCATTTGGTCTTTTTGTGCCCTAATATTGATTATTTATTTCCGTCTACATCTCTTGGATGTATCTTCTTCCTTTTGTTATAGAGCTTTCAGCTGTGCTGTCAACTTGCTGATGTATGCTCTCTCCTGGTTCATTTTGGAAGCGCTCAGATCTATCAGTTTTCCTCTCAGTACTGCTTTCATTGCATCCCATACTTTTGAGTATGTTGTGTTTTTGTTTTCATTGATTTCTAGAAAATCATTAATTTCTTTCTTTTTTTTTCTTCTTTGACCCTGCTTTCATTTAACAGAGCATTGTTTAGTTTCAATGTATGTGTGGGCTTCTTGTTGTCTTTGTTGTTGTTAAAGACTACTCTTAGACCATGGTGATCTGAGAGGATGTATGACAGTATTTCAATCTTGTTATATTGATTGAGGCTCGTTCTCTGTCCAATTATATGATCAATTTTCAAGAACATGCCATGAGGTGCTGAGAAGGTGTATTCTTTTACTCTAGAATGATATGTTCTGTAGATATCTATTAATTCCAGTTGGTTCATAGTCTCTGCTAGTTTTACAGTGTTCTTGTTCAAATATTGTTTCCATTATCTAACCATTGGTGAGAGTGGTGTATTAAAGTCTCCCACTATTATTGTGTGGGGTGAAATGTATGTTTTGAGCTTTAGTACAGTTTCTTTTATGATTGTGGGTACTTTTGTATTTGCAGCATATATGTTAAAAATTGAGAGTTCCTCCTGACAGATTTCCCCTGTAATGAGTAAAAAGTGTCCTTATCCTATTTGATAACTTTTGGTTGAAAATTTACTTTATTCATTACTACAATAGCCACTCTAGCTTGCTTCTTGAGGTTGTTTACTAGGAAGTTTTTTCCCAACCTTTTACTCTGAGATAGTGTCTGTCTTTGTCTCTGAGATGAGTTTTCTGTATGCAGCAAAATGCTGGATTTTGTTTATGTATCCAGTTTGATAGCCAGTGTCTTTTTATTGGGGAGTTGAGTCCATTTATGTTAATAGATATCAAGAAATTATGGTTGCTGTTTGCTGCTACAATTGCTTTTGTAGTTGAGTTGTGTTTGTGTCTCTTTCTTATTTTGGTTTCCTTGCTTCGAAGTTTTCTTGTTTTTACTAGGCTGTAGTTCCCCTCATTGTATTGAGTTTTCCAACTATACGTCATTGTAGTGCTGGGTTTGTGGTCAGATATTGTGTAAATTAATTTTGTCTTGAAATATCTTCATCTCTCTATCTATGGTGATTGATAGTTTTGCTGGGTATAGCAGCTTGGGCTGGCACTTGTGCTCTCTTAGGCTGTGCATGATGTTTGTCCAGGCTCCTCTAGCTTTCATAGTCTCTGTTGAGAAATCAGGTGTGATTCTGATTGGTCTGCCTGTATATGTTAACTGACCTTTTTCCTTTACTGCTTTTAGTATTCTTTCTTTGCTTTGGGCACTTGGTGTTTTGACTATTATGTGTTGGGAGGAATTTCTTTTCTGGTCCAACCTACTTGGAGTTCTGAAGGCTTCTTTTATGCTCATGGTCATCTCATTCTAAAGGGTAGGGAAGTTTTCTTCTACAATTTTTTGAAGATAGATACTGTGCCTCTTAGTTGATATTCTTCTCACTCTTATATTCTTATTATCCTTAGGTTTGGTCTTCTCATTGTGTCCTGGATCTCCTGGACATTTTGGGTTAGGAACTTTTTGGTTTTTGCATCTTCTCTGACTGTTTTGTCTATGTTTTCAGTTTTGTCTTCGGCTCCTGAGATTCTGTCTTCCATCTTTTGTAGTCTGACGGAAATGCTTGCATCTGTGACTCCTGATTTTTTGTAAGATTTCTACTTCTTGGGTTGTCTCTTTTAGTGTTTTCTTTATTGTGTCCATTTCTGTTTTATATTCCTTCTTCCATTCCTTCATCTCTTTGGTTCTGTTTTCTTCTAGGTCTTTGAGTTCTTTGAGTGTTTTTCTTGTTTCTTCTTTAAAAGCTTCTAATTCTTTATTGTTTTTCTCCTGTCCTTGTTTAAGGATCCCCATTATCATCTTGAGGCAGGATTTCATGTCTGAATCCTCTTTTTCTGGAGTGATTTGCATTCTGCTGTTTGCTGTGATGGGAGAGCTGGGTTCAATTGTTGCCAGGTTGTCTTGTTTTCTTTGGGATATCTTCTTTAGTTTTCCTCTTGCCATCTTGTTGTCAGTGATGTGTTCTTGCCTTTCCCTTGTACCTGGCCTGTGTCCCGGCATCTCTACTGATCCAGGTGGTGGATGGTCTGTGCCCTGTTCTGTGTCCCAAAGCTGCTGTATTGGAACAGAAGTCCCAGTTCTGGGTTCCTGGTCCCTGTATAAGGCAGGGCAGGGATGTGCTTTCCATGCATGCTCGGCAGAGATCTCTCTGCTCCCTGGCTACTCGGATCACCTTCTCACCAGGCCTTGATCTCTGGGTCTCTGCTGGTCCAGGTGGAGGATGTTCTGAGCCCTGTTCTGCACCTCAAAGCCCCCATGTGGGAACAGAGGTCCCAATGTTTGTTTCCTGGTCTTTGGATCAGGCAGAGCAGGAGCGCGCATTCCGTGTGCACTTCGCAGAGATCCTTCTGCCCTCTGGCTACTCGGATCACCTTCTCACCAGGCCTTTATCTCTGGGGCTCCACTAGTCAAAGTGGTGGATGGTCTGAGCCATGTTCTGCACCCCAAAGCCCCCGGGTGGGAGCAGAAGTCCCAATGCTGGGTTACTTGTCCCTGGATCAGGCAGGGCAGGGACATGCTTTCTGTGCGTGCTCGGCAGAAATCTCTCTGCCCTCTGTCTACTCGGACTTTTCACAGATGTTAATAACATAAATTCCACCTTCTTATAATTTCCTCTACTCATTGAATATATTTCCATATTCTGACAAAGGAACCAACTCATTTTCTCTATATTTCTCCCCAACATTCCATTTCCATTTGGTCTTTAATAATCATGGACTGTAATCATCTGGGTTCTATTTTTGCTCTTGCTCAGTGTCCTGCATTGCATAACTGCAATCACTGAGCCATTACATGGAGTAGTGAGCTTGAATAGTATGCCTTCCTGTGTCCTGATGTCCACAATGCCCATTAGATCCTTCCCATTATTTTAGCACCATAGGTTTGAATTGAAGTAATATAGTTTTTTTTGCTTGTTTGTTTTCTTGCTTTTGTTTTATTTTGTGGTGTTTTAATTTATTTTGATAATTTGAAATACAGATAATTAGGTAATCATTGACATGTATTGTTTTCCATGTGTCTTTTCTGGTCTAATGATGACATTTTCTCAAAGAAAAACATTTTATTAAAGCTTATATTTAAATATATCTTTTAATTTTAATGTTGTTTACTTTTTTCTAATCATATTGAGTTTGTCTGTATATAGCATTTGAGGAGAGAAGAAGGCAGATTTTTCCTATTTCCTTCCATGGGCCATATTGAACTTGAATTCACAGCAATCTTTCTCATTTAGCTTCCCAAACACTAAGGTTAAAGGTTGGGACAAAATCTATAATTTATATCATACACTAAAAAAACAAATGTAGATTTTCTCAAGGTTGAAGAACATAATTGATCTTCGAAAAGCATCTTGAATAAAATTTTAGCGTAAGCGATTCAGTCTTGACATTGCTGCTTGAAAGAAAACTTAAAGGTTGTCCTTTAAATTATTTCAGAGAGGAAAGAAACTAATCATTCTGCCAAATTGCTTGGGCCAAAGTTCTTAAGCACCAATTCCAATCCTTTTGTATCTATATACATTTAATGTTAAATAGTAGAAATTATAAGATAATTGTGAATAATAGAAATCAGTATGATAGTCTATGACGTTAACATGTGTTGCTTATTTTTCTTTAACATAAATGTTATATCTGTGTCCCAACACAGAATAATCACCTCACATGTATTATAGCTCACTGTAGGTGATGACATGTGATCTTTAATGGTTAACACCCAGAAATTAAGAGTTATTCTGCTCAATTTAAAATACTAGCAACTTATTAACAAAGACTTAATACAATCTTATTAATTTTTCCTACTTTACTTCTTTCTCTATTTTTTCCTTTTGGATGAAACTTTTTTTAAAATTTATTTTTTCTTATTCACTTTACATTCTGCACATTGCCTCATTTCTTATCACTCCTCACTATCCATATTCTATGCTCTTTCCCCTTGTCCTTTGAGCAAGTAGGAACCACCTGTGTAAACCCCTACCCTGTCACTTCAAGTCTTCTCGAGGCTAGGTGCTTCCTCTTCCATTGAGGCCAGACAAGACAGACCAGATAAAATAGCATATCCCACCTACAGGCAATAGTGTTTGGATAGCCCCATTGCAGTTGTTCAGGATCCACATAAAGACCAAGCTACACATCTGCTACATATGTGAAGGAAGAGCTAAGTCCAGTCAATGTATGGTTTTTGCTTGGTGGTTTAGTCTTTAAGATCTCCAATGTTCCAGGTTTCTTGACTCAGTTGGTCTTCCTGTGAAGTTCCTATTTCTTTCAGGGCTCCCAATCCTTCCTCTTATTATTCAATAAGAGTCCACTATCTCTATCCACTATGTGGCTATAGGTGTCTGTATCTGTTTAAGTGAGAAACTGGGTGAAGCATCACGGAGGACAATATACTCCTACAAGCATAATGGAGTATTAATATTAGTGTCAGTGATGGGTGCTTATCATGAAATGGGTCTAAAGTTGGGCCAGTCTTTGGTTGGTCATTTGCTCAGTCTGAGCCTGTGCCTGTGTTTTTATAGACAGGATAAATATTGGCTTGAAAGTTTTTGGGTGCATATCGATGTCTTTATCACTCTACTGGGGTTCCTGCCTGGCTAAAGGAGGTGACCTTTTCAGGGCCCACATTCCCAAAGGTTGTGTGTCACAGCTAAGTTCATCCTCATTGATTTCTTGGTATCTCCATTACCCAAGGTCTATGTCTAGTTATGAAGATGCCCTCAACCTCCTCACCCCTGTTAGTTGTAAATTTCCATTTGTTTTTTTTTTTTTTATAACCATCTAGCCATATCTTCTTTTCTTCCCAATATGTGGTTTTGAACCCCCCATTTCCTTCCCCATGGTTTTGGTTATCTTTTTTCCCTATTTTTGTTTAAAAAAGCAGTGTGTAAAAATGCAAGTAATTCTTCAAAAGTGCAATAGGTTAGATTTTAGAAAATATTTTACATATATATTTAATATTTGTACCTATTGTAGAAATTAGATGTTTTAAAGATTAAAACATAAAGCGAAAAAGAAGATAAGGATAGAGAAATGACTCAGGACTTAAAAGCACTTAAGGTGAATTGTGGTTTTTAACATACACATGGTAGTTCACAACCATCTATAATTGCATTTTCAGTGACCTCAGCTTGCACCATGCATGTACCTACACACAGTCAAAACTTTGACTAATTCCAGGTTACATCTTATTTTACATGTACTTTATGCTCATTGTAAATAGTAAGATCTTAATTCACACTATCAAACCTTTAAAAAAAGCCAAGTACTGACAAAAATATATTCATATATTTTATGCATAAATGCTTAAAATCTGTTCATTTATCTTTGTTTTTAAAATAAAGTTGTTCAATTAAAAATAATATTTAATAAAAAACATTCATACATAGAGAATTTTTAAAAATCTAATCAATAAATATAAAATAAAATATGGGGTTGTATCCAAGAAAATATAAACAACAGCCTTGAGATAGCAATCAGATCTGTAGGTATTATCTTATATTCCCCAATTTTCTACTGATTTATATTATCTTACTTTATTACATTTGAAAAATTCAATAACATTCTTTAAAGATGTGGTTTAAGTATTCACAACTTCTGAAAATGATTTTGTGAAATTATATAGGTTAAAATTGTAGAAGCAGAAAATTATAAAAGGAAATACTCAGAGACTACCCGATTCAGTAAATTATTATAATTTGGGTATTTTTCATAAAATATATTCATTCTTACCATACTTCATCTGCAACCAACCCTTTCTACCTCCATATTGATCCAACCCCACATATGACAATACTAAGTAGTCAATTAATAGTGGATATAAGATTTGGAAAAATAATTTTATTTTTACTTCTAATGAAAATAACATTTAAAATGTAAATAAAAACATATCTATTTTTTTAAAAATAGATTTGTTACTAATCTAATGATCTTAATTAAAATTTTTCCTCTGTCTACTCTTCCCAATTCTTATCCACCCCATTTCTATCACTCATTAGATAAGTCTTTTACGAGATAAAAAACCAAACATGACATAATAAAATAATGTATAACAAAACCCATCACACTGAAATTTGATATGGCATACCAACAAGAGGAAGAGAGCCCAAGAGAAGTCACAAGAGTCAGAGACCCCCTTATTCACAGACTCAAAAATTTCATAAAAACACTAAGCTAAAATATATACTCAGACAGAAGACCTCATACAGACCCAGAGAGTTCCTTAGCATGCTGCTTCCATCTTGGTGAGTTCTTTTTTTTGGGGGGGGGGACATACTCATTTAGAGGGTTTGGAGTTTTTGTCTTGTTTTGTTTTGTTTTATTTTTTGAGCCATTCTGACTCATATGTTCTATTTGGCCTTCTCTTCCCCAGGGTTCTCTGAGCTCAGAGTAAGAGGATTTGATGGAGAGACATCATATTTGGGCATGAGTATTCCCAAATCTTTTATTCTCTGCATATCTGGCTTTAGGTCTCTGTATTTGTTCCCATCTGCTGTAAGAGTAAGCATTTTTGATAGTGGCTGAATGAAGCACTGATTTAAGAATATAGAAGAATAACATTGTGATTCATTTTATTACTATCTTTGAATTTTTATTTAGACTAGTATTATTTGGCTTGACCCAAGATCCCTGGGCTATTTAGTCTCAGGTTCTTGGACACCCAATTACTTTTGACTATGGGTTCCATCTGATAAAATCAAATCACTTACTGGTTAGTAATTTCTACAAGCTTTGTATCACCATTGTGTCCTAGTATATCTTGTATATAGGACTCTATTGTTAAAATACCAGTTTATGGCTCATTTGGTGTTTCTTTTTCTTTTTGGTAGGAGGCAGAGTACCTTCAAGTATCACAGCTCCAGAACTTAAGACTGAAGGCTCAATGTACATAGTAGTTCTGTCTTTATGTTCAGTGAGTTATTCAACAATGGACCTTGCTACTAATTTATTGAGGGCAACCTATTGTCCTGGCTAGAGCCTGTGTTGTTTGAGAATTCCCATGGAACCTGTTTGTCCAACTCAATTAGGTACAACCCAATCCAAGTAATAGAAGCTTCAGCTGATGACAAGAGATGACCATTTGAGACTCTATCTCTCCCATTATATGGCAATTACATTTGATAACCTTCATATATATTTACACTTTAGGAAACTTTTACTGTATTAGGTTTCCAGACTATTCATCAGATGGCCTCAATTTTTAGCTGTCATTCTCCATATTCTCTTACCTTTCTCACTCATCCTCCTGTTCCAGTTCCGTCCGTCTACTGGTTCTATTTCTCCTTCCTTATGAGGTAGTTATCTGTTCCCTCTATTTCTTTATTCTTTGCCTACCTTCTCTTTTTCTACAGACTAGCTTGGTTATAAATGACTTAATAGCTAATATACAATATGGAAAAACACATACTGTATTTGCTTTTTAATTTATTTATTTTATAAAATTTTATTATAGCTCACAAAATTTGTTACATGAAATTATGTGGTTAATACACGATTTTTTTCTAAGGTCTAAGGCTTAGACAACATTTTGGCCTTTCCTTTTGAGCTTTATAAGGTCTGTGAATTGTTTCTTGGGTAGTCAGAGCTTTCTGGGGCTAGTATCCAATTATCAGTGATTGCATATCATGTGTGTTGTTTTGTGACTGGGTTCCCTCACTTAGGATGATATTCTCTAGTTCCATCCATTTGCCTAGGAATTTCATAAAGTCACTGTTTATAATAGCTGAGTAGTGTAAATGTACCATAACTTCTGTATCCATTCCTCTGTTGAAGGTCATATGGATTTATATTTCTTAGGTTTCTCATACCTCATTCAGTATGTTTTTTGTTTTATTGTGTGTTTTTTTTTTTTTTTTTTTTTTTTTTTTTTGCTTATTTAGGAACACATTCTAGGCAAGTTCATCAGTCTCAGTGGCCAAGGCAGAAAAAAGTCACCATGCAGACAAAGATAAACAGATGAAGGGAGAAGAATGGTGAAGAGTGGGGTGTGTGAGAGAGAGAGAGAAAGAGAGAGAGAGAGAGAGAGAGAGAGAGAGAGAGAGAGAGAGAAGGAGGTAGGGAGGGAGGTTAGGAGGGAGGAAGACACAGAGACAGAGACAGAGAGACAGTAAGAGAAAGGGAAGGATGGGTATAGAGAGACAGAACAAATCCAGAGAGAGGGACAGAGAGCTGAAAGTTGTTTTGATTTGCATTTCCCTGAAATGAAAAAAGATGTTGAATATTTCTTTAAGTTTTTCGCATTCCTTTTAGTTTCTGCTATTGAGATTCTCTGTTTAAATTTGTACCCATTTTGAAAATTAAGGTGTTTTCTTGACATATACTTTCTTGAGTTCTTAGTAGGTTTATTGAGTTTATTTTATATATAGGCTACAGCTTTGTCATAAAAATAGTATTCTTTGCCATGCAGAAGGTTCTCAGTTTCAAAAGGTTCCACTTAATAATTGCTGATCTTAGTGCCTGAGTAAATGATGTTTAATTCAGAAAATCATTTACTGTGCCAATGAATTCAAGGCTATTCAATTTTTCTTCTGTCAGGCTCAGTGTATCTGGTTTCATGTCAAGATATTTTATCCATTACTGTAGGCATAATTTTATTCTACACTGTAAAATGTTCAACTTTGTGTTATAGAAATGCTGATTTCTCTGACCTCATATCTTATTTCAATCTGGACATGGCATTGTAGTGCTTACAGCAAGAATCTCCTGTCTCAAATTTGTATAAACAAATGTTGATAAATGCTGATTACCCAATGGCTAGGCAAAATAGAAATAAAGTGGGATATCACCAGCCAGAAAAAAAGAGAGGGAGAGAGAAATGGAGGAAGAGAGGGAATTTAAAATCAGCTGTGAGGATGGAAGAATTGGAAAAACGAGGAAGTGGTACAGAGAAAAATCCGGAAAACACATCTGAAGCCAAAAGAGCCAGATCAATACAAAGATTCAAGTATCATGGGATGCAGCTAGGAGGGTAGCCAGATTAGTCTAGGGGGTTAAGGTAGATCATTTAACTATTCAGCTATTGAGGTGAGTTTAATTGAATCTTGTTTTTTTTGTCTGTGGCTATTGGAGGCTAGCATAAGTTATAGGTTTATTTTAAGGTGATATGTGCTTAGACAGTAGAGAAGTATGCAATAAAAGAGGCTGAGGGCAGAAGGGAGGAGATTCATGGAGAAATAGAGATAAAATCAGATGTTTATGTTTCTCTTGGCCTATTTTTCATAAATAAGTTTATTATAAAAGTTTTATAAGGGATGGGATTGTATAAATTCATTTGACTTATCTAAGTGGACAAATTATATTTCACCAATTTGATCCAATTATTTTGCTGTGTTCATTGATGCAGCAATTTAATCGAGTTCAAATGGTATAGTGGTAGAACACATAAACCCTGTCACTGAGTGTGTGTGTGTGTGTGTGTGTGTGTGTGTGTGTGTGTGTGTATGTATGTATGTGTGTAAAGCTTGGCAACAGCAGACCAAGGGGAAGTGAGTGAAAACAACATGCCAGGACTATATATCTACTTAGGACAGAGGCAGCAATGGCAGGTGAAATGAATGTGGCCAAGTTTCTAGAGGTGGCTTGGAACTGCTGAGTTAGAGATTCCTGCAGTGCTGTATGGTCTCACTGTGTTGGCACTTAACCTGGGATAAAAGGTTAAGCAAATATTTAATATTTATCATAACATGTGGCAAACCAATATTTTAGGCAATAATCCACTAAAAGGTTACGGCTATCAGTCTAAGAGTTAGTTAGAAAGTTTTATTTTCTAAGAGGGGGCCAGTGCATGTTTAGTCACATGATTTCTCAAGTGCAGGAACCTTAAACAAAAGAAACACAGAGACAGCCTCCACCTGTAGAAGATGCTTGATTCATTGTCAGAATTATTTAGAAAATGTATTAAAACTTTTGTGTGTTTGTTTTGAAGATTGCATAGAGATTATGGCTGTATAAATCAATCTGGGAAATTCCACCCTGTTAAATTATGACCATTTCTAAATTCTTCATCAAAACAACCTTACAATAACCACCGTCACACCTCCCAATGTCCAGAGAATTAGGGCAACAATTCTTCATAGCTTCATTAAGCTGAATATATGGGCATTGAGAATCTAGAACAGGAGGGGAGAATGATAAAGCCAGACAGGCCTCAAGAAGCAAAGTAACACCTACATTTGCTGTACTCTCTGAGATCAGGAATCTAAGAAGACCAGTTCTGAATTCTGATGACAAGCTTCACCATAGCTGCACATTCTGATATGTATATATATTAAAAAACATTTTAGTATCAAGATTTTTTGTTTGATCTTTTTGAATCTAGTTTTAAGCAGTCTACCTCTATCAAATATGATCCATGTAAGTCTAGAAGGCAGGTAAAGCCAAATCATACTTTTTAAAAACACAAGGACCAAACCTTCCTCTCAAATTAGCATATTCCTTTGTCAGCAACTAGAATATCTTGTATCTTGTATTCTATCCCAGAGAAATAATGTAATATAACCATAAAACTCAATATCACACCCACTTTGAAAGTTAAAACAATATAAAACAAATGAGTGAACTAAGAAACTGTATGATTTTATTCTTAGGACTCTAATAATTTGCCATGTCAAGAAATCAACTCAAATTCTAGTGGATCTCATGTTGAGAGAAAATGAACCACTATGTTAATTTTAATATAACCACAAACTATGGAGCCTCAACACTACACAAAGAACTGGACAATTATGGAATACTGAAAAATATAAGTATTGAACTTCCTCAGAAAATGTATGACCAACTCATTATATAATACTAAATATTGTGCTTGACCACATTATATACAAGTAACATTATGCAAACTGAGCATGTTATATTTAGGAATATGTATGTAGATAATCAATGAAACAATAATCAATGAAATATTAATACTCTCCAAACTAATTCCACAAAATATAACAAAACAAAAATACTACATAATTTGTTCTTCAAAGCAGTAATTATGCTTATACATGAACCACACAAAGACCATATAAGGTAAGAGAATTTCAGACCAATCTCAATTATGAACATCGATGCAAAAATACTCAATAAAATTTTTTCAAATCAAATTAAAGAGCACATCAAAACTATAATTCACCATGATAAAGTATGATTCATCCCAGGGATTCAGGGATGTTTCAATATATGGAAATCGTCAATGTAATACACTATATAAAATATTTAAAAAAAAACACATGATCATCTTATTAGTTGCTGAGAAAGCATTTGAGAAAATTCAGCAGCTTTTCATAAAAATCAGGAATTCAAGACCCATGCCTAAATATAGTAAAAGCAATATAAAGCAAACCAGTAGCCAACATTAAACTAAATGGAGAGAAACTTGATGCATTCCCACTAAAATCAGGGAGTAGAGAAGGATGCTGAATATCCTCCTACCTATTCAATATAGTACTAGATGTTCCTGCCAGAGAAATTAGACTACAAAACGAGGTCAAATGGATAAAATTTGGAAAGGAAAAAGTAAAAATATCACTATTTGCAAATGATGAGAAAGTATACTTAAATGACCTCAAATATTTTACAGAGAACTCCTGAGCCTGATTAAAAAAAAAAAAAAACTCAGTAAAGTGGATGGATATAAAATTAACCCAAACAAATCAGTAGCTATTCTCTACTCAAAGAATAAAGATGCTGAGAAGAAAATATGAAAATGACACCCTTTATAATACTCACAAATAATATAAAATACCCTGGTGTTACTCTAACAAAGAAAGTAAAATGTATGTATGAAAAGAACTTCAAGTTTCTGATGAAAAAAATCAAACATTTTAGAAGATGGAAAGATTCCCCATGATCACAGATTGACCAGATTAATATAGTAAAAAATGGTCATCTTGCTGAAAACAATATACAGATTTAATGCAGTCCCCATCAAACTTATATAATTCTTCATAGAGTTAGAAAGAACAATTTCCAAATCCATTTGGAATAAAAAAGTCCCATAATATCAAAAACAATTCTCAACAATAAGAAATTTCTCTGACCTCAAGCTAAAGTATAGAACAATCATAATTAAAAAACAAACAAACAAACGAACAAACACCAACAAACTACATGGTATTTATACAGAGACAGACAAATAGATCAATTGTATAGAATTTAAGACCCAGAAATGAACACACAAACCTAAGGTCACTTTATCTTTGACAAAGGAGCTAAAACCACTCAGTGGAAAAAAAGGCAGAATTTTAAACAAATGGTGTTGTTCAATTGGCATTCAGCGTGTATAAAAATACTAATTGATCCATTCTTTTCTCCTTTTACATAGTTCAAGGCCAAGTAGATCAAATATCTACACATAAAACCAGATACACATAAACTAATAAAAGAAAAAAGTGGTGAAGATCCTTGATCACATAGGTACAAGAAAAAAAATTTCTGAACAGGAAACCAATGTATTATGCTATAATATCAAGAATACACAAATGGGACCTCATAAAATTTCAAAGCTTCTGAAAGCAAAGGACACTGTCAATAGAACAAAATGGTTACCAACAGATTGGGAAAAGATCTTTAACAATTCTACGGATTTAGGTTAATATCTAATAAGTACAAAGAACTCAAGAAGTTAGACTCCAGAGAATCAAATAATCTTTTGACAAAAGGAGTTAACTAAAAAATACCTAATGACTAATATGCATATAAAAAATGTTCAAGATCATTAGTTATCAGGGAAATGTAAATCAAAACAGTCCTGAGCATCTACCTCACCTTAGTCAGAATGGCTAAGATAAAAACTCACTTAAAAGCAGAGACTGGCCAAAATGTAGAGAATAAGGAACACTCCTCTATTGTTGGTGGGACTGCAAGTTGGTATAACCACTCTGGAAATCTGTCTGGGAGTTCCTTTGAAAATTGGACATATTACTACCTAAGGACACATCTATACCAATCCTTGTATATGTGTCCAATATATATATATATATATATATATATATATATATATATATATATATATATATATATATATATCCAAAAATGCTCCAATATATAATGAGAACATATATCCCAACAGGTTTATAGCAGCCTTATTTATAATAGCCTGAAGCTGGAAAAAACCCAGACAGTCTTCAATAGAGGAATAGATATGGAAACTGGTACATTTATACAATGGACTACTACTTAGCTATTAAAAAAATAACTTCATAAAATTCTTAGGCAAATGAATGGAACTAGAAAATATCCTGAGTAGGTATCCAAGTCACAAAATAACACATGTGGTATGCACTCACTGAGAAGCGGATACTAGTCTGCAAAAGCTCAGAATAATCAAGAAACAATTCACAGACCATATGAAGCTCAAGGAAAAAGAAGACCAAAATATGGATGCTTCAGTCCTTCCTAGAAGAGAGACCAAAATACTCATGGAAGGAAATATATGGACAAAGAATGTAGCATGGACTTAAAAAAGGTCATCCTGAGACTGCAACATCTAGGGGTTCATCTTAGATGCAGACACCAAACCCAGTCACTATTGCAGATGTCAAGGAGTGCTTCTGACAGTAGCCTGATATAAATGTCTCCTGAGAGGCTCTGCCAGAATTTTACGGATACAGATAAGGATGCTTGCAGGTAACCATTAGCCTGAGCATGGGGACTTCAATGGAGGACCCAGAGAAATGACAGAGAAGCGTTTGCAACCCATAGGAAGAACAATAATATCAACCAAATAAATCCCCACAGCACTCCCAGGGACTAAAACAGTAACCAATGAATACACATGGAAGGACCCATGGCTCCAGCCCTGTATATGTAGCAGATGTTGGCACTGTCTGGTATCAATAGTAGAAGCAGTCCTTTGTCCTGTAAATGCTTTTTTACCCAATGTAAGGAAGTGACAGGACAATGAGGCTGTAGTGTGTGTGTGGAAGTGGGAACATCTCAAAAGCAAGGGGATGGGGGAGAGAGTATAGGAGAGGTGGAAAAGGGGGCAATATTAGAAATGTAGTGGAGTACTTGGGTGTAGAAAGAGAAGGAAGTGTTTGGTTGGTTGATACTGTTGTTCTTCCCATGAGGTGGCAGACCCTTTCTTGTCCTTCAGTCCTTTCTCTAACATCTTCATTATGGTCCCCGTGTTCAATCTGATGGTTAGCTGCAAGCATGCTCAGCTGTGTCTGTATGACTCTATCAGAGTCTCTGAGGAGGCATCCATATCTGGTTCCTGATGGTAAGCACTTTTTGGCTTCAGCACAATAGTGCTTTTGTTTGGTGGCTACTTATGGGGTGGATCACCAGGTGAGGCAGCTTCTGAATTATTTTTTCTTCAATCTCTGCTACTCTATTTGATTTTGTATGAGTGTTTTGGTCTCCCTTCTCAGAAGGACTGAGCTATCCACATTCTGGCCTTCCTTTTCCTGAAGGTTCCTAAGGTCTGTGAATAGTTTCTTGGGTATTAAGAGCTTTCTGGGGCTAGTATCTGTTCATTAGTGGCTACAAACTATGTATGTTCTTTTGTGTCTAGTTTACTACACTCAGAATGATAGTTTCTAGTTCTATCTGTTTGCCTTGGAATTTCATAAAGTCATTGTTTCTAATAGTTGAGCAGTATTCAACTGTGTATATGTAACACAATTTTTTTATCCATTAAACCACCAAACATTGAACACACATGGAGAGATTCATGGCTCCAGTTGCATATGTAGCAGAGAACAGCAGTGTCTGGAATCAATGCAAAAAGAGACCTATGGTCTAGTGAGAGCGTGTTTTCCCAATGTAGGAGAATGTTAAGGCATTGAGGTGAAGAGGGTTATTGGGAGGTGTGTACAAGTTGAGACAAGTTAGTGGAGACAAGTTGAGGAAGGAGATGGGAGTGCTGCGGAGGAAAGGGCATAACATTTGAAATGTACATAAAGAGAATATTCAATAAAATAATTAAAAAAATAAAGAGAAGGTAGAAAAGATATAACCCATAAAAAAAGTTTTAAAGACTGGTGAGTAGGAGATATGGGCAGCCAGGGAGCAGAGAGATCTCTGCCGAATGCACACTGAAAGCATGACCCCACCCAGCATGATCCAGGGACCAGTAACACAACATTGGAACCTCTGATTCCACCCAGAGACTTTGGAGCAAAGAACAGGGCTTGGCCCATCTTCCACCTGGACCAGTTGAGATCCAGGAACACAGACCAGATACAAGGGATAGGCAAGAACATATCACTGACAACAAGATGGCAGGTGGAAAGCAGAAGAGTATATCCCAAGAAAATCAAGAACCCAGAAACACCAGAATCCAGCTCTCCCAAAACAGAAAACATTGGAAAGCCAAAAAATCCAGAAAAAAAGACTGAGACCTGAAATCATACCTCAAGATGCAGATAGAAATAAACAAGAACGGGAGGAAAAGCAAGAAGAATCAGAAGCTTTTAAAGAGGAAACAAGAAAAACAATCAAAGAACTCAAAGAACTAGAGTAAAACAGAATGAAAGAGATGAAGGAATGGAAGAGGGAATTTAAATGGAAATTGACACAATAAAGAAAACACTAAAAGAGTTAACCCTAGGGGTAGAACACCTAAAAAAGAAATCAGGAGTCACAGAAGCAAGCATTTCCAATAGACTACAAGAGATGGAAGAGAGAATCTCTGGAGCAGAAGACAACATTGTAAACATAGACAAAATAGTCAGATAAGATGCACAAAAACAAAAAGCTTCTAACACAAAATGTCCAGAAAATCTAGGACACAATGAGAAGACCGAAACTAAGGATAAAAGGAATAGAAGAGGGAGAAGAGTATCAACTAAAAGGCACAGTAAATATCTTCAACAATTGTAGAAGAAAACTTCCCTACCCTTAAGAATGAGATGACCACGAGCATAAAAGAAGCCTTCAGAACTCTAAAGAGGTTGGACCAGAAAAGAAACAACTCCCAATACAATAGTCAAAACACCAAGTGCCCACAGCAAAGAAAGAATACTAAAAGCAGTAAGGGAAAAGGTCAGTTAACATATGAAGGCAGACCAATCTGCATCACACCCTATTTCTCAACAGAGACTATGAAAGCTAGAAGAGCCTGGACCGACATAATGCACAACCTAAGAGAGCACAAATGCCAACCCAAGATGCTATACCCAGCAAAACTATCAATCACTATAGATGGAGAGATGAAGATATTTCAAGACAAATCTAAATTTACACAATATCTGAACACAAGCTCAGCACTACAACAAATTATAGCTGATAAACCCAATACAATGAGGGAAAATACATCCTAGTAAAAACAAGATGGGATGCAGGGATGGTTTAATATAAGGAAATCCATCAATGGAATCCACCATATAAACAAACTCAAAGATCAAAATCACATGGTCATCTCACTAAATGCTGAGAAAGCATTTGACAAAATCCAACACCCCTTCATGTTAAAAGTACTGGAAAGAACAGGAATCCAAGGTGCATACCTAAACATAATAAAAGCAATATACAGCAAACCAACAGCCAACCCTAACCCTAACCCTAACCCTAACCCTAACCCTAACCCTAACCCTAACCCATTGAAAAAAAAAATGGACTTTCTTCAACTCTAAGCAGCTTCTTGGTAGACATAGGACTATGCAGTAATTTTCTATTTTTAATACAGGCTCTCATTTTAATATGTGTGTGTGTGCTGAGTCTCTGTTAGTTCACATGTGTATCAATAATGTATAACAGAAGCTTACCAGATTTTTTTTATAAATTGAACATCATTATTTAAAAAAAAACAAAAATAAATGTACAGATTTTAAGCATTTTTGCATAAAAATATACGAATATATTTTTGTCAGTGCTTGGATTTTTGTTTTTTAAAGGTTTGATAGTGTGCATTAAGATCTTACTAGTTACAATGAGCATAAAGTACATGTAAAACTGGATGTAATCTCGAATTAGTAAAAGTTTTCTTGGTTTGTAAAGACTAAGCATAATAGTTTTTCATTTTCTTTTATTTTTCTTTATTGGTCTTCGTTTTTTCTTTAACTTCATATAGTCTGTGAGTTGTTTGTGGGGTGTTCAGAGCTTTCTGGGGTTAGTATCCAATTATCAGTGACTGCATATTATGTTTGTTCTTTTGTGACTGGGTTATCTCATTCAGGATGATATTCTCTACATGAATCCATTTTTTTAAACGACTTTATTTTGCAAAACAAAGATAAATGTACAGATTTTAAACATTTTTTTGCTTAAAATTATACATTTTTGTCAGTACTGTTTTTTCAGACATTAAAATAAATTTTACATAAAACCATGTGAATATGTTTTTTACTCAGTACTTGATTTTTTTCAAGGGCTTGACAGTATGCATTGAAAACCTACTAGTTGCAATATTTTCTTAAGAATTTCAGGAAGTCATTGTTTCTGATAACTGAGTAACTCCATTGTGTAAATATACCACAATTTTTGTATCCATTAATCTACTGAAGGACATTCTGGGTTCTTTCCAGCTTCTGGCTATTATAAATAGGGCTGCTATGAACATTGTGGTGTATTTTTCTTTATTGTATGTTGGAGCTTCTCTGGGGTATATGCACAGAAGTGGAATAACTGGGTCTTCGGGTAGTACTATGTCCAATTTTCTGAGGAATCGCCAGACTGATTTCCAGAATGGTTGTACCAGTTTACAACCTCACCAACAGTTCCTCTTTCTCTGCTTACCAGATTCTAATTTTTAATTTTGCAAAAATAAAAAATAGCAAATCACATCTAGTTTTTATTTTACAACTAATGTCTGTAATTTATTTTCTCATAGCACAGCATTAATAGAATCTACACCTATACAACTGTAATCAAGAAAATATAAATAATGTTTGTGATGCCTAATGTAACAAAATGAATATGTTTTTGCCAATGTGTTCAGTATTTTATTTCATAGTTTTATTTCTATCGTGATATTTCTCAACCATAAAAGCAACTAGTACACTGATATCAGATCATTATATCTTAAGCTGATTTGTAGAGATAGATGAACCAAATATGTAGAAACTCTATGTTCAAGAATAATATAAAGCACATGCATCTGTTATGAGAATGATAGACGATAAACACATAAATTGAATGAGGAGGCATCATAGCATATCTAGTGTTTTGTTACAGATTTTTATGAGATTCATACCCATTGTTTGTACATTTCTTTTAAAACAAAATGTTGTTCTCTTTCTTGTGCTGTTTTCCTGGGACATATGTATCCTATCTCTGATTTATTCTGTTAAATCTTTCTCTGATTCATCACTTTGTCTGGTCCCTAAATTAAATATCACTTCCAAACATGAAAGATACCATCTAAAACTAACATTACAGCCATTGTTAGAGATCAAATGTGGTATTAAGGATGTGTTTATATTTCAGGAAGATTATACTGTTATCTAGGATGTCTGCATTTTGGCTGAATCATGAACTTTGACCTCACTGGTGTTGGTATGAATCATTGGAATTTGTAATACCTTACTTCCTTCTAATTTCATTAAAACTATGCTACAATGTCTGACTGCTACCATTGGTGCTGGGTTTCAGAAAAGATAGCTTATATTTAAACAAGTGCATTACCCATTGCACTTATCTACTCCTGAATTGTGAGTATACTATATTAATAGTCACAAGAAACCACTATCAATCTCTTCCACATTTTTCTTATGGCATTCTTCATTTCCTTATTCCTGAAAGTGTACACCATAGGATTCAGAAGTGGTGTTATGATGGTAGAAAATACAAATGCATTTTTTTCAGAAGCAAAGGCAGAAGTAGGTCGTGCATATATTAAAAAGCACGGGACAAAGAATAAAAGTACAACTGTAATGTGGGATCCACAGGTGGAGAGAGCTTTACGTCTCCCTTCAGAACTGTGTGCTCTCAGAGAAAACAAGATGACACCATAGGAGACAAGCAAAATAGAAAAAATTATGATGCTTATAGACCCACTGTTAGAAAACACCAAAATGACAAAAATATGTGGCTCAGTGCAGGCAAGTTTCAGTAATGGGAACAAGTCACACAGGTAATGATCAATGACATTGGGTCCACAGAATGGCAACTGCAAAATGAAGATAATTTGTATAATAGAATGTAAGAAGCCTCCTGTACAGGACACCATCACCAAAATGCCACAGAACCTCTGGGTCATAATGGAAGAATAGCGTAAAGGTTTACAAATAGCCACATAACGGTCATAAGCCATGGCTGACAAAATAATCACCTCTATCCCAGTGAAGAAGTGAATAGCAAACAGTTGTGTCATGCAGCAATCAAAGGATATGGTCTTCTTTTCATAGAAAAAGTCTACAATCATCTTGGGGGTGACAGTAGAAGAAGTGCAGGCATCCAGGAAGGACAGGAATATCAAGAAGAAGTACATGGGGGAGGCCAGTAGTTTAGGGCTGTAAATTATGGTCACCACAATTATCATATTGCCACCAATAGTTGCAAAGTAGATAAACAAAAATACAGCACACAATATGTTCTCAACATTTGTGTTCTGTGAAAGTCCAAGAAGAATAAACTCAGTTACAGTACTCTGATTTTGCATTATTCTTATGAAACACTTAAAGGAAAATTTGTTCATGTAAATCTGCAATTATGAGAAAAGAATAACCTATTCAAGTTTATATAATTATCATGTAGAAGATGGTCCTTGTTTAATTTGCAATTAAAATATAATATTATAAGTTTTTAAGCATATAATTTTGTATAATATTATACATGTAATGCTAAACTGAGATAATGTATTGAATAATGTAAATACCCACATCTAAAATATTGGAGATAAAAGCATCTACTTGGTGACAAAAAAGGAATAGATTATATTTGAATGATCAGCTATCATCATCAATCTTTATTGACTTCCTGAAAAGAAAGATTAAAATGCATTTAAAACTATTCAGGATGTAAATGAAGGGCAGAATTTAAGTCTTTATTGACTGACCAGACTACTGCTTTATCTATCACCAAAAGTGGTAAAGACTTTTTAGGGAATTCTTTAAAATCATAAACACATCTCAAATGCATGTAAAACTGTGGATCTATTGGAATATCTAATTAATTACTTTGTTCTTCACAAAACAGAAGGTTCTGTAGGAAAATATGTAACACTCTACATGATACATATGTTGAAAATGTGACAGTTTACTGAATCATTATATAACATGATACAAACTTTTGAAAACAAAAAAACTATTCTGTTTTTATAAAGGCTAAGTGAAATACTACAAATAGAATTATAAAACAATTTCTCCAGACTTGAAATCCTAGTTGTATCCAGGATTATGTTATGCTCAAACAAACAAAAGTCAGTCAACCTGGGACTTTAGTGATTCAATCTCTTATATGCATGATGATTCTACAGAATCAACAGGGTAAAGGAGATTTTTTTTTTCCTTTGTAAAAACTGCAGGAAAATTATGTTCTTTATAGTCTTCATTTTTTTTGTAAAGTTTAAAGTATCCTCTTTCTTTGTTCTTGTACCAGTGAGACATCCTGAAAAAGGCAAGCAAGTTAGATATACAGAAACAGATAACCATCAATCAATTATGAATTAAAACTGGTGATAACATGAACTGAAAAAGAGAAAGTTCCCTCAAATATAGAGTATTCTGATTTAAGTATTTGCACAGATACAAGCTTTAAAAATTATGATAATTCACTATAAAACATAGTCATGATAACTTACCTGCTCATCTCTATTACATTGACAAGTTCAAAATATCAAAATGAAAATTTTACTCACAGTATCATTGCTTTACAATTTTAGCTGCAATTAATTTTCATAAGAAAATTAAACTTGGTTACCCAAAGATTGTATTTCCACAAATCTTTCTGTAAATATTTTAGCTTTGTGATTCATTTTCTGTAGGGAGTCACAAACACAAAAGACATCTGTATATTTTTCTTTAAAATGTTTTATGTTTGATATAAATATGTCTATACATATGCATGTGTATGTATTTTTTTATTTGTGTATCATTTATCTTGAAAATTATTAAATGTAATTAATTAAAATACAAAATTTTAAGTAATATTTTAACTAATATTTTGGTATAAATATGGACATTAAGAAAAATGGTTACTATTTAACAAAATTAAGGAAAGAAATTTTGACTCACTCGGTTTTTTTAAAATGCCATATATATTACCCAATCATTATCCAATGCACTCTTCCTCTACCCCATGCTCACAACCCTAGGTCAGGTATTGTTTTCTTCTTCTGAAATTAATTATAGATGCTGCAAAGATCTTTCATGGAAGAATTTTCTTCTCCCCTTTGTCATGTTTCTAACATCCATAAGTCAAGCTGAATATTTGTTAAGATATCCTCGGTGACTTCCTGTGGAACTATAAGCTGATTGTTGCCCAAAGACTGGTGTATTTATATTTTTAACATTAACTGCTCACAACACTCACTGTATACTCAGCCTACAAAAATATTTTTCTGGAGTGTGGATTATATCTGTGCTCCTTAACCACACCCATATATACATATACATATGCATACACACACACACACACACACACACACACACACACACACACACACACACACACACACACACATATATATATATATATATATATATATATATATATATATATATATATTACATCTAATATAACTAAAATAAAAAGTGGCATAGCAGGAAACCTCATAGGTACTTGGTGATGTGTAGGGGATGGCTCTGATACTTTGATTAGGAAGCTACTTGAGAACACTGAAGATCCTATTGCCCAATGATTATTTATCAATAAAGATGATAAGGGCAATGACCTAGATGGAATAGGCAGGACATACAGGTTTAAGACAGAAAGTCTAGCAGACACGGGGGAGGAGAAAAAAATTGCCATGATACAGAGGGAGAAAATGTCACAAGCTATTTGGCGTTAAGGCAGATTGGCCATTGACTGCTTCCTCTACTGGCTTGGGGAAGCAGGCAGGAGAATAGAGACATGATTAAGCAGAGGTTAGATTTAGCATGCTAAGCTAGGACTAATTGACTGATTAAACGAAGTTGAGGGCAGATTAACAGGTGCTGAGCTGGTAGTGTATGTATTTTTATGCATACAAATATATGTGTGCATTAAGAATAACATGTTTGCACTGAAAAGAAAGTTATATATTTCAATAATGGAAACATATAATCTTTAAAAAAGGTAAAAATTACTTCATATGTTTACATATCTATCATGTGACAGTTCACTTAATTTTACAAGTAATTTTTATAGTGTCCTAACATCAATTTCATACTAGCATGCATTATATGAACTCCAGCCACTCTCATGCTATATCTAAGGAAACAGTGTTCTGAAACAAATGCTATAAAGTTAATGGATAAGACAGTAATTATTTACAATAAATGAAAATTTTCACTACTGATTTACCAGTTGTCATTTACAACTAAAGTAGAATGGGAAAAGAATGGAAGACAGCAGAAAAGCATGAGGTCTATGTGTGAAATGTCAGAATGGAATGGCATTTTACACAATGAAAATGCAAAGGGAGAAAAACCCCATTACTTGTCATATTAATAACCTATATCTGGCTCCTGCTTTTCCAAAATGCCTTGGCTTTGCTTTTTTTTACTGTTTCTGGCATAGAGGAAACAACTTTTACTGTCCCCTTTCCTGGCTTACTAATGGATTTCTGAAACTTCTCTTTTGGTGTCTGGGTGTTTCTGTTTATTTTAAGAGAGACCAAATCATAATCATGAGTCCTGAAGCAGTCCATGTCTTTAATTGATTGGATTGTTTTTTAACAGTTCAGAGGCTGTCTCTACCACATACAGAAGGTTAAGTAAAGAGCAGACTTCACTTTTACTTATGTCACTCTTCCTGATTTAGTACCCTCTGTATCATACCTAGTGTTCAGTTATTGGATGATTATATTTCAATAGCTATGTAATATAAATAACTGCCTCAACCAATCAAGCTCCTGTGTCACCATCTATACAACTTCAAAATATACTACTTTCTAATCAATAATATCAGAACAATAAGAACATAGTGTTACCCACTGAAATTGTTTTTAACAAAGAACAAATAAACCTCTGTTGACGATGATAAAAAAATAGCACTTGTGTCATTTCTCAGTTACTTTTTTCAGCTTCAAAAATGACAAGTTGAAAATGTGTTTAATTCCATTAGACTTAAAGAAGCAGATAGTCAAATGAAGAAAAGAAAGAAATGAGAGAGGGGAAAAGAAAAGAAGAAGGAAGAAATTCTTTGATCTTTATTAGTACATTGTTTATTATTAGTTTATTTGTAATTAATTATTAGTTTTATTTGCTGGTATCTGATCCATGAGCATCATCTTTATTACTGATTTACTGATAGCTCATAATTTTAATATCCACATGAATGATGTGGACTCTGAGCAGTGAGTGTGTAAAATTCCTTACACACATTTATATACTGATGCTCCATGTTGCTTTAAGTATAATAACCTGATAAACAGTGTCCACATTTAAAGTATTCTGTTATAATTCATAATCATTTTTGAAAATGTTGGAATTTACCTGAAATATAACACTGATTTACTGCTGTGAAAAATCTGAAAATAGGCATCTCCTATTCTTTATGTAGTAATCCATTCAGTGGTGGCCATGCTTCTGCTTGTATCCAACTCCAGTCCACATCTGAGAGAAAAAATGGTGATTCTGGAAGTTAATGAAAAGTATGTTAGCATTGCCACTCTGGTCTAGCCATCAGCTTGGTTTCAGGATGCAAGTAAAACAAAGCCAAAGCTTCCCTCCTTTGTTGTCACTGTAGTTTATAGAGGTGTCCCTGAGATGTCACCAGCCTGGGAGAATGACCCTTATTCTCTTGGGTATTATTTTATGCTAACTTTTATTTATTTTTTTATTAATTTATTGGCTTTATATCCCAATTGCAAGTTCTCCTCTCTCCTTTCCTTCCAGTCTCTCTGTCTCACCTCCATTTCCCCATTTTTCTACTCCCTTCCTCTTTAAAGAATGAATCACTCCTGCAGATATCAACCTGCTTTGGCATGTCAAGTTGCATGTTCCAGTAGAATAGGCACATCTTTTCCTACAGAGCCTAGACAAAGAAGTCTAGTTAAGGGAGCGGACCCAAAGAAAAACAACAAAGTCAGAGATAATGCCACCTCCAGTTGTTATGGGTCCCACCTGAAGACTAAGCTGGACATCTTTCACATACATGTAGTGAGGTTGGTGGTTCACACTCTTTGAGTCGCTCTGTGCCCAGCTTCATTGAGAAAGAAAAATAAAATAGGAATGGGGGTGCCTGTAAGGAGGAAATGTGGTGGTATAGGGTGGAAAGGGAACAGGAGGGATCAAATTTGGAAAGGACAGAGAAAGAAAGAACTGGGATTAGGAAAGATATTTCTGGGATGACCTAGAAACCTAGAACATGGAAAACTCCCAATAACCTTTGAGAGTGACCTTAACTAAAACCTGTAATAAAAGATATAAAATTTGAAACAGCCATTTTCTGTACCCAGGTAAGACTTACAATGAAGGGATTGGGACACTAACTCACTCATAAAAACATCAACCAACAATGTGTCCTGCCTTCAAGATGTGCAGAGTTAAAGATGGAGTAACAATTGAGCGATTGGCCAACCAAAAATTATTCTAACCTAAGACCTATGCCATGATAAAATAGCCAATCCCTCACACTATTAATGTTATTCTACACTTACATTGAGGAACCTAGCATAAATGTTCTCTGAAAGGGTCACCTATCAATTGATGGAAAAAAGTGCAGCCATATATGAAGGGGAACTTAGAGAATCTTGTAGAAAATAGAGAGAAAATATTGAGAACTTGAGATCATTTAGGATACCACAAGAAAACCTACATTTTAAAATCTCCTGGATTTTAATGGTCTCTTTATTCCTGTATTGTGATACCTTCTTTGTGTTTTTATAGTTGCTAGAGTTTTTAAAGCACATTTATTACTATGGTTAGAAAGCCCTTAATTTTTTTAAAAATAGTGTAGTCATTTTATTTGGGTAGTACATAAATTCATTTAAAAGTTTGCATGTGATGAGTAGGGTTATGAGTATGTACACATTAAGGCCATATCTTAAGAAGAAAGTTAACAGGCATGTTTCAGAGATTACATATCTCATAGACATGGAACATATGTTAAAAGTTTGCAGTGGCACACAGAAGAAATTCTTGATATGTTCATCATGTATCTTAAAGTTGTAGTGAAAAATAAAAGAAGGGGCACTTTGAAGGTGTGTTAAAAGTAATTTGCCCCTACAGTTTTATACCTTACCTGATAACAATCATATATCTCATACTCCATGCTAAAGGCATTTTCATTTCTTCTTTTCTTTATTGGATGTTTTCTTAATTTACCTTTCAACTTTTATCCCCTTTCCTGGTTTACCCTCTTGAAATCACCTATCACATTCACTCCACCCCCTGCATCTTTGATTGTGCTCCCCAATTTAACATTCCCTCCTGCCTCTCTGCCCTGGCATTCCCTTACACAGCATCAAGCCTTCACAGGACCAAGAACCTCTCCTTATATTGATGCCCAACATGGACATCCTCTGCTACATATACAGCTGAAGCCATGGGTCCCTCCATGTGTATTCTTTGGTTGGTGGTTTAGTCCCTGGAAGCTCTGGGAGGGGATATGCCTGGTTGGTGTTTTTCTTCATATGGGGTTGCAAACCCCTTTAGCTCCTTAAGTCATCTCTCTAACTGCAACATTGGCAACCATGTTCTTTGTTCAGTGGTTGGCTGTGAGCATCCCTCTCTCTATTTGTCAGTTTCTGACAAAGCCTCTCAGGAGACAGCTATCTCTGGCTGTCAGCATGCATGCATTACTTGTCATCTGCAAGGGTGTTGTTTTGGTGACTTTATGCGGGATAGATTCCCCAGGTGGGGCAATCTCTGGATAGCCTTCTCTTTAATTTTTGTTCAACACTTTGTCTCTGTATTCTTACCTGCGAGTATTTTCCCCCCTCTAAGAAGAACTGAAGCAACCACACTTTGGTCTTTTTTCTTCTTGAGCATCACATAATCTGTGAATTGTATTGCAGGATTTCTGAACTTTTGGGCTAATATCCAAATAGCAGTGAGGGCATACAATGTGTTCTTTTGTGACTGGGTTACATCACTCAGGATGGTAATTTCTAGTATCCATTTATTTGCTTAAGAATTTCATAAAGTCATTGCTATTAATAGTTGAGTAGTACACCATTATGTAAATGTACCAGATTTCCTGTTATGTATTCCTTTGTTGAAGGACATCTGGGTTATTTCCAGCTTCTGGCTATAATAAATAAAATGGCTATAAACACAGTAGAGCATGTGCCCTTTTTATATGTAAGAGAATCTTTTGGGTATATGCCCAAGAGTGGTATAGCTGGGTCCTCAGGTAACACTATGTCCAATTCTCAGAAGAACTACCAGAGTGATTTCCAGACTGGATTTACCAGCTTGCAATTCCGCCAACAATGCAGAAGTGTTCTTCTTTCTCCATATTTTTGCCAGCATCTTCTGTCATACTAGTTTTTGATATTAGACAATCTGACTGGTGTGATGTGAAATCTCAAGGTTGTTTTTATTTGCATTTCTCTGATGACTGGAGATGTTGAAATTTTCTTTAGGTGCTTGTTGGCCATTTGATAATTCTCTGTTGAGAATTATCTGATTATCTCTGTCCACCATTTTTAAATATGGTTATTTGATCCTCTGGATTCTAACTTCTTGAGTTCTTTGTATATATTGGATATCAGACCTCTATCGGATATAGGATTAGTAAAGTTCTTTTCCCAATCTGTTGATTGTAGTTTTGTCCTATTGACAGTGTCATGTGCCTTACAGAAACTTTGCGATTTCATGAGGTTCAATTTCTCTATTGTTGATTTTAGAACAAAGCAATCCCACCAAAATTAGGTACTAGACAAGGGTGCCTACTCTCTATATAGTACTCAATGTCCTAGTCATAGCAATCAGACAACAAAAGGAGGTCAGACAACAAATTGAAAAGGAAGAAGTCAAATTATTACTGTTTGCAGAAGATATTATAGTATACTTAAGTGACCCAAAAATTCCTCTAAAGAAATCCTAAAGCTGATAAACAACTTCAGCAAAGTGGCTTGATATAAAATTAACTCAAAGAAATAAATAGTCTTTCTCTACTCAAAGGATAAAAAGGCTGAGAAAAAATTAGGAAAATTTTATCCTTTACAATAGTCCCAAATAATATTAAAATACTTTGTGTGACTCCAGATAAACAAAGGAAAGATCTGTATTACAGTATAGGCTTTTGTACTGAAATCCGATTTTTAAAAAATTTCCTTGGTTTCTGTTTTTATGACTCCCTTTTCATTTCTGATTTTGTTAACTTGGATAATATCTCTGTTACCTCTGATTAGTCTGGCTAAGGGTATATGTGTTGTGCTGATCTTCTTAAAGAACAAACTCCAGGTTTTGTTGATTTTTTTGTACAGTTTTCATTTTGTTTCTACTTGGTTAATTTCAGCCCTGAGTTTTATAATTTCCTGCCCTCTACTCCTACTGGATACATTTGCTTCTTTTTGTCTAGAGCTTCTAGGTATGCTGCCAAGCAGCTAGTGTATGCTGTCTTCAGATTCTCTTTGAAGGCACTCAGAGCTATGATTTTTCCTCTTAGCACTGCTTTCATTGTGTTCCATAAGTTAAGGTATTTTGGGTTTTCATTTTAACTAAATTCTAAAAAGTATTTAATTACTTTCTGATAGGTCTGCCTTTACAGTTTACTTGAAATTTTCCCCTTTCTAATTTTAATATACTTTGTTTTGTGCATTTGCTGGTTGACTATTTTCTGATAGAAAAAATTTCTTTTCTGGTTCACTCTATTTGGAGTTCTGTAGGCTTATTGCATATTTATGGGTATTTCCTTTGTTAGGTTAGGAAAATTTTCTTCTATAATTATGTTGAAGAAATTTACTGGCCCTTTAACTTGGATATTTTTACTCTCTTTTATGCCTTTTATCCTCAGGTTTGATCTTCTCATTGAATCCTGGATTTCCTGTAGGTTTTGGGTTAGGGCCTTTATGCATTTTGCATTTTCATTGACTGTTTTGTCCTGTTTTCTATGGTATCTTCTGTCCCTGGGATTGTCTCTTTCATATCTTGTATTCTATTTATGATGCCTGTATTTTTGACTCCTGATCTCTTTCCTAGATTTTCTATCTCTAGAGTTGTCTCTTTTTGTGATTACTTGTTTCTATTACCATTTTTAGATTCTGAATAGTTATGTTTAATCCCTTTACCTGTTTTGTTGATTTTTGTTTTCTCTTTAAGGGCTTCTACCTGTTTACCTGTGTTGTCCGGTATTTCTTTAAGAGTATTATTTTGAATTTCTTGAAGTGATATAACATCATCATGAGTTGTGATTTTAAATCATAATATATCTTTTCCAATGTGCTTGAGTATTCAGAACTTGCTGTGGTGTGGGAACTGGGTTCCAATGATGCCAAGTGGACTTGGTATCTGTTATTTATGTTCTTCAAACTGCCTCTTGCCATCTGCTCGTCTTTGGTTTTAGCTGATTTTGCTTGTTCTGCCAGTTGCTTGACCCTCCTACAAGCCTATGTGTCAGCAGTATTAGGGGACCAACTTTTCCCAGCAGGGCCCAGGGTAGAGAGATATGTGGCACAAGGTCAGCACAGGGAACAGACTGAAAACAGAAGGATCTTGTTTCCAACTACTTCTCGATTCCTGTATCCAGAAGGCTCCTGATGAGTCCCTCAGAGCATCAGTGGTGGTCTCTCCTTTGTTCTTAAGTGTGCCACCATTACTGTGAGACTGGCTCTCACCCAGCATGATCTAGGTACCAATATAGTCTTATCTCTTTTGGTAAACTAAGAATCCATGAAAGCTTCAGTGTGTCCAACAAATCATAAGACATTGATTCTTACATGTCAGAGGTCACATGGACTCCAGATAAGTACAGCCTAAGTTTCCACATTTGTGTATGTATTCCTGAAGATGGAATCTCTTTCCTGGTCTTAGGACTCCTCTGATCCCACTATTATAAGCACTATGGGCATACAAGTAATAAAAGTAAGATTTTACCTTCAAGCCCCTGGACTTTAATTTCTGTCTGTAGTCTATATTTGTCTTAGCAGATTTTCATTTGTCCAACAGATACCACTCAGGATTTCACTGTGCAATATAAACTGATGAGCTCTGAGCTTACTGAAAGTTGTTATAAATTAGTCTAGTCAATATGATTGCTTCTTGTCCATTCAGCTGGGTCAACTAACTTGGTGTTTCTGATAATATCCTATTTCCTAGCCTTTGAATAGCTTTAGAGCCTTCCTGGAGCCCTGACTATGACACTTTAATTTCAGAGGTTCAGAGGTGCACTCCATTATTATCAAGGAGGGCACAGGGCAACATCCAGGCAGGCATGGTGCAGGAGAAGCTGAGATGAGAGTTCTACATCTTCATCTGAAGGCTGTTAACAAAATACTCAACAATGAATTTTAAAACTCATGTAGATTAGATATTAAAAGGTCTCACCTTAAAATAACAATTACTGAAGCAAAGAAACAAATAAATAAATAAAGGAGGCAGGACTAAATATGGGGTTGGGGGATAAGAGAGAATTCCTGAGGACCAGGATAATGAATGAAAATATGTAGTTTCAAGGAATGGAGGGTGGTAGAATCTTGAGAAATTCTCAGAGACCCGAGACTTAGAGATTTTCAGGACTCAATGGGAGTGACCTTAGCCAAAATGCCCAACAGTGTAGAGATAGAACATGAAGAAACCACCTCCAATAGGTAGACAGTGTAGACAGAACCCCCAGTGGAGGGATAGAGTAACCAGTCCATCTTTAAAATTTTTGACCCAGAATTGTTCCTGTCTAAAATAAATGCAGAGACAAAATGGAGGAGAAACTGAAAGAAAGGCCATCAAGTGACCAGACCAACTTGGTATCCATCCCATAGGTACACACCCAAACCTAACCCTATTACTCATTCTATGTTGTACTTGAAGACAGAATCTGGCATGGCTGACCTCTGAGAGGCTCTGTGAGCTTGACTGAGACAGATGCAGATACTTACAGCCAAACATTGGATGACATTCTGGGGCTCCTGTAAAAGACAGGAACGTTGGAAGAAACTGAAGCAGATGACAACTTCATAGGAAGACCAACAAGGTCAACTAAACCAGAGCCCTGGGACCTCCCAGGGACTAAGCTACCAATGAAAGAGCATACAACACCCAAAGACCCTGGAATATTTGTAGCAGAGAACGTCCTTGTCCAGCCTTAGTGGGAGAAGAGACTTGATGTCCCAGTGAAGGGGGATGTTGGTAGGAAAAGAAGCAGGGGATACCCTCTCAAATGCAAAGGAAAGGAGAAATGGGGTGAAGAACTCTGAGAGGGGGACTGGAAGAGAGGCAACATTTGGAATGTAAATAATAAAATAATTAACTCTAAAGAAAATGTCTATGTCTTTAAAAAGAGCAGAAAGAGCTGTATAGGAATTTGGAGGAAGGAAATAAAAAGGAGACACATTTTTGGTTTTTGTTTTTTTCTTTTTGATTTATTTATTTACATTTAAAATGTCTCATCTTCACAAACCTCCACCTCATGCCCCCTCTACTTTGTCTCTAAGAGGGTGGACCCCACCTAACCATTTCAAACTCACCTATCTAGCAACCTTCTTTGGTGAGGCATCAAGCTACCACAGAATCAAGTCTTTCACTTCTAATTGATGTCAGATAAGGCTATCCTCTGTTACATATGTAGTGGGAGCCCTGGATCCATTCATGTATACTCTTTGGTGAGTGGTTTAGTCTCTGGGCTCTCTGATGTCATTGTTCTTCCTATGTGGTTGCAATCCCTTTCAGCTCCTTCAGTTATTCCCCTAACTCTTCCATTTGTGGTTGTTGGACTCAGTCCAATGGTTGGATGTATCTTCATCTGTATTAGTCAGATGCTCCCAGAGACTCTCAGAGATAGCCATACTACGTTCCTGTCTACTATCACATCTTGGCATCAGCAATAGTGTTGGGGTTTGTTTTCTCTGGATGGGATCCCAAAGTAGGCAATCTCTGGATGACCTTTACCTTAGTCTCTGTTCCATTTTTTTTACCCTTCATTTTATTAGATACACACAATTCTGGGTTAAATTTTTTGAGAAGGGTGGGTGGAAATATACCTAAACTGGGGGCCAAGCTTTTCTTCTGAAGGTGGTCTCTTCAGGTTCTATCTCCTCTCTGTTGGGAATTTCAGCTAATGTAATCCCCACTGGGTTCTGGGAGTTTCTTAAATCCCTGGCTTCTGGGACTTTCTAGTGGTCCCCTCTATACCCCTCCGCCACTGCTACATATTTCTATTTATTCTCCTGGCCCTCTGGACTTCTCTGTGTCTGAACCCCCTCTTTTTCCTCCCCCTTCCCTATATCACTCAATCATTCCCTCCCTCTATGTCTTGTGATTATTTTGTTTCCCCTTCCAAGTGGAATTGAAGCAGCCATTCTTTGGCCTTCCTTCTTATTAAATTTCATGTTTTGTGAGTTATATCATGGGTACACTGACTTTTGGGCTAATATTTACTTATTAGTGGGTATATACTATGTGTGTCCTTTGGTATCTGAGTTACCAATAAGGATGATTTTTTGAGTTCCATACATTTGCCTGCAAAATTCATGAAGTCATCATTTTAATAGCCAACTATTATCCCATTGTATGAATGTGCCACATTTCCTGTACCCATTTTTTTTTTTTTTTTTTTTTTTTTTTTTTTTTTTTTTGTTGAGGGACATAGAGCTGTCTCCAGTTTATAGCTATTACAAATAAGACTGCTAAGAGCATAGTGGAGAATGAGTCCTTGTTAAATTTTGGAACATCTTTCCAGTATATATATGGTAGTGGTATTGCTCGGTTTTTAGGTAGAAATATTTTCAATTTTCTGTGGAAGTGCTAAATTGCTAAAATATTTTCCAACATGATTGCACCATGTTGCAATTCCACCAGCAATGGAGGAGTGTCCCTCTTTCTCCACATTCTCACAAAAAGGTGGTATCACTTGAGTTTTTGATCTTAGTCAGTCTGATTGATGTAATGTGGAATATCAAGGTTATTTTATTTTTTTGAAAGTGAAAATTTATTTATTAAATCTATCTAAAGTGGTTTGAAAAGATGTTTTTTCCCCTAATTTTAAATCCACAAAGTATTAACCCATTCCATAAATTCTCCAAGTGTTGTTAATGATATCAAATGTGTTAGAACCCACAACAAAATCTTTCATTTGAAGAAAAATGCCACCATAAACATGCCTGGTGATTGCTTCCAGTTCATTTTTTTATTAAAGACTGCTATTTGAATAATCAAGCATTATTACTTCAACTTGATTTGTTAGAATTTGTACTACTTAAGAGTGAACATGTTTTTTTCTGACATCCCAGAAATTACAGACGTATACCAAGAAGAGCACTGGTCAGCTTCTGAAGGCTGTCACTCCTGTGCTGTGGGGATATGTCCAGGATCTAGATCAAAGCTCTGCTAAGGACCTTCCTGAGAAGAGAAAACTTTCAGAGCCTCTGTAGTCCAATACCTTCATGTTCCTGGAGTTCCACCTCTGATTCTATGTTGGATTCTATGTATTTATTTCTTCAATAACTTACTGACAGAAGCATCTCAGAGTCACACCTCCAAAGTGTATTATTTAGGTTTTAGCCCATTTTATATCTCATGGGATTTTCCACACCAGCAGAGAGTAGCACTGTCTCCATTGAAAGCCATCAAGCATCACCTCACTGAAAACATACCTGTGGACAGAAGCCACAGCTTCCTTGGTGTCATTTTAATTTGCATTTCCTTGATGACTACAAATGTGAAAATTTCTTTAGATGCTACTCAACTATTCAAGATTCCTCAGTTGAAAATTCTTTGTTTAGCTCTGTATCCCTTTTTAAAATTAGATTATTTGGTTGTCTGGAACCTAGCTTCTTAAATTCTTTGTGTATTTTTGATATTAACACTCTATCAGATATAAAGTTGGTAACAATCTTTTCCCAATGTGTAGGTTGCCATTTTGTCCTATTTTACAGTATTCTTTGCCTTATGAGTAATTTCAGTTTCATGAGGCTCAATTTGAGAATTGTTACTCTTAGAGCATGAAGCACTGGTGCTCTCCTCAGGAAAAATTTCCCTGTGCCAATATGCTCAATGATGTTTGCCATTTAGAGTGAGTATATCTTGTTTTATGTGGAGGTTCTTAATCCACTTGAATGTGAACTTAGTATAAGGAGATAAGAATGGATCAATTGGCATTCTTCTACATGCAGACCACCCGTAGAACATGTACAGTTTTGAACGTGAGCTTAGTATAAGGAGATAAGAATGGATCAATTGGCATTCTTCTACATGCAGACCACCCGTAGAACATGTACAGTTTGTTGAAAATGCTTTTGTTTTTTGTTTCTTGCCTTTATTTTCTCCCTGACCAAGGCATCATTGAATAGACAGTTGTTCAGTTTCTATGAGTAATTTTGTTTCTAATGTTTGTGTTGTTATTGAAAACCACCCTTAGTTCTTGTTGATCTTTTAGAATGCAGGAAATTATTACAATATTCTTGTATCTGTTGAGGCTTGTTTAGTATCAGATTATATGGTCAGTTTTTGAGAAAGCACCATGAGGTAGGTATATTAATTTGCTTTAAGGTGAAATGTTCTGTATAAATCTGTTAGGTTCACTTGTTTTATAATGTCTGTTACTTTTACTGTATTTCCATTTAGTTTCTATTTCCATGATCTGCCCATTGGTGATAGTAGGCTGTTCAAGTTTCCCACTATTATTTTTTCAGGATCAATGCATGTTTTAAGCTTTAGGAACATTTGTTTTACAAATGTGGGTACCTTTGCATTTGGGGCAAAGATGTTCAGAATTGAGAGTTAATCTCAATAGATTTTTTTTTCCTTCAATGAGTATGAAGTATTTTTCCCCCACCTTTTATTTGATAACTTTTGGTTGAAAGTCTATTTTAAGGAGTATTAGAATTGCTACTCCATCTTGTTTCTTGGGAACATTTGGTTAGAAAAAAATATTCTTCAGCCTTTTCCTATGAGGAAGCTTCTGTCTTTGTCAGTGAGGAATGTTTCCTGGATGCAGCAAAATGCTGACTCATGTTGACATATCCAGTCTGTTAGCCTATTTTTTTAATTAGATAATTGACTTATGTTCCTGTTACAATTTTTTTTGTTAATTGTGGTATTATATTTGTGTATTTCTCTTCTTTTGGGTTTGTTGAGATTATTAATTTTTTGTTTGGTTGTTTTTTTTAATATGTTCCCCTCATTTTGTTGGAGTTTTTCCTCTAATATTCTTTGTAGGGTTGTATAAGCATGTTTAATTGTTGTGGAGTATTTTGACTTTTCTATGTATTTATTGAGAGTTTTGCTATGTATTGTAGACTGAGCTGGCATCTATGTTCTCTTAGGGTAAACATGGCATTTGTTACTTGACCTTTTCCCACTACTGTTTTTAATATTTTTTCTTGCTCAGTGAATTTAGTGTTTGGATTATTAAGTTAGGGCAAGAATTTATTTTCTGGTCCAATCTATTTGTTGTTCTGTAGGTTTCTTGTACATGTATGGCCATCTCTTTCTTTAGTTTAAGAAATTTTCATCTATAATTTTTGTGAAAAATATTTTCTAGCCCCTCAGGTTTTGTTTGTTTGTTTTATTTTGTTTTTCCCCCAAAATAAAATTCTCTGCCTTTACATTTCAAATGTTACACCTTTCCTTCAATCCCATCCCCACTCATCCTCCCATTGCCTCCATGAAAGTGCTACCTCTCTCAACTGCCCTCCTCACTTCAGCACCTTGGCATTTCCCTACACTGGATAAACAGTCCTTCACTGAACCAAAGGCCTCTTCTACCACTGATGCCAGAGAATGACATCCTCTGCTGCATATGCACCTGTAGGCATGGGTTTCTCCATGTGAACTCATTGGTTTGTGTTAAAGTCCCTGGGAACTGTGGTGTGTTTGGTAAGTTGATAATTTTGTTCTTTCCATGGTGTTGCAGACCTTTTAAGATCCTTTACTCCTTTCAACTACCATCTTCATTGAGGTCTTCATATTCAGTCTGGTGGTTAACTGCAAGCATCCTCCTCAGTATCAGAATGAGGAGGCATAGATATCAGGTTCTTGCCAGTAAGGAGTACTTAGCATCAGAAGTAGTGTGTGGATTTAGTGGTTGCATATAGGATGTATCCCCAGGCAATCTCTGGATGAACTTTCTCCAATCCCTGCTTCTCTATTTGTCTTTTTATTTTCTCTCATGAATGTTTTGTTCTTCCTTCTAAGAAATACTGAGGTATCCACATTCTGGTCATCCTTCTTTTTGGACTTCATAAGATCTGTGGATGGTTTCTTGGGTATTCTGAGCTTTTGGGGCCAGTATCCACTTATAAGTACCATGTGTGCTCTTTTGTGACTAGGTTAACCACTCAGGATGATATCTTCAAGTTCCATCCATTTGCCTAGGAATTTCATGAAGTCATTGTTTTTGATAGCTGAGTAGTACACCATTGTGTATTTGTACCACAGTTTCTGTATCCATTCCTCTGTTGAAAAACTTTTGGGGTCTTTCTAGCTTCTGGATATTATAAATAAGGCTGCTATGAGCATGGTTGTGCATGTGTCCTGGTTATTTGTTGGAGCCTATTTTGGGAATATGCCCAGGAGTGGTATTGCTGGGTCTTCAGGTATTAATATGTTCAGTTTTCTGAGGAACCACTAGTCCCACCAACAGTGGATGAGTTTTCCTCTTTCTCCACGTCCTCCCCAGCATCTGTTGTCTCTGTACGAATACCATGCAAGTTTTTTTTTTTTTTTTTTAATCACAACTGATCTGCAATGGGAATCTTCACTCTCCTCTAACCTACAATATTTAGGTATTTTTTTTTCATTTTTGTCCTAAATTTCCTAGATATCTTTGGTTAGGGGCTTTTTTACACTTTATATTTTCTTCCATGAAGCTGTTGCTGACTGAAAATGGGAAATTTTTATAATCAAATTGCAAAGTAGATGTGCTGACATATAAAATTAAAATATCATAAGTAACTTCTTAGTTAGGGGTGGGTCTGTATGCCTACTTGCCTTGCACTGTTTTAGGATTTTTTCTGGTTTGTCCTTGTGCTATCACTGTGCATTTTGTCTGTCTTTTGAGTTCCTATGTGAACCTGTCTTCTTGTGTCTAGAATACTTTGTTTTAAATTCATTGATCACTTCTGGTTCTTCAGCCTTGTCTTTTTTTCCACTTATACACTGAGGATGGAGGGTAAAGGTGTGATAAAGACAGCCAATTTAGGACTGAATTTATTGAAGCTTGTACCACTTACTGCAAGAAGAACCTTTTTTTTTAACAGTCTTGATCAGTGCAATGATCATTGATTAGAGATAATTTTATTGCCGCAATATTACAAATAATAGTATCAATTTTTCTGTAGGGCCAATGACCTATTTGGTCTCTGGTTTTTAACCCAACTAAAAATGTCATGTAATATATCAGTTCTGTTTCATAGAGTTAGCCTTAATTTTTTAAAAGTTAAAATAAAAAAAAGAGAAGAATAAAAATGGTTGGTTACTCTAATAACATGCATGCTACTCTTGTAACAATGGGCATATTTTCCAAACAGGTTGCTGTTTATTTGAAAATTTATAAAAAAGATAAAGAACTGCATGTTTTCTGATGGTGTCTTCCTTTTCTTCTTAAAACATAATAATTTCATTTTACATTAACAACATTCTAGTCCTCACATACTGCTACCATCAGATAGAGTAGACTATTCTATGAAGAATATAAAAGTATGTACAACAATGAGCTAAACTTTTAATTAAAAATATACTTAGTCAATCAGGAAATTTAAATCAAAAACTGTATTGAAATCCTCTTTCACAACTGTTAGAACTGCTATCATCAAGAAAGCAAACAGTACAAAAAATGTCAAATCAAAGGAAGGTGAGCATTATAAAAAATACTAAATATGAGATTTTTCCATTTAATATTATAAAATTTGTGTTTATGACAGATAATTACAATTTTTATCTCCCTTATCTTTTAAGTGTTTTAATACGCCCAACCCAGAAAAACTTTTGTTTATGTAAGTGTTTATGATTTTTTTCTTGAAATTTGTGTGGATCAGAAACCCCTCTATTCTTTGTTCTTCATGTTCTGCACATCTCTTTCTTTGTAACTTTAAAGTTTTTGGACAGAAGTACAAAACAATTATTCAGTTTTAGTTAGACTGTTTGGCCATAACAAAAATCAATAGGACAGTATCGCAAAACTACAACACACAGGTTTATCTAAATTTAAATGGTTTCATTATTGTTAAATTCCAATAAAAGTTTTTAGTTTGGATTAAAATTTTAAAAGATTAAATTAAATATATAATTTGAAATATAAACTTCTTTAAAAAACTTATTTTTTTAATTCTATAGTGGCCCTATATTTTATTGCACCTTAGGAGACAGAAGAGTTACTTGACTAGCTGTTTTAGTTTTGTGGAATCTTTAGAATCACTGTTTAGATGATCATTCAAATACAATTATGGGCTCCTCCCATCTCCATCCCCACTCTGTCTGACAAAATGTTTCTCAACCTAACAAATGAGAATGCACTAGCATGTTATAAATGGCTTAACTACATATTATCTCTCAAGATATCATGAAATGATCCAAAATCTATAGCAGATGACATATGACTCTTATGACAAAATGGAGTCACAAAAGACAGGTAACCTATAGTAAATTTGTGAAGATTTTCCTTCTGTCCTTCCTAAATTCTGACTGTTACTGAGATCACTACCATAAATTGAAATTTCTTTTTACTTATAATAGATGGCATAAGTAAATTTTCACCCAAATGTCTAAGAAATTTTGACTCTCGGATACACTTTTTTAAAAGCATGGAGTTAATAGGTAATTTATAGATGGTAATTTGGTTAATTATTTTTATTAATAAATTCCTAGTAAGTGTAAAATAAATTTAACCACATTAGTATTGAGTTTTCTAGTCTGGAGAAATTCCAGATTTTAAAGGAAAAACAACATTCTATTTCTGCAGAAATCCCTTATTTCCATACATATAATTAACAGACTGTAGTATTTAAATGAAATAATTTTGACCTTTTAACTTTTATATTAATTTTGATAAAAGCATAATATTATTTTATTTTTTATCCGAATTTATTGTCAATCTCTTCCATACTTTCCTTATGGCATTTTTCATGTCCTTATTCCTAAAAGTGTAAATCATAGGATTAAGCAAGGGGGACAGCATGGTATAAAATATTGCTACTATTTTGTCAAGAGAGAAGGCAGTGGGAGGCCTTACATATGTAAATATACACGGAACAAAGAACAAGACCACAACAGCAATATGGGATCCACAAGTAGACAGAGCTTTCCATTGCCCTTCAGAACTGTGATTTCTCAGAGAAAGCAAGATAAAACCATAGGAGGCAAGCAACAAAAAGAAGATTATGATGCAGATAAACCCACTATTGGCAACCACCAAAAGGCCAAAGATGTGAGTGTCAGTGCAAGCAAGCTCCAATAAAGGGTACAAGTCACATATGAAGTGATCAATGACATTGGGTCCACAGAAAGGCAGCTGCAAAGTGAAGATAATTTGGATAATAGAGTGTAAGAATCCTCCTGCCCAGGCCACACCCACTAGAGTACCACAGAGCTTCAGGGTCATGATGGAAGAATAGTGTAAGGGCTTGCAAATAGCAACATAGCGGTCATAGGCCATGGCTGACAGTACTATTACCTCAGCCCCACCAAAAAAATGTTCAGCAAAAAGTTGTATCATGCATCCTTCAAAGGAGATCGTTTTTCTCTTGTAAAGAGAATCTACAATCATCTTGGGTGTCATGGCAGAGGAGAAGCTTGCATCCAGGAAAGACAGGAAAGCCAGGAAGAAATACATGGGAGAGCCCAGCAGTGTAGGGCTAGAGACAACAGTTACCACAATCATCAAGTTTCCCCCAATAGTTGCAATATAGACCACTAAACATATGATAAATATTAGTTTTTGAACATTTGGATTCTGTGAAAGTCCCAAGAAGACAAATTCAGTTATAAAAGTCTGGTTTTGCATGGTTTCCAAGGAAAAGATGAATGCCCAATAGAGAATATATAATTTGGCAATGATTATAAACATTTCCTTCAATCCAGTTTATAGTTTTGAGATCACAAAGAATTTTTATAGCCAGATCCAAAATCACATTGAGTGATTAATTTTATTAAGAATATAAAAAAAAATACAGAAACATTTCAAAGTGATACTGTAAGATCAGTAAGATTGAAGCAGAGATAAATTATTGAATACTTAAAATCCAGAGCTCTCTATAGGTGGAAATGGAAACAGTTGCATGCATAGAAGACTGACAGTATTTTATATGCAATTCTAGATTTGTCAATTTATTTGAGATCCTAAATTGCTACAAAGTCTTCTGAAAAATTATTCATCTTATGAGGAAATGAGGACTCTGTTTAATCATGTCTTCCACTGTCAGAAAAGCACATAGTAATGACTAAATAACTAAAAAAAAAAATCATCTCTAAATTGAAGAAATAACCTGCAACTTAAGAGACAAATGTAAGTACTTCTACGAAGTTTAAAAATATAAACTAAATATGACTTTATTGATTTTTACCTCTTCTTAAGCTTTTGGCTAAAATCAAGTGTGTTATCTGTTATCATGATTTAATAACTCGGTTTTATAGAAAAAGACATATAAGTACAGGTATAAGCTTAAGCATTATATATCAAGGTTTTTTAAAAGTTATCATCTAAAATTGGCATAGATGTTCATAAAAGCAAATAATGCCACTCCTGAAGTTTTGCCTAATGGTTAGTAATAAAAAAAGAGCAGTCCATGGGGGCTCTCATTACTCGTTACCTGTTTTATTTGTAAGAAACTCATCATTCAGGAGATTAAGTTGAAGCCAGAGAAAATGTATTCATATATTGGACAGAATCTCTGCCTCCAGGCTAAAGTCTGCTCCATAAATGACCATCTCAAGAAGAAAAACCTATTCAGTTATATCTCCACATCTTCTAGGATTATGATGGTATGCCAAACTTAAAAGTATAACACCATTCCCTCTGGTAACTGTAATTTTCAAAATTAGTTATGAAAAAATATAGAAAAATGCCTTACCCATTTTTGAATAATTTTCCATTCATTTTCACTTGTCCATACAGATGAAAAGAATTATTGAGTTCTCTTTATATGTCTTACTGATATATATCAAACAAGAAGCATGTGTTTATAAATATAAGTGTATATTGGTACCTATTTGTTAAAAAGGGAAACAAAAGAATCAATTTAAAATATTTAAAAATAATCCCAGTTTATAAATTCTACTTATAATTAACAGAAACTGTGTAAATATGAATAAAACTACCAAGTATATAAATTGTACACTAGTTTTTGTCTTCAGGTCTCCAATTCACTTTTCCTTGGTGTCTGTACTGTGAATTTCAAAACTACTTATACATTATCACCAAGGAGCAGGAAGATTAAAGAAAATTTAAAAGAAAATAGAAAATAGCTGACAAAGAGAAAAGTATCCCAGTAAATGACTCAGGATATGGATTGGAATAACACAGGAAAGAGAATGGAATAAAATGTGAGATCAGCTCCTGCTTATTGTTGGAATACCCAATACAAGGTTTTCTATTTGTACTATGACTTGGAGCAGATTACTTGAAGTTTAAAAATCTCAATGCCTCATAGGATAAACTTTATAGGAATCTAGATTAATTGTTTCATAAGGGAATAGGAAAAGGTATGTCATTGATGTAGTCAGAATATCAGGATGAGACAGTCTTGAGGGGTCAGCACACACCCTACAATGAGAAGAATGACATTCTACTCCTAAAATATTTTACTTATATTTTTATATGTTTAAAAATGTTAAAAAATATTTTGGCTAATCAAAGCAATAAAATGTATTTTTAATTCATGATATGGCTTTCTTTGCTATTATAATTACAATATCTCTCACTCTCCTTTTTTCCTTTTAAATCTTCCCATATACTATTCCTTACTCTCTTTAAAATCATGGCCTGTATGATGATTAATTGTTGTTAAATGCATGTATGTGTATAAATTATAGTTCTAAATATATTGGTTTTAGTCTGAATAATGTTAATTCGTGTACATTTTTCAGCTGACCATTTGATATTGGATTGGATTAAGTTTGTGCTCTTCCCTTGGGAAGCCTATCTCTCAGCATTCTATAGTTGTCTGCAGTTCTTTATGTAGGATTGAAGTCTCATGGAGTTTTCTCTGTCAACTTTAGCTTATGTACTGGTGCAATCATTTTTCAGCTCATATTTAGTCAGTAATGTTGGTGAGACCTTGGGTGTTAGTTCAAAAATTATTATGAGAAACAATAGCACATCAAACTCTCTTGCCCTCTGGTTCTTACAATGTTTTCACTCACTCTTTAGAAATATTTCCTGAACCTTAGGTGTGTGAGTGTTTTACGAATGTATTTATTCAGACATGTATCTACAACTCAACATTTTGATTAGTTGTGGTTTCTGTTATGGTCTGAGTCTTTTATAAAAAGAAATTTTCTTGATGATGAGTAAAGACTACTTTATTACACCAGAATAATCACTAACATTTACCTAACATCTGTCTTTACATACAGACATAAAGGAATGACACCACCATCAGACCCCCTGCTCCACATAGCATTACTGTGTCAAAAAAAATGGAATTGACTGTGATAATAAAAGGAACAAAGAATTTATATTAATTGAATAATTTTACCAACTATTTCCTTAGCAAGTTTAGTCAATTTAAAGGTATTTAAATTAAAAGTTAATTTCAAAACTTTTTAGTTTCTACTGTCAAGTACCAAGCAATGACAGCTTGTTTATGTGGCAGCCACTGTCAATAAAAAACTAAGGTATTCTATGTCCTCTGACATAAAATAGAGACTGTTACACAGATCAAGTTCAGAGAGCTGTAAAAGTATGACAGTTATTTTAGCCTCATTTAATAAAACATATATCAATAATAACTTAAAATATTAATGTCAACATGATTTTGAGCAGCTTAAATATTAAATATAAAATTACCATAAAATAAAATTTGTCATCTAAAATTTATGCTATCTTCAATTATGACTCAATTGCAACAAGTGTTTAATTCATTAAGTTGTTTTATAAAGCTTATAAGAAAATAGTTCTGCAAGCATAAAAATTTTTAGAATATTGATATTAATAAACTCAGCATTAAAGTCATATTATAAACATGAGGTGAGTTAGGAATACAATAGGCATGAATGGGAATTTTTAGGTTACACAAACTAGTAAAAGATAAATCTGCCTAAAATAAGCATAGAAATATGATTACATATATCAGATATTTATTCCTCACCCATTCAGCTAAGAATATTCCTTATACAACTAACTGGGAAACATGTCCTCTTCTGATTTTAGTTCCCATCTTGGTTTTCATAGATGCTCTGATAATTCTCCCAAATGCTATAATTTTTATAAACTTAATGTCTCGGGAAATGACTGATATCACTTTTTTGATTCCACTGTTATTCATTCCAGAGGATGCCTGCTGCCTCTCCTGTTGTCTTGCTAATTCATCTAAGAGAAACACTAATCCATGACTAGCACCAACATAGTACAGGGCTTTAGATGTCCAATCTTCCTGAGGATACTAAGGCAGGATGCTAGCATTATTCACAAACTTCAAAGATACTTAGGGAAAGTAAAGTAAGTGGATAGCCCACTCTGGGACATGTCATTCTTCTTACCTTAATGTCTGTTTTTTGGAGTTCATTAGTGTGTTGTTGTAGATATGGTATATTCTATGTTATGTATTGTTAAGTATAAAGAGGTCAGAATTCCATGGTTCTACATCAGAATCCTCTAGACATCATAGGCATTCTCTGAAAAGTCACGATTTAATCTTAAAAAAAAAAAATGAGGATAAGTTAGAGAATATTTCTGTTAGTGAGGTAAAATAAAACATGTACTTGTTGTGTTTAGCTGATTTGAATTTAATTCATAGGTAAAATTTAAATATAGTATTAATGGCACTAAACCTTTAAGTGGCTGTTTTGCATTACACTTTACAATTCTGATTATTTTTTAATGACTGAGTTTTTATTAGACATCTATTATGCATAAAGTCCTAGCCTATATTCCATGTGTATTATTGCACTTGCTATCCACACAATTGAACATAGAAACTACAGATTAAGTACTATGGCATAATTTTAAATTATTTTTAGAAATTGAATAAAAGAATTATAAGCTTCACTTGTATCATTTCCAGGGATGATGTTCCTATATTTTATATGGAGTAGGTCTATCCAGTTTCTGGCTAGACTTTAAGTGTTCTTCTAATTTTTTCTTTTCATCTTGGAAAACGAGGAGGGGCATCTTCAGCAATACACTGCCACTCATATATTATCTGTAGCATGGTATCAAAGAGAAACAAAAGGAACAAAACTTTCCTTCTTTAAGTACAATTGGAATTTAAAAGAATTTTCCATGGGATTTAAGAACAAGTTGCCCCACCTACCTCAGGACTTGGAAATTTTCCACCAACCTGACTTTCCATACATAAATTTAATTGTTGTTACCTCATAATTTATTTATAAATTTCTATTTTACTGCCCAAATAGGATCAATTTGTTTTCTTTACTTTGAACTTTTGATTCCAAATTTAAGAGCTTAGTTCTGAAAAAATATTGCGCTCGTGTGCGCATGCACATGCACTCACACACACATACGCACACAAATATATTTTCTGGCACATTAGAATGCTTATCAAAGAATGGCATACATAGTTAAACCATAAACAATTATTGGTTGTTCAAAACATAATATTTTTCTCCCAGAAACAGATTTTGAAGTTATCTGACTTTAAAACTAAATGCAAACATTTATCAATTAATTTTTCTCTTTTTTATAGAGCTGAAACTATAAGAATTATCGATGTCATGTTGGTGGAACATCACACTATGCCAGATGTATGAGAGAAAACTGATATTTACCTCACTGGAATATAATAGGAAAGACCTGCAAAAAATATGACTGATTAATTGAACATTAAATATCACATTTTACTAACTTTCACACCTCACAGAATAAAAGAATCGTTGAACTGATTATATATATATATATATATATATATATATATATATATATTTATATATATATATATATATATATATATATATATATATATATATATATATTAAATCTCAGAAGCAGCATCCCTTCAATAATCTATAGAATTAAACTGACATGTCTTTTTACCTCTGTTGGTTAACAGTTCAGATTTCTGTCCATACACAAAAAAGTACTTGGCATGATGCATGATCACACTGCAAATGCAATTTATATTGTTACGAACTTTGAAACTCTACACAAAGAACTGTAAACAAAATAATAAGGAGTTCTGTGAGTGAGGAAAACTGTCTTCCCTGGGGAAAAAAACTCAAATCAGTTATTTAATGGCAAATTGATGTGAAAACATTATACAAGTAATATTGAATGAACAGTGCATATGTAATAACATCCATATCTATCTATCTTTTATCTATCTGTCTATGTATATATGTATCTTTGTATATATCTATTTATTTATTTATCTATCTACCTATATTTGTGTTTGGTTTTATATATATATATATATATATATATATATATATATATATATATATATATTTGGCATAACAAGAATAAAAGAGAAACAATGAATTTGAATGAAAGTATGGAGGAGTATAAAATGGAGCAATTTTGGTAATTATATTATATTTTCAATGACAAAATAGTATAAATAAATAAAAGAAATACTATTTTGTTGAGGTAGAGGAAAAAAGACAAATTTTGTTGTTCAAGTCAGAATAGATAAACTCAGAGAAAAATGGAACTGTATGTAAAGTATGGGAAACTACAGGTGAAAAAAAAAAGCCATTTATTATTTTAAACATTATCCAGTACCCACACTTTTCTCACACATGAACATCTCACACCATTGTTTATTTATTTATTTATTTATTTATTTATTTATTTATTGTAACTTGATCAACTTTATTTTTAAAAGAACTAAGATAATTGTACAGATTTAAGCATTTTTTGCATAAAAGTATATGAATACATTGTTGTCAGTACTTGACTTTTTTAAAGGTTTGATAGTATGCATTAAAATCTTACTAGTTACAATGAGCATAAACTACATGTAAAACAAGATTTAATCAGGAAATAGTCAAATTTTTCTTTGTGTGTAAAGATTAAGCATAATGGTTTTTCTTTTTTGTTTTTTGTTTTTTTTGGTTTTTTTTTTTTTTTGTTTTTTTTGGCCTTTGATTTTTATTGAACTTCATATAGTCTGTGAGTAGTTTCTGTGGTATTTAGAGTGTTCTGGGATTAGTATCCAATTATTAGTGACTGCATATTATGTCTGTTCTTTTGTGACTGGGTTATCACACTCAAGATGATATTCTCTAAATTCATCCATTTTCTTTCTTTTTTTTTAATTGAACAAATTGTTTTAAAAACTAATGATAAATGTAGAAATATTAAGCTTCTTTTGCATAAGAGTATGCAAATACATTTTGTCAGTACTTGATTTTTTTAAAGGTTTGATAGTGTGCATTAAAATCTTACTAGTTACAATGAACATAAAGTACTTGTAAAACAAGCTGTAACATGGAAATAGATAAAGATTCTTTGGTGTGTAAAGATTAAGAATAATGATTTTTCAATTTTCTTTCTTTCTTTTGGCCTTTCTTTTTTCTTGAACTTTATATAGTCTGTGAGTTGTTTCTGGGGTATTTGGAGCTTTCTAGGGTTAGTATCCAATTATCAGTGACTGCATATTATGTCTGTTCTTATGTGACTGGGTTGCCTCACTAAGATGATATACTCTAAATGCATCCATTTTCTTAACAATTTCACAAAATCATTGTTTCTGATAGCTGAGTAGTAAGTACTCCATTGTGTAAATATACCACAATTTTTGTATCCATTCATCTACTGAACAATATCTGGGTTCTTTCCAGCTCCTGGGTATATGCCCAGAAGTGGAATAACTGGGTCTTCAGGTAGTACTATGTTCAATTTTCTGGGATCTCACCAGACTTATTTCCTTAGTGGTTGTAACAGTTTACAACCCCACCAATAGTGGAAAAGTGTTCCTCTTTCTCCTCATCCTTGCCAGCATCTGCGGTCATCTGAATTTTTGATCTTAGCCATTCTGGTTGGTGTGAGGTGTAATTTCAGGGTTATTTTAATTTGCATTTCCATGATGGCTAATGATGTACAGCACTTCCTTAGATGTTTCTCAGAGATTTAATATTCCTCAATTGATAACTTTTTGGTGAGTTCTGTACCCCATTTTTAATAGGGTTGTTTGATACTCTGGTGTCTAACTTCTTGACTTCTTTGTATACCTTGGATATTAGGCCTCTATCTGATGTGGGACTGGAAAATATTTTCTCCCAATCTGTTGGCTACAGATTTGTTTTATTGACAGTTTCCTTAGCCTTAGAAAAACTTTGCAATCTCATTAAGTCCCGTTTGTTGATAACATCTTAGAGCATGAGTTATTGGTGTTCAGTTCAGGAAATTTTCTCTCCAAGACTTTTAACATAAAGAGTTGTTGAATTTTTTCAAATTTTTTCTCAGAATCTAGTGACATGACCACATGAAGAAACATTCAAAACAAACAACAAAACCATGAGCTTTTTTTTTTTTGAGAAAATTAACAAGATATATATATATATACCCTTAGCCAAAATAAGTAGAGGGCAAATAGTGTCCAAAATACCAAAATCAGAAATGAAAGTGGAGACATAACAACTAAAACTTAGGAAATTCAAGAAATCATCATATCGTACTACAAAAGCCTATATTCAACAAAACTGGAAAATCTTGAGGAAGTGGATAAAATCCTATACAGATAACAGACATTAAAGTTAAACCAGGACCAGAAAAACCATTTAAATAATCCTATAACACCTAAAGAAATAGAAGCAGTCATTAAAAGCCTCCCAACCATAAAAGGCCTAGGTACAGATAGGTTCAGTGCAGAATTCTATCAGACATTTATTGCGAACATAACATCAATAATCTCCAAACGATTCCATAAAATATAATCAGATGGAATACTACCTAACTCATTTTTTGAGGCTACAATAACACTCGTTCATAAACTACACAAAGACCCTACAAGGAAAAAGAACTTCAGACCAATCTCACTTATGAACATTGATGCAAAAATACTCAACAAAATCCTTGCATACCTAATCCAAGAACACAACAAAACAATCATTCAACATGACCAAGTAGGCTTCATCCCTAGGATGCAGGGATGGTTTAATATAAGGAAAGCCATCAATGTAATCCACCCTATAAACAAACTCAAAGAACAAAATCACATGATCATCTCACTAGATGCTGAAAAAGCATTTGACAAAATTTAACACCCTTTCATGTTAAACGTCCTGGAAAGAACAGGAATCCAAGGTCCATACCTAAACATAATAAAAGAAGTATACATCAAACCAACAGCCACATCAAACTTAAAGGTGGGAAACTTGAAGCAATCATACTAAAATCAGGGACACAACAAGGCTGCGCACTCTTCCCTTTCCTTTTCAACATAGTACTGGAAGTCCTGGATGGAGCAATTAGAGAGCAAAAGTAAATCAAAAAGACACAAATCTGAAAGGAAAAAGTAAAAACATCACTCTTTGCAGATGACATGATAGTGTACTTAAGTAACCGCACAAATTCAACCAGAGAACACCTACAGCTGATAAAAAAGTTCAGCAAAGTGGCTGGATATAAAATTAACTCAAACAAATTGGTAGCCTTTCTATATTCAAAATACAAACATGTGGAAAAAGAAATTAGGGCAAAGATACCTTTCACAATAGTCACAAAAACTATGAAATACATTTGTGTGACTCTAACTAAGCAAGTGAAGGACCTGTATGAGAAGAACTTCAAACCTCTAAAAAAGGAAATCGAGGAAAATCTCAAAAAATGAAAAGATCTCCCATGCTCATAGATTGGAAAGATCGACATTTTAAAAATGGCCATTCTACTAGAAGCAATCTACAGATTCAGTGCAATCCCCAGTAATTCATTGAGTTGGAAAGATCAATGTGAAATTTCATCTGAAATAACAAAAGACTTAAAATAGCAAAATCCATCCTCAACAACAAGAAAACATCTATGGAAATCACTATGCCTGACCTCAAGCTATATTACAAGGCAATTGTGCTGAAAACTGCATGGTACTGGTGAAGAAATAGGCACATGGATCAATGGGATGGAATAAAAGATCCAGAAATGAGCCCTCACATATATAGTCACCTGATTTTTGACAAAGAAGCTGCAAACATTCAATGGAAAAAGGACAGCCTATTCAACAAATGGTGTTAGTCCAACTGGCACTACGCATGCAGAAGAATGAAAATAGACCCTTCCTTATCTCATTGTACAAAGCTCATGTGTAAGTGGATCAAAGATCTCCACATTAAACCAGATACACTGAAACTATTAGATGAGAAAGTAGGAAAAACCTTAGAGCACATAGGCACAGGAGAAAATTTTCTGAAAAAAAAAAAATGGCTCAAGCTCTAAGGTCAAAAATTAACAAATGGGACTTAATGACATTGCAAAGTTTCTATAAGGCTAAGGACAATGTCAAGAAAACAAAATGGCAGCCAACAGAATGGGAAAAGATCTTTGCCATCTCCACATCAGGTAGGGGCCTAATATCCAAGGTATACAAAAAACTCAAATAGCTAGACACCAGAGAATCAAACAACCCTATTAAAAATGGGGTACAGAGCTACACAAAATGTTCTCAATTGAGAAATATCGAATGGCTGAAAAACATCTAAGAAAGTGCTAGACATCCTTAGCCATCAGGGAAATGCAAATCAAAACAACCCTAAGATTCCACCTCACACCAGTCAGATTGGCCAAGATCCTAATCTCAGATGACAGCAGATGCTGGCAAGGTTGTGGAGAAAGAGGAACACTTCTCCACTGTTGGTGGGGTTGTAAACTGATACAACCACTCTGGAAATCAGTCTGGCGATTCGTTAGAAAATGGACATAATACTAAAAGAAGATCCAGCTGCTCCATTACTGGGCATATACCCAAGAGACATTCCAATATACAACAAAGATACATCCACCACAATGTTCATTGCAGCTCTTTTTATAATTGCCAGAAGCTGGAAAAAACCCAGATGTCCTTCCGTAGATGAATAGATACAAAAATTGTGGTATATTTACTCAATGGAGTACTACGCAGCTATCAGAAACAATGAATTAACCAAATTCTTAAGAAAATGGCTGCATCTAGAGAATATCATCCTGAGTGAGATAACCCAGTCACAAAAGAACAGACATAATATGCAGTCACTGATAGTGGGATGCTAACCCTAGAGGCTCGGACACCACAGAATCAACTCACAGACTGTGTGAAGTTCAAGAAAAAAAAGAGAACAAAAAAAAAAAAAAAGACATTATGCTCAATCCTTACACACCAAGTAAATGTTGACTAAATCCAGGTTATATCTTGTTTTACATGTACTTTTTGTTCATTGTAACTAGTAAGACCTTAATGCAGAGTATGAAACCTTAAAAACAAGGGAAAAAAAGCCAAGCACTGACAAAAATGTATTTTTATACATTTATGCAAAAATGTTTAATTTTTTTTAATTTATCTTTGTTTTTTAAAATAAAGTTTAAAAAAACCCAAAAATGATCATTTGTCCTAATGAAGTACGCTTCATCATTGGGCTGCTTGGATGGTGTAATATAATATGTGGATATCCATCAACCTAATCCACCATATAATCAAACTCAAAGAAAAAAATCACCATTATTTTTATTATGAAAAAATATATATTAGTTTTCCACAGAAAGATGTTCTCATATCTCTGTAATTTATTTTTTGCATAGAATTCTTATTACTTAGCCAGTTTTAAAATTTTGCACATAAGAGTTGTGCTTTGATGACTATCAAATTACATTTTTCTTTATTATGCTCATATGTTTTTATTATTATATCATGTACTAATATTCAGACATCTATATCAATTATAGGAATGCCTTATCAGTTTCTATATGCAAATATTTTGTTATACTTAAACAAGAACGGGAGGAAAAGCAAAAAAATTCAGAAGCTTTTAAAGAGGAACCAAAAAAAAAACACTCAAAGAACTAGAGGAAAACAGAACCAAAGATATGAAGGAATGGAAGAGGGAATTTAAAACAGAAATTGACACAATAAAGAAAACACTAAAAGAGATAACCCTAGAGGTAGAACACCTAAAAAAGAAATCAGGAGTAACAGAAGCAAGCATTTCCAATAGATTACAAGAGATGGAGAGAGAATCTCGGGGGCGGAAGACAACATTGTAAACCTAGACAAAACAGACAGAGAAGATGCAAAAAACAAAAAGCTTCTAATCCAAAATGTCCAGGAAATCCAGGACACAATGAGAAGACCAAACCTAAGGATAATAGGAATAGAAGAGGGAGAAGAGCATCAACTAAGAGGCACAGTAAATATCTTCAAAAAATCGTAGAAGAAAACTCCCCTACCCTCAAGAATGAGATGACCACAAGTAAAAAGAAGCCTTCAGAACTCCAAATAGGTTGGATCAGAAAAGAAATACCTCCCACACATAATAGTTAAAAAACCAAGTGCCCAAAGCAAAGAAAGAATACTAAAAGCAGTAAAAGAAAAAGGTCAGGTAACATATAAAGGCAGGCCAATCAGAATCCCACTCGATTTCTCAACAGAGGCTATGAAAGCTAGAAGATCCTGAACAGACATCATGCACACCCTAAGAGAACAAAAGTGCCAGCCCAAGCTGATATACCCAGCAAAACTATCAATTGCTATAGATAGAGAGATGAAGATATTTCAAGACAAATCAAAATTTACACAATATCTGACCAAAAACCCAGCACTACAACAAATTATAGGTGGAAAACCCAACTAAAGGAGGGAAAATAGAGCCTAGTAAAAACAAGAAAACTCCTAAACAAGAAAGCCAAAAGAATAAAAAAACACAGAAACAACTCAACTCAAAAAAGCAATAATAGCAGGAAAGAGAAACTATTATTCCTTGATATCTATTAACATAAATGGACTCAACTCCCCAATAAAGAGAGATAGGCTATCAGACTGGATACATAAACAAAATCCAGCATATTGCTGCATACAGGAAACTCATCTCGGAGACAAAGACAGACACTATCTCAGAGTAAAAGAGTGGAAAAAAAAAATTTCCAAGCAAACAGCTCCAAAAAGCAAGATGGAGTGGCTATTCTAATATCAAATAAAATAAATTAACAACCAAAAGTTATCAAAAAAGATAAGGAATGACAATTTTTACTCAATACTGGGGAAATCTGTCAGGAGGAACTCTCAATCCTTAACATATATGCTCCAAATAAAAAAGCACCCACATTCATAAAAGAAGCCCTACTAAAGCTCAAAAATACATTTTATCCCACAAAATAATAGGGGGAGACTTTAATACCCCACTCTCAACAATGGACAGATCATGGAAACAGAATCTGAACAAGGACACTGCAAAACTAGCAGAGACTTTGAACCAACTAGAATTTATAGATATCTACAGAACATATCATCCTAAAATAAAAGAATACAACTTCTTCTCACCACCCCATGGCACCTACTCGAAAATTGACCACATAATTGGACACAGAACTAGCCTCAATTGATATAAGAAGATTGAAATACTCCCATGCATTCTCTCAGATGCCCTTAGTCTACTGCTGGTTTTTAACAACATCAAAGACAGCAAAAAGCCCACATACACATGGAAACTAAACAGGCACTGTAAAAGGATAGCAGGATCAAGGAAAAAATAAAGTAAGTAATTAAGGATTTCTAGAAATCAACGAAAACGAGAACATAACATACTCAAACTTATGGGATCCAGTGAAAGCAGTACTGAAAGGAAAACTCATAGCCCTAAGTGCTTGCAAAAAGTAACTGGAGAGAGCTTCCATCAGCAACCTGACACCACAGCTAAAAGGCCTAGAACAAAAGGAAGAAGATATACCCAAGTAGAGTAGACAGCAAGAAATAATCAAAATTAGGGCAGAAATAGACCAAATAGAAACAAAAAGAACCATTGAAAAAATCAACAAAACCAAGAGTTGGTTCTTTGAGAAAATCAACAAGATTGATGAACCCATAGCCATACTAACTAGAAGGCAACGAGATAGTATCCAAATTAACAGAATCAGAAAGGAAAGTGGAGATATAACAACAGAAATTGAGGAAATTCAAGAAATCATCAGGTCCTACTACAAAGACTTATACTCCACAAAATTGGAAAATCTGGAGGAAATGGATGAATTCCTAGAGAGACACAAGATCCCAAAGTTAAACCAGGACCAAGTAAACCATCTAAATAATCCCATAACACCTAAAGAAATAGAAGAAGTCATCAAAAGCCTCCCAACCAAAAAAAAGCCCAGGTCCAGACTGGTTCAATGCACAATTTTATCAGATATTTATTGTGGATATTACACCAATACACTCCAAAATATTCCACAAAATAGAATCAGATGGAATACTATCTAAATCATTTTTTGAGGCTACAATAACCCTCGTACCTAAACCACACAGAGACCCTACAAAGAAAGAGAACTTCAGACCAATCTCACTTATGAACACTGACTCAAAAATACTCAACAAAATCCTTGCAAACCGAATCCAAGAACACATCAAAATGATAATTCATCATGAGAAAATAGACTTCATCTCTGGGATGCAGGGATGGCTAAATATAAGGAAATCCATCAATGTAATCCACCATATAAACAAACTCAAAGAAATCATATGGTCATGTCACTAGATGCTGAAAAGCATTTGGCAAAACTCAAATTCCCTTCATGTTAAATATCCTGGAAAGAACAGAAATCCAAGGTCCGTACCTATACATAATAAAAGCAATATACAGCAAACCAACAGCCAACATCGAACATAATGGTGAGAAACGTGAAGCAATCCCACTAATATCAGGGTCTCAACAATGCTGCACACTCTCCCCCTACCTATTCAACATAATTCTGGAAGTCCTGGCTGGAGCAATTAGACAGCAAAAGGACATCAAGGGGATACAAATCAGAAAGGAAAAGATAAAAACATCACTCTTTGCCGATGACATGATAGTGTACTTAACTGACCCCCTAAAATTCCACCAGAGAACTCTTACAGCTGATAAACAAGTTCAGCAAAGTGGCTGGATACAAAATTAACTCAAACAAATCAGTAACCTTCCTATACTCAAAGGAAAAACATGTGGAGAAAGGAATTAGGGAAAAGGTACCCTTCACAATAGTCACAAAAACTATGAAATATCTTGGTGTGACTCTAACTAAGCAAGTGAAGGACCTGTATGACAAGAACTTCAAACCTCTAAAGAAGGAAATTGAGGAGGATCTCAGAAAATGGAAAGATCTCCCATGCTCATGGATTAGAAGGATCAACATTTTAAAAATTGCCATCCTACCAAAAGCAATCTACAGATTCAATGCAATCCCATTAAAAATTCCAACCCAGTTCTTCATAGAATTGGAAAGATCAATGTGCAATTTCATATGGAATAACGAAAGACCTAGAATAGCGAAATCAATCCTCCACACCAAAAATCATCTGAGTGAATCACTATCCCTGACCTCAAGTTATATTACAAGGCAATTGTGCTGAAAACTGCATGGTACTGGTACAGAAATAGGCATGTGGAACAATGGAATAGAATAGAAGATCCAGAAATGATCCCTCAGTTATATGGTCACCTGATTTTTGAAAAAGGAGCTATAAACATTCAATGGAAAAAGGAAAGCCTATTCAACAAATGGTGCTGGTCTAACTGGCACTCAGCATGCAAAAGAATGAAAATAGACCCTTTCTTATTTCCTTGTACAAAGCTCAAGTGTAAGTGGATCAAAGATCTCCACATTAAACCAGATACACTGAAACTATTAGATGAGAAAGTATGGAAAACCTTAGAACACATAGGCACAGGAGAAAATTTTCTGAACAAAACACCACTGGCTCAAGCTCTAAGGTCAAAGATTAACAAATGTTTCTTAATGAGATTTCAAAGTTTCTGTAAGGCGAAGGACATTGTCAAGAATAGAAAACAACAACCAACAGAATGGGAAAAGATCTTTACCAACTCCACATCAGGTAGAGGCCTAATATCCAAGGTATACGAAGAAGTCAAAAAGCTAGACACCAGAGAATCAAACAACCCTATTAAAAAATGGGGTACAAAGCTAAACAAAACGTTCTCAGTTGAGGAATATCGAATGGCTGACAAATATCTGATGAAGTGATCGACATCCTTAGCCATCAGGGAAATTCAAATCAAAACAATCCTGAGATTCCACCTCACACCAGTCAGATTGGCCAAGATCCAAAACTCTGATGACAACAGATGCTGGCAAGGTTGCAGAGAAAGAGGAACACTTCTTCACTGTTGGTGGGGTTGCAAACTAATACAACCACTCTGGAAATCAGTCTGGCGATACCTCAGAAAATTGGACATAATACTACCTGAAGACCCAGCTATTCAACTTTTGGGCATATACCCCAGAGACACCTTAGTACACAACAAAGATATATACACCACAATGTTCATAGCAGCTTTATTTATAATAGCCAGAAGCTGGAAAGAACCCAGATGTACTTCAGAAGATGAATGAATACAAAGATTGTGGTACTTTTACACAGTATAATACTACTCAGCCACCAGAAACAATGACTTAACCAAATTCTTTAGAAAATGTCTTCATTTATAGAATATCATCCTGAGTGAGATAACCCAGTCATAAAAGAACAGACATAATATGCAGTAACTGATAGTGGGATGCTAACCCCAGAGGCTCACACAGCCCCAGAAACAACTCCCAGTCTGTATGAAGTCCAAGAAATAAAGAAAACAAAACAAAACAAAAAATATAGTCATGCTCAATCATTCCCACCGAGAACACATTGACAAATTATGGGTTGTACCCTGTATTACATGTACTGTCTGCTCATTGTAAAAAAAGAATGAAAAAAATAAATAAATCTTTACAAACCAAGGAAACTTTGACTATTTCCAGGTTGTACTTTATGCTCATTGTTACTGGTGGGATCTTTATCACACTATCAAACCTTTAAAAAAAAAAGGACTGACAAAAATGTATTGTATAATTTTATGCAAAAAATGCTTAAAATCTGTACATTTATCTTTGTTTTGTAAAATAAAGTTGCTAAAAAATATAAAAAATAAAATTAACTCAAACAATTCAGTAGCCTTTATGTTCTCAAAGGAACAAAAGGCTGATAAATTAATTAGGTAAACAACATTCTTCACAATAGTCACAAATAATATAAAATACCTTGGTGTAACTGTAACCAAGGAACTGTAAGATCTGTATGACAGGAACTTCAGTCTCTGAAGAAGGAATTGAAGAAGATCTCAGAACATGAAAAAAATTTCCATGCTCATGAAATTGAAGGATTAATATATTAAAATGGCCATCTTGCCAAAAAAAATCTTCAGATTCAGTGCAATCCCCATCAAAATTCCAACTCAATTCTTCATAGAGTAGGAAAGATCAATTTGCAAATTCATCTGCAATAACAAAAATAATAAAAGATGATCCAACATATCAAAGACACATAGTTCACCATGTTCATAGGAACCTTGTTTTTAATAGCCAGAAGTTGTAAAGACCCCATATATACTTCAACAGAGGAGTGTATACAGAAAATGTGGTACATTTATGCAATGGAGTACTACTCAGCTATTAAAAACAATGACTTTAGAAAATTATTAGGCAAATAAATGGAACTAGAAAATATCCTGAGTGTGTAACTCAGTCACACAAAACACATACGGTATATATTCACTGATAAGTGGATATTAGTCCAAAAGCTCAGAAACACAAGATACAGTTCACAGACCACAGGAAGCTCAAGAAGGTGGAAGACAAAAGAGTGGATGCTTCAGTCTTTCTTAAAATTAAAAATAAAATATACACAGGAGGAAATACAGAGACAAAGTGTGGTGCAGAGACTGAAATAAAGGCCATCCAGACCCAGGGATCCATCTCATATACAGTTGGCAAACCAGACAACACTGTGGATGCCAAGAAGTGCATACGGGCAGGTGCCTGATATAGCTGTCTCCTAAAAGGCTCTGCCATAGCTTTGGACATACAGAATCAGATTCTCTCAACCAACCATTGGACAGAGAACTGGATCCCAAATGGAGGAGTTAGTAATAGAACTGAAGGAGCTGAAGGGGATTTCAATACCAAAGAAAGAACATCAATAGCAACAAACCAGATCCCCTTAGAGCTCTCAGAGACTAAAACACTAACCAAAGATTTCACAAGGAGAGACACTTGGCTCCAGCTGCTGATGTAGTAGAAGATGGCCTTATCAGGTATCAAGAAAAGGAGAAGTCCTTGGCCCTGTGAAGGCTTATTACCCTACTAGCCCATTGTTGTGGAATATCAGGGAAGTGAGGTTAGAGGGAGTGTGTGGGTGAGGGAACACTCTCTAGGGAGCAGGGGCAGGGGGGCAGAATAGGGAGATTCCAGACTGAAAACCAGGAAAGGGGATAAAATTTGAAATATAAGTAAATAAAATCTTCAATAAAAGAATTAAAAACAATTTTAGCTTCTATACTACATTATGTGTTTAAATATGAATTAACATATCTGAGTGACCAACTAAGGTTAAAATGTTAGAACTGAGATAGCAATAAAATAGGAAACAAGTTTAGATAGTTGTGCTATTAAGTTTAACCTTTGCAAATTAGTATTACATTGACATTCTACTTCCACATAAATTCAAAGTGTATCCTTAACTTAGTATCAGTTTTTACCATATATAAAGGGCTTTCCTTTACCTGCCCTTGCTATGATATAATAACATGAAGGCCTAATATTTTTATCAAATGGCTTCAAGCACTATAGCTGGGCAGATATGCATTCATTCTAATCTTAATCTAACCTAATATAGTTGACTAATACCCAGTAACATGCCTTGTTACTTGCCATCTTCATCTTTCCATGGCTGTTTCTATTCCACTGGTATCCTCCTCAACTCTCTTATGGCTACCTGCTCATGGCAAATCCTCATGGTGAATTTCTCATGGTAAAGTGCCTTGGCCTCTTTGTAGCTGAGGCCCATTCATTGAGATCAGATGCCTTCCCTCCTCCTCTCCTGTCCAGCTATTGGTTTATCAGATCTTTGTTAATGAATCAGAGATTATGGAAAACAATTTTGACATAACGTTGAGACAGAAAATGCTTGACAATACCAACATATGGACTGCAACCTGATATTGAACACAGTAATCAGCATGTAAATACACAGTTCATAAAAGTGTCTCCCAATAATTTGATGAATATTACTGCATTTTTCATGTTCTAAACAATAATCATATGATTTATAAGAAAATTAACAGTTACTTCAGGTATCAAGACTATTAGAAAGAGTGAAACTAGGCAAGTATATACAACAGTGGCAAGAACATATTTTTAAAATGTTACTGTTATAATGTCTGTATGACTATTCAGCAGTACTTAACAGTGTAGTTGAAAGCATCCAGGCCTACCTCTGTTATTGTAAAAATTATTATTAAGACTAAAAAGAATTTAGTATAAAATCTCATTATTATTCTCTAACTATTGTTAAATTTTATAATTGAACCAAGAAAATATTCTTCGATTCACCACCAGGACCAGCGGAGACCCCGAGATAAATACCAGATGAGAAAGGGTTCCAACTAGTCAGTAGGCAGAGAGATCTCTGCCAAGCACATGTGGAAAGTGCGCCCTGCCCTGGCTGATCCAGGGACCAAGAACCCAGCATTGAGCCCTCTATTCCCAGCCAGCAGCTTTTAGGTGCAGAACAGGGCACAAACCATCCACCACTAAAAACAGCAGAAATACAGGGACACAGGCGAGGCACAAGGGAAAGGCGAGAACAAATCACTGAAAACAAATTGGCAAATGGAAAGCGAAAGAACATACCCCAGAGAAAAAAAGACAACCTAGCAACACTAGAAACCAGCTCACCAATTACAACAAACAGCGGAATTCCAAACACTCCAGAAAAAGAAGACTCAGACACGAAATCCTACCTCAAGATGATGATAGAGATCCTTAAACAAGAACAGAGGAAAAACATAAAGAATTAGAAGTTTTTAAAGAAAAAATAAGAAAAACACTCAAAAAACTCAAAGACCTAGGTGAAAAGAGAACCTAAAAGATGAAGGAATGGAAGAAGGAATTTAAAACAGAAATAGACACAATAAAGAAAACACTAAATGAGACAATCCTAGAGGTAGAAATCCTAGAAGAAAAATCATGAGTCACAGATGCAAGCATTTCCAACAGACTACAATAGATGGAAGAGAGAATCTCGGGGGACAAAGACAACATTGAAAACATAGACAAAACAGTAAGAGAAGATGAAAAACCAAAAAGCTCCTAACCCAAAACGGCCAGGAGATCCAGGACACATGAGAAGTCCAAACCTAAGGATAATAGGAACAGAAGAGGGCAAAGAATATCAACTAACAGGCACAGTAAATATCTTCAACAAAATCATAGAAGAAAATTTCACTACGCTTAAGAATGAGATGACAACAAGCATAAAAGAAGGCTACAGAACTCCAAAGAGGTTGGACCAGAAAAGAAATACCTCCTGACACATAATAGTCAAAACACCAAGTGCCCAAAACAAAGAAAGAATACTAAAAGCAGTAAGGGAAAAAGGTCATGTAACATATAATGGCAGACCAATCAAAATGACAGCAGATTTCTCAACAGAGACTGTGAAAGCTAGAAGAGCATGGACAAACAACATGCAGACACTAACACAGCACAAGTGCCAGCCCAAGCTGCTTACCCAGCAAAACTATCAATCACCATAGATAGAGAGATGAAGATATTCCAAGACAAAACTAAATTTACACAATATCTGACCACAAACAAAGCACTACAACGAATTATAGGTGAAAAACCCAATACAATGATGGAAACTACATCCTAGTAAAAACAAGAAAACTCCTAAGCAAGAAAATCAAAAGGAGAAAGAGATAAAGGCACAATTCAACCTACAAAAGAAATGATAGCAGGAAACCACAACCACTATTCCTTGATATCTATTAACATAAATGGACTCAACTCCCTAATGAAAAGATATAGGCTATCAGACTGGATACAAAAACAAAACACAGCATTATTCTGCATACAGGAAACTGATCTCAGAGAAACAGACACTATCTCAGAGTAAATGATTGAGGAAAAAAAGGCTTCCTAGCAATAGACCCCAAGAAGCAAGCTGAAGTGGCCATTCTAATATCAAATAAAGTAAATTTGCAACCAAAAGGCATCAAAAAAAGATAAGGAAGGACACTTTTTACTAATTACAGGGGAAATCTGTCAGGAGGAACTCTCAATCCTTAACATATATGCTCCAAATGCAAAAGCACCCTTATTCATAAAAGAAACCCTACTAAAGCTCAAAAAATACATTTCAACCCACACAATAATAGTGTGAGACTTTAATACACCACTCTCACCAATGGACAGATCATGAAAACAAAAACTGAACAAGGACACTTTAAAACTAGCAGATATTATGAACCAACTGGAATTAATAGATACATAGAGAACATACCATCCTTAAAGTAAAGAATACAACTTTTTCTCAGCACATCACAGGACATTCTCAAAAATTTACCACATAATTGGACACAGAATCAGCCTCAATAGATATAAGAAGATTGAAATACTCCCATGCATCCTTTCAGATCCCCATGGTTTTAGGCTGGTTTTAATAACAACAAAGACATCAAAAAGCCCATATACAAATGGAAACTAAGCAATGCTCTGTTAAATGATAGCCGGGTCAAAGAAGAAATAAAGAAAAAACTTAAAGATTATCTCAAATTCAATGAAAATGAAAACATGACATACCCAAACCTATGGGATGCAAAGAAATCAGTACCGAGGGGAAAACTCATAGCTCTGAGTGCTCCCCCCCAAAAAAAAAACCTGGAGAGATCATACTCTAGCAACCTGACAGCGCACTTGAAACTCTAGAACAAAAGGAAGCAAATATACCCAAGAGAAGTAGATGGCAGGAAATAATCAAACTTAGGGCAGAAATAGACCAAATAGAAACAAAAAGAACCATTGAAAGAATCAAGGAAATCAAGAGCTGTTTCTTTGAGAAAATTAACAAGATTGATAAACCATAGGCCAGACTAACTAGAGGACAAAGAGAGAGTATTCAAATTAATAAAATCAGAAAGGAAAGTGGTGAAATTAAGAATGAAACTGAGGAAATTCAAGAAATCAGATCCTACCACAAAAGTCTAAACTCAACAAAGCTGGAAAATCTGGAGGAAATGAATGAATTCCTAGACAGATACCAAATACTAAAGTTAAACCAGGACCAGTTAACCCATCTAAATAATCCCAAAACACATAAAGAAATAGAAGCAGCCATCAAAAGCCTTTCAATCAAAAAAAGTCCAGGTCCAGATGGGTTAAGTGCAAAATTTAGTCAAACATTTATTGACGACATAATACCAATACATTCCAAACTATTCCAAAAGACAGAATCAGATGGAATACTACCTAACTCATTTTTTGAGGCTAAAATTACCGTCGTTCCTAAACCACACAAAGACCATACAGGGAAAGAGGACTTCAGATCATTCTCATTTATGAACATTGATGCAAAAATACTCAACAAAAGCCTTGCAAACACAAGAACCCATCAACGCGATCATTCACCATGATCAAATAGGCTTCATCCCTGGGAGGCAGGGATGGTTTAATATATGGAAATCCATCAATGTAATTAACCATATAAACAAACTCAAAGAAAAAGAAAACACATGGTCATCTCAATAGATGCTGAGAAAGCATTTGAAAAAATTCAACTCTCCTTCATGCTAAAAGTCTTGGAAATAACAGGAATCCAAGGACCATACCTAAACATAATAAAACCAATATACAGCAAACAAACAGCCAACATTAAACTTAACAGTGGGAAACTTGAAGCAAACCCACTAAAATCAGTAACTCGACAAGGCTGCCCACTAAGCCCCTACCTATTCAACATAGTACAGAAAGTTCTGGCTGGAGCAATTAGACAGCAAAAGGAAGTCAAAGGGATACATATTGGAAAAGTAGAAGTAAAAAAATGACTATTTACAGATGACATGATATTGTACTTAAGCGACCCCACAAATGCCACCCGAGAATTACTACAGCTAATAATCGAGTTCAGCAAAGTGACTGGATTATCTCAAACAAATCAGTAGCCTTCCTATATTCAAAGGACAATCATGTGGATAAAGAAATTAGGGAAAATATACCCTTCACAATAGTCACAAAAACTATGAAATACCTTGGTGTGACTCTAACTATGCAAGTGAAGGACATTTATGACAAGAACTTCAAACCACTAAAGAAGAAAATCAAGGAAGATTTCAGAAAATGGAAGGATCCCCAATGTTCATGGATTGGAAGGATCAACATTTTTAAAATGGCCATTTTACCAAAAGCAATCTACAGATTCAATACAATCCCCATCAAAATTTCAACCCAATTCTTCATTGAGTTGGGAAGAGCAATGTGAAATTTCATCTGGAATAAGAAAAAGATCTAGAGTAGTGAAATCCATCCTCAGCAAAAAGAAAATATCTGGGCGAATCACTATATATGACTTCGGGCTATATTACAAGGCAATTGTGCTAAAAACTACATGGTACTGGTACAGAGATGGGCATGTGGATCAATGGAATAGAAGATCTTGAAATGAGCCCTCACATATATGGTCACCTGATTTTTGACAAAGAATCTGTAAACATTCAATGGAAAAAGGACAGCCTACTCAACAAATGGTGTTAGTCCAACTGGAACTCAGCATCCAGAAGAATTGAAATAGACCCTTTCTTATCTCCTTGTACAAAGCTCAAGTGTAAGTGAATCAAAGATCTCCACATTAAATCAGGTACACTGAAACTATTAGATGAGAAAGTAGGGAAATCCTTAAAACTCATACACTAGGAGAGAATTTCCTGAACAGAACCCCAATGGCTTGTGATCTAAGGTCAAAGACAGAGAAATGGGACTTAATGAGATTTCAAAGTTTCTTTAAGGCTAAGGACACTGTCAAGAAAACAAAATGGCAGCCAGCAGAATGGGAAAAGACCTTTACCAACCCTGCATCTGATAGAGGCCAACTATCCAAGGTATACAAATAACTCAAAAAGCTAGGTAACAGAAAATATAACAGCCCTATTAAAAAAATGGGGTACAAAGCTAAACAAAACGTTCTCAACTGAGGAATATCGAATGTCTCAGAAACATCTAAGGAAGTGCTTGACATCCTTAGCCATCAGGGAAATGCAAATCAAAACAACCCTGAGATTCCACCTCACACCAGTCAGATTGACCATGCTCTAAAACTCAGATGACAGCAGATGCTGGTTAGGTTGTTGAGATAGAGGAACACTTCTCCACAGTTGGTGGGGTTGTAAACTGGTACAACCACTCTGGAAATCAGTCTGGCGATTCCTCCGAAAATTGGACATAGTACTACCTGAAGATCCAGCTATTCCATTTCTGGGTATATACCCCAGAAATACTCCAGTATACAACAAAGACACATGCACCACAATGTTCATAGCAGCTGTATTTATTATAGCCAAAAGCTGGGAAGGACCCAGATGTCCTTCTGTAGATGAATGGATATAAAAATTTTGGAACATTTACACAATGGAGTACTACTCAGCTATCAAAAACAATTACTTAATGTAATTCTTAAGAAAATGATTGCATCCAGAAAATATCATCCTGAGTGAGATAACCCAGTCACAAAAGAACAGACATAATATGCAGTCAGTGATAATGAAATACTTACCCCCAGAAAGCTCTGAACACTCTAGAAAGAACTCACAGTCTTTGTGAAGTTCAAGAAAAAAAAAACAAAATCATTATGATCAGTCCTTACACACCAAGAAACCTTTGACTATTTTCAGGTTATATCCTGTTTTACATGTTCCTTTTGTTCATTGTAACTAGTAACACTTTAATGCACACTATCTATCCTTTAAAAAAAATCCAATCACTGACAAAAATGTATTTGCATACTTTTATGCAAAAATGCTTAAAACTTGTTCATTTATGTTTGATTATTAGAATAAAGTTGTTCAAAGAAACTACATCCATATCTATATATCTATATGTGTATGTGTATATATATATGTAGATATGTAGGTAGATAGATAGATAGAGGGAGAGAAAGAGAGAGAAAGAAAGAGAGAGAGAGAGAGAGAGAGACAGAGACAGAGACAGAGAGGGACAAAGAGAGACAGAGAGAGGTAAACAGTTATACAACTTTTTCTCTGCACCTCGTGGTACCTTCTACAATACGGACCATATAATCAAAAACAAAACAAAACTCAACAGATACAAAAACATTGAATTTACCCCATATTTTTTATTGGGCCATTGTGTACTAAGGCTGCTCTTCATTAAAAGAAAGACACCATAAAAGCCACATAAAGTTGGAAGCTGAACTACTATCTATTCAATGATAATTTGGTCATGGAAAAAATAAAGAAATTAAAAACAAACAAAAAAAAGAGTTCTAAGAGAAAGCAAAAGAGTTGGAGTCACACCCAATTCCCCTGTAAGAAGTCTTCTCAGCTAGCACAAGAAAGAATATTATCCAGAGAGAAAGTTCTGTTTTCATTTTTTTATGTTCTATATAACTTTTTATTGAAGCATAAAAGAAGCAAATATCAAATTATATGTCCTCAAAAAAAAAAAAAAAAAAGAAAATAGTCTACATAAATTTCTTTTTAGACCACAGTTTTTATAATATTAAGATTATTCTCTTTTTTGAGATGAATATGATGAAATTTAAATTTATATATTTTAGGCTAAATTATTGATATAAGATATAAAATACCATTCTCAATTGTTAATACATAAAAGATAAACAATCTGCAAAAATTTTGGTTCTCTGCCTTTAGAGCCATGGAAGTCTATGTTGGGTTTGGATTTCAGGTGTATACTGAGAAGGTATTTTTGGTAACTCCAATCTTTGTTGAACTGAAGGATTAAAACATATAATAATTCATCAGGGCCTTACCCCTTCCCGTGATGCCTCTCCTTAGCTCTTAGCACTAATCCAAACTTCACTTTAGCCTCGATAGTAAACAACGTTTTTGTTTCTTTTTTATATAGAATGGACTCAGACTTTCTTAGGGATGGTGTATTCAGTTGGTTCTCAGCTTAAAAGTCACTAAGGAAAGACCAGCTGGTTCCTAAAATTAATTATTTACTTTTTCAATGAAATATCTGAAAACTATTCACTTCTCTAAGATATTTTAAAATAGTTTGCTTCATTAACTAAAACATAAACCTTACATCAATAAGGTTTCAAATTGAAGGAAAACATCACCATATCCACAACTTTAACAAAGCTGCTCAGAGAGTTTCCAAAACTTGAAACTAAACAAATTGCAATAAATTGAAAGAGCAACTTTTACTTGTTTGCTAGAGTTGATGATTTTTTATACCTAGATAATGGCTGACAGCTAATATTGGTTTAAAAATTAAAAAAAAAACATTATTTAAATATTTTTTGAAATTTGTATTTGATCCTGTACCTAGTGTTATTACATGTATTAAACATATATGTTTTAGAAATAAAGAACATTAACTCATCAGAATCCTCAGGCTTCCTATTTTTAAGGGAGATATTTTTAAATATACTTCTGAGATTTCCATAGTGAAAATGTTTAGAAAACAAACATGCATTGGTTTAGTAATTCAAAAATTATGAATATAATAATAAAATTATATCTGACATAGTTATTTAAATAAATTATAAAGGTTTTATATACAGGTATTAGACTTGTTCTTGTTTTGAAGAGAACATAATATTTTATGACTGAAACCCACACTTTTAAAATATATATCATAAACTTAAAGTGACCTGATTTCACTGAATAATGGCAAGAAAATCTCAGGAAATTTTTCAACGTGTCAAGTTCTTGCTGCACAAGAATAAGCACCATAGTTCAGGTCTCTTGGATCTACATAAAAGCATGGTAGAGTTGCCATTGAATCCCAAGTAGAACGTGGCTGGCCATGCTACCACAACAATGACTTTTGGATTTAGTGAAAGACCTCCATCAAGGAAGGTGGATATCCATATGGGAAGGCACTCCATGCTTGAACATGCAAGCAAACAGTTTCATGTGCATGTTCACCTGGACACACATATATATGTGACTGGACATACACTTATATATCTGCACATGAAAATGTATGCGTATGTATACCACAGACATCTATATGTATATGTATAAATATATATGGTATATACATACATATATATATAAAGAGAGAGAGAGAGAGAGAGAGAGAGAGAGAGAAGGAGGGAGGCAGAGAGAGAGAGAAAGAGAGAGAGAGAAAGTACATACATATATAAGCAAAAATAAAACAAAAACAAAACAAAACAAAAAAGTTAGAGAGAAAGTTCAGTGAATGGTTGTCAATGTATTAAAATAGTATTCTAAGTTTTAAAGACTGGAGAGTAGGATATCTGGGCAGCAAGGGAGCACAGAGATCTCTGCGGAGTGCGCACGAAAAGCACAACCTCACCCTGCCTGATCCAGGGACCAGGAACACAACATTGGAACCTCTGCTTCCAACAGGCAGTGACTTTGGGGCGCAGAACAGGGCTCGGGACACATACCACCCAGACTAGCAGTTCCTAAAGTTGTAAAGAATGGTGAGTAGGAGATCTAGACAGCCAGGGAGCAGAGAGATCTCTGGGGAGTGCCCATGGAAAGCGCACCCCCGCCCTGCCTGATCCAGGGAGCAGGAACACTGCTTTGGAACCTCTGTTTCTACCAGGGGAATTTGGGGTGAAAAACAGGGCTAGGCCCATCTGCCACCTAGACCAGTGGAGATCCAGGGACACAGACCAGATATAAGGGAATGGCAAGAACATATCACTGAAAACAAGATGGCAAGAGGAAAGCAAAAGAGTATATCCCAAGGAAACCAAGACAACATGGCAACACCAGAACCCAGCTCTCCCATAACAGCAAACATTGGAATGCCAAACAGTCCAGAAAAAGAAGACAAAGACCTAAAATCATACCTCAAGACACTGATGGAGATACTTAAACAAGAACAGGAGGAAAAGCAAAAAGAATCAGAAGCTTTTAAAAAGAAAACAAGAAAAACACACAAAGAACTCAAAGAACTAGAGGAAAACAGAACCAAAGACACGAAGGAATAGAAGAGGGAATTTAAAATGGAAATTGATACAATAAAGAATACACTAAAAGAGATAACCCTAGAGGTAGAACACCTAAAAAAAAATCATGAGTCACAGAAGTAAGCATTTCCAATAGACTAAAAGAGATGGAAGAGAGAATCTCGGAAGCAGAAGACAACATTGTAAACATAGACAAAACAGCCAGAGAAGATGCAAAAAACAAAAAGCTCCTAACCCAAAATGTCCAGGAGATCCAGGACACAATGACAAGACCTAACCTAAGGATGATAGGAATAGAAGAGGGAGAATGGTATCAACTAAGAGGCACAGTAAATATCTTCAACAAAATTGTAGAAGAAAACTACCCTAACCTTAAGAATGAGATGAGCAGGAGCATAAAAGAAGCCCTCAGAAATCCAAATAGGTTGAACCAGAAAAGAAATAACTCCCGAAACATAATAGTCAAACCTCCAAATGCCCAAAGCAAAGAAAGAATACTAAAAGCAGTAAGGGAAAAAGATCAGGTAACATATAAAGGCAGAACAATCAGAATCACACCCGATTTCTCAAGAGGGACTATTAAAGCTAGAAGAGCCTGGAGAGACATCATGCACACTCTAAGAGAGCACAAGTGCCAGCCCAAGCTGCTATACCCAGCAAAACTATCAATCAACATAGATGGAGAGATGGAGATATTTCAAGACAAATCAAAATTTACACAATATCTGACCACAAAACCAACACTACATTGAATTATACTTGATAAACACAATACAATGAGGGAACATACATCCTAGTAAAAACAAGAAAACTCCTAAACAAGAAAACCAAAAGAAAAAAAGACACAGACACAACTCAACCCACAAAAGTAATAATAGCTATTTCTTGATATCTATTAACATAAATGGACTCAACTCCCCAATAATGAGATTTAGGCTATCAGACAGGATGCATAAACAAAATACAGCATTTTGCTGCATGCAAGAAACTCATCTCAGAGGCAAAGACAGACAGTATCTCAGAGTAAAAGGGTAGGAAAAAAACTTCCAAGCAAACAGCTCCAAGAAGCAAGTTGGAGTGGCTATTCTAATATCGAATAAAGTAAATTTCCAACCAAAAGTTATCAAAAAAGATAAGAAGGACACTTTTTACTCACTACCGGGGAAATCTGTCAGGAGGAACTCTCAATCCTTAACATATATGCTCCAAATAAAAAAGCACCCACATTCATAAAAGAAACCCTACTAAAGCTCAAAAAATACATTTCATCCCACACAATAATAGGAGGAGACTTTAATACCCCACGTTCTCCAATGGACAGATCATGAAAACAGAAACTGAACAAGGACACTGAAAAATTAGCAGAGATTTTGAACCAACTGGAATTAATACATATCTTCAGAACATATCATCCTAAAGTAAAAGAATACATCTTCTTCTCATCACCCCATGGCACCTTCTTGAAAATTGACCACATAATTGGACACAGAATTAGCCTCAATTGATATAAGAAGATTGAATTACTCTGATGCAACCTCTCTGATCACCATGTTCTATGGCTGGTCTTTAACAATAACAAAGACAACAAAAAGCCAACATTCACATGGAAACTAGACAACGCTCTGTTAAATGATAGCAGGGTCAAAGAAAAAGTAAAGAAAGAAATTAAGGATTTTCAAGAATTCAATGAAATGAAAACACAACATACCCACACTTATGGGATGGAATGAAAGCAGTACTGAGAGGAAAACTCATAGCCCTAAGTGCTTCCAAAAAGAATCTGGAGAGAGTTTACATCAGCAACCTGACAGCATAGCTAAAAGCCCTAGAACAAAAGGAAGCAGATATACCCAAGAAGAGTAGATGGCAAGAAATAATCAAAATTAGGGCACAAACAGGCCAAATAGAAACAAAAAGAACGATTGAAAAAATCAACAAAACCAAGAGTTGGTTCTTTGATAAAATCAACAAGATTGATAAACCCTTAGCCAGACTAACTAGAGGGAAAAGATAGAGTATACAAATTAACAAAATCAGAAAGGAATGTGGAGACATAACAACTAAAACTAAGGAAATTCAAGAAATCATCAGATCCTACTACAAAAACTTAAACTCCCCAAAATTGGAAAATCTGTACAAAATGGACGAATTTCTAGACAGATACAAGATCCCAATATTAAACCAGGACCAAGTAAACCTTCTAAATAATCCCATAACAGCTAAATAAATAGAAGAAGTCATCAAAAGCCTCCCAACCAAAAAAAGCCCAGGCACAGACAGGTTCGGTGAAGAATTTTTTCAGCCATTTACTGCGGATATATCACCAATATGTTCCAAACTATTCCACAAGATAGAATCAGATGGAATACTACCTAACTCATTTTTTGAGGCTACAATAACCCTCGTACCTAAACCACACAGAGACCCTACAAGGAAAGAGAGCTTCATACCATCTACTTATGAACATTGATGCAAAAATACTCAACAAAATCTTTGCAAACCGATCCAAGAACACATCAAAACGATCACTCAACATGACCACGTAGGTTTTATCCCTGGGATGCAGGGATGGTTTAATATGAGGAAATCCATCAATGTAATCCACCATATAAACAAACTCAAAGAACACAATCACATGGCCATCCCACTAGATGCTGAGAAAGCATTTGACAAAATTCAACAGTCCTTCATGTTAAAAGATGGAATAAAAAGGAATCCAAGTCCATACCTAAATATAATAAAAACAATATACAACAAACCAACAGCCAACATCAAACTTAACTTTGGGAAACTTGAAGCAATCCCACTGAAATCAGGGACTCGACAAGGCTGACCATTCTCCCCCTACCTATTCCACATAGTACTGGAAGTCCTGGCTGAAGCAATTAGACAGAAAATTTAGATCAAGGGGTTACAAATCAGAAAGGAAGAGGTAAAAAAAAATCACTCTTTGCAGATGACATGATAGTGTACTTAAGTGACCCTACAACTTCCATCAGAGAACTCCTACAACTGATAAACAAGTTCAGCAAAGTGGCTGGATAAAAAATTAACTCAAACAAATCAGTAGTCTTCCTATACTCAAAGGGCCAACATATGGAGAAAGAAATTTTGGAAACAGTACCCTTCACAATAGTCACAAAAATTATGAAATACCTTGGTGTGACTCTAACTAAGCAAGTGAAGGACCTGTATGACAAGAACTTCAAACCTCTAAAGAAGGAAATTGAGGAGGATCTCAGAAAATGGAAAGATCTCCCATGCTCATGGATTGGAAGGATCAGTATTTTAAAAATGGCCATCGTACCAAAAGCAATCTACAGTTTCAATGCAATCCACATCAAAATTTTGACTCAGTTCTTCATTGAGTTGGAAAGATCAATGTGCAATTTCACAAGGAACAACAAATGACCTAGAGTAGCGAAATCCATCCTCAACAACAAGAAAACATTTGCGGGAATCACTGTCCCTGACCTCAAGGTATATTACAAGGCAATTGTGCTGAAAACTACTTGGTACTGGTATAGAAATAGGCATGTGGATCAATGGAATAGAATAGAAGATCCAGAAATGATCCCTCCGTTATATGGTCACCTGATTTTTGACAAAGGAGCCGTAAACATTCAAGGGAAAAAGGACAGCCTATTCAACAAATGTTGCTCGTCCAAATGGCATTCCGCATGTAAAAGAATGAAAATAGACCCTTTCTTATCTCCTTGTACAAAGCTCAAGTGTAAGTGGATCAAAGATCTCCACATTAAACCAGATACACTGAATCTATTAAGTGAGAAATTAGGGAAAATCTTAGAACACATAGGCACGGGAGTAAATTTTCTGAAGAAAACACCAATGGCTCAAGCTCTAAGGTCAAAGATTAACAAATGTGACTTAATGAGATTGCAAAGTATCTGTGAGGCTAAGGATATTGTCAAGAAAACAAAACAGCAGCCAACAGAATGGGAAAAGGTCTTTAACAACTCCACATCAGATATAGGCCTAATATCCAAGGTATACAAAGATCTCAAAAAGCTAGACACCAGAGAATCAAACAACCCTATTAAAAATGGGGTACAGAGCTAAACAAAACGTTCTCAAATGAGAAATATCGAATGGCTGAGAAACATCTGAGGAAGTGCTAGTCATCCTTAGCCATCAGGGAAATGCAAATCAAAACATCCCTGAGATTCCACCTCACACCAGTCAGACTGGCCAAGATCCAAAACTCATATGACAACAGATAGTGATGAGGTTGCAGAGAAAGAGGAACACCTCTCCACTGTTTGTAGGGTTGTACAACCACTCTGGAAATCAGTCTGGTGATACCTCAGAATATTGGACATAGTACTTCCTGAAGACTCAACTATTCCACTTTTGGGCATATACCCCAGAGACACTTTAATACACAACAAAGATACATGTACCACAGTGTTCATAGCAGCTCTGTCTATAATAGCCAGAAGCTGGAAAGAACCCAGATGTCCTTCAGTAGATGAATTGATACAAAAATTTTGGTACATTTACACAATGGAATACTACTCAGCCTCCAGAAACAATGACTTAACCAAATTCTTAAGAATATGGCTGTATCTAGAGAATATCATCCTGAGTGAGATAACCCAGTCACAAAAGAACAGACATAATATGCAGTCACTGATAGTTGGAAGCTAACCCCAGAGTCTCGCCCTGCCCCAAAAACAACACACAGACTGTGTGAAGTCCAAAAAAAAAAAAAAGAAAACAAAACAAAACAAAAAAGTCATGCTCAATCCTTACCCACCAAGAACACATTGACAAATTCTGGGTTACACCCTGTATTACATGTACTGTTTACTCATCGTAAAAAAAAAAAAAAAATTTTTACACAACAAGAAAACTTTGACTATTTCCAGGCTACATCTTGTTTTACATGTACTTTATGCTCATTTTAAGTAGCACGATCTTAATCACACTAGAAAACCTTTAAAAAAAAAAACCAAGTACTGACAAAATATATTGTATACTTTTATGCAAAAAATGCTTAAAATCTGTACATTTATCTTTGTTTATTAAAATATAGTTGTTAAAAATTTAAAAAATAGTATTCTAATAAATAAAAAGTGCCTCAAAACCAAACATGTAAAAGCATGCAATTCTAGAAAATTCTGAGTCCTAAAATATTTCTATATTTCATCCTGCTCACTTCTTTCTTTTTTATCTTCAAAAATTTAGGACCTTAATTGTCATTGAGACTTACATTTACCAAGAAATATTTATGAAGCATATATATTAGGTAGCTAGGAGTATTCCATTGACTTCGGTTACAGAATTAAGGGAGAAAAATGATCCTTGCCATGACAAATATTAAATATCAGGTCAGAGAAGCAAAAAATGAAATCCACATTTCACATTCTAGTCTAATAGTCTTAGTAACATTTCTAAAGTACATTCCTGATTATAAATCTTGAACATATAAACTTAATGTAGACATATAGAATAAATGAAGTAAATGATTAAAGGAAATCAGGCAATTCATACCTCTCTTTTGAAGTGGGGGTTCATACAAAAATGAAAAAAAAAGAATTGACAACAAGCCAATCAAGCAAAACCTTTGAAAAAGTACTTCATCCATGCAAACATATAAAGAAGAAACATTCCTAAATTGGGAATGTTTACATTATGGATTGTTGTTTTCTTTTTGTTTTTGTTTTAGTAACTGTGCCTAGAGTATTGTGAGGAAGAAATGTAATACAGAAAATATCATGGTGGGGTGAGCTATAAATAAAGTAAGCAATAAAGTAAGAAATAGAGTAAACCAGATGTTGAGACTAATCGAACCTGGTTTTGAAACTTAGAAGCTTATGCTTTTGCTATGTATTTAATAGTCTGGAATTAATACAGAAGGTGTATCTACAAGAGATTTGTAAGAAATGTTTTTTCCTTGGCATATCAGTAACATTCAATGTCCCCTTTTCATCCACAGTTTCTTCATGGCATGTTTTACTTCTGCATTCCTTAAGCTATAGATCAAAGGATTTAACATTGGTTCAACAATGGTAGCACACAGAGCCATTGCATTGTCTATAGGGTAAGTAATCACAGGTCTTATGTACAAGATGATACAAGGTACAAAGAATAGCACAACAACTGTGAAGTGAGAACTACATGTGGAGAGAGCTTTACGCTTTCCTTCAGAGCTGCAAGACTTCAGGGAGCAGAGGATGACTATATAGGAAATGATGAGAATAAGGAAAATAGTCACACACATCACCCCACTGTTGAGAATGACTAAGAAATCCAGGATATGGGTGTCTGTGCAGGCTAGTTGCAACAATGGAAACAAGTCACAGATCACATGATCAATGACATTGGGACCACAGAAAGGTATTTGATACATAAAGAGAAGCTGAATGATTGCATGTGTGAATCCTCCAACCCAAGCCCCTCCAACCATCAGCCAACAAACTTGAGGACTAACAGTGGTTGTGTAGTGCAGAGGTTTACAGATAGCCACATAGCGGTCATAGGCCATCACAATGAGAAGAATTATCTCTACTCCACCAAAGAAATGCTCAGCAAAGAGCTGTGTCATGCACCCTTCTAGGGAGATAGTAGTGTTTTCAGAAAGAGAGTCCAAAATCAACTTGGGAGCAGTGACTGAAGAGTATATGACATCCAAAAATGACAAGGAAATAAGGAAAAAATACATGGGAGACCTCAGATTTGGACTCATCATTATAGTTACAACAATCAATAGGTTTCCCAAGAGTGTGGTCATGTACATAATAAGAAACAAAGCAGAGAATATTGTTCTTAGCTCTGGAATTTTTGTAATGCTCAAAAGAATGAATTCAGTGACATTCTTTGCATTCTCCATTTGATGTGAGATGGTAAAGACTTGGATTTATAAACTCGAGGATCTGTAAAAATTTTTTGAAAAGAATTGTCTCGATTTTCTGAGTTGTACTTTGACCTCACTGCTGAGTATTGAGGGAAGCTTCTGCAAGCGCTGAAGTTGCAGCAGGGCCAGGATATGCTCACAGCCCACAATGGCAGTGACCTATAAGGATGTACTTGTGAACTTTACTCCAGAAGAATGGGTTTTGCTGGATTCTTCCCAGAAGTGTCTCTACAGAGATGTGATGCTGGAGACCTACAGGAACCTCAGTGCTCTAGGCTATGACTGGGAAGACCACAGTTTTGAAGAAAAGAGTCTAAATTCTAGAAGACATGAAAGGCATCTTCACTGGAATGAAAGAATTCATATTGGAGAGAAAGCCCACGAAGGTGTGCAATACAAAGAAGGGTTTGCAAGTCACAGTGATCTTCATACATATAAAAGAACACTTACTGGAGACTGTGTATTATAGTAGTGTTAAAATAAATAAAAGAACAAAACAGGAGAGAAATTTTATAAATTAAAGCCTTGTGATAATGCCTTTGTATGCCATGGCCAATTGCAATGCCATAAAAGAAGACATACTGGAGAGAAGTCCTATGAATGTAACCAATGTGGTAAAACCTTTGCTCACCCTAGCCATCTTCATTACCATAATAGAACACATACTGGAGAAAAAAACCTTTGAATGTAAACAATGTGGTAAAGCCTTTTCATGTCACAGCAATCTGCAAAGCCAAAAGAGAACACATATTGGAGAGAAGCCCTATGAATGTAAACAATGTAATAAAGCCTTTGCATGTCTTAGCACTCTACAAAGCAATAAAAGAACACATACTTGGGAGAAACCATATGAATGTAAACAATGTGGTAAAGTATTTGCCTGTAAGGGCACTCTGCTAAACCATAAGAGAACACATACTGAAGAGAAGCCCTATGAATCTTACCAATGTGGTTATGGATAGTAACCTATGTCCTTGGGTGGCTGATGCTATGCAGGAAGATGTGCAAAGCTTCATCAGGGCAAAAAACACTGTCAACAGGACAAAACAGCAAACAACAGATTGGAAAAAGATCTTTACTAATCTTCCATCTAATACAGGGCTAATATCCAAAACGTAGAAAGAACAGAAGGAGGTGGACTCCAGAAAAACAAATGATATTGTTTAAAAAAATGGAGTACAAAGCCAAACCAAGAATTCTCAATGGAGCAATACTGAATGGAGCAGAATCACCTAAAGAAAAGTTCAACATTCTTAGTCATCAGGGAAATGCAAATCAAAACAAACCTTAGATTCCAACTCACATCAGTCAGAATGACTAAAATAAAAAACTCACACAACAGCAGATGTTGGAAAAGATGTGGAGAAAAAGGAACACTCCTCCATTGTTGGTGTGATTGCAGGTTAGTACATTCTGGAAATCAGTCTGGCAGTTCCTCAGAAAATTGGATATAGTACTACCTGAGGATCCAGCTCTTGGGCCTATACCCAAAAGATACTCCAACATATAACCAGGATACATGTACCACTATGTTCATAGCAGCCCTATAATAGCCAGATTCTGGAAGGAAAGATGTACCTCAGGAGAGGAATGAATACAGAAGATGTAGCACTTTTATACAATAGAGTACTACTCACTTATTAAAAACAATGGCTTCATGACATTTTGAGACAAATGAATGGAGCTAGAAAATATCCTGAGTGAAATGACCCAATCACAAAAGAACACACATGGTATGCCCTCACTTATAAGTGAATAATAGCCTGGAAGTTTGGATCACTCAAAATAAAATTCACAGATCACATGAAGCTCAAGAAATTGGACTACCAAATAGGGGATGATTTCTTCTTCTTTAAAGGGGAATAAAATATTCACAGGAAGAAATACAGAGATGAAGTTTGGAGTAGAGCCTGAAGGCAAGGCCATTCAGAGACTGCCCCTCCCAGGGATTCATTCCATATGGTGTCACCAAACACAAACACTATTGTGGATACCAAGAAGTGCATGCTGAAAGTTACATGATATAGTTGTCACATGAAAGGCTCTATCAGAGCCTGAGAAATACAGAGTCAGATGCTCTCAACCAACCTTTGGACTGAGAATGGGATCCCAATGGAGAAGTTAGAAAAAGGACTGAAGGAGTTGAAGGGGTTTGCAACCCTGCAGAAAGAACAGTATCAACTAACCAGACCTCCCAGACCACCCAGAGAATTAACTACCATCCAAAGAGTACACATGGAGGGTCCCATGCCTCCAGTAAAATATGTAGCAAAGGATGGCTGGTTCAGACATCAATGAGTGGAGAGGTTCTTTGCCCTATGAAGGCTCAATGCCCCAGTACAGGAAATGCTAAAGTGAGGAGATTGGAGGGAATGGGTTGGTGAAGGACTTTTGCTTAGAAGCATGAGGAGGGAGGATGGGATGGGGGATTCCAGGGGGGATAATATTTGAAATGAAAGCAAAAAAAATATCCAAATAAAAAAAAGAAAAAAAAAGAATTGTCTCTAATTAGTAACTATTGTATATATTAGACATTGTTGCACACAGTTTCCCACCCTCCAAAGCTTGCTTTTTTTTTTTAACTGTCTATGCATACTACCATGTAGGATTTTACCACTAAACCCAAGTTTCAGCTTCTGACAATAAAATCTGAAATCTGGTTATGCCCTAATCCCACAATACTACATCTCCTGGGTTTAACTCTGATTTTATTTTGTTATGATGCTTGATTCTATGACAAGTATTTCTTCTTCAACATTCTTGTGCATACACAGACCTAAAAAATATATTGTTAACACCTGTGTGGAAGTCTGAATGTAGTGGATACGAGCCCACTGATAAATGTTAAACTATTTATCACAATCCAAGGATTACACTTTTCTTTCCATCTTACTCTCCTCAACAGCTTTAATTTCTGCTTTCCAGAACCAACTGTATACATACAGCCTTTCCCCAGGGGTCTGCTTTTGGAAAACTTGCAGAAAGGTCATTGACCTTCATTTATCATTAAATACACTTAAGAATTTGGAAAGTATTCAAAGCTTATATATTTATGTATAACAATATGTACTACATAGTAAACAATATTATATACACAAATTTATGAGTCAATATTATATACACAAATTTATAAGAGTCAATATTATATACACAAATGAGTATATCCTAAGGTCAGGTCATATCTGAAGAATTTATATTTATTAAGAACTATAAGCATAAAGTTCAACTTTGAAGCTACCTTCTAAATATATATATATATATATATATATATATATATATATATATATATATAGAGAGAGAGAGAGAGAGAGAGAGAGAGAGAGAGAGAGAGAGGGAGGGGGAAGGGAGGGAGGGAGAGAGAGATATGATGGATAGATAGAGAGATAATTATAATGTCTTTTTAAAGTTGTTTATAAACAATGGATTTAATTGTGGTAGTTTCATGTAGTATTTGTTTTGCTGAGTCTTCTCAACCTCTCTCTACCATAACCCTAACTTTTACTTTCCCTTACTAGTTTTCTTTCTACTTTAAGGTTATATAAAACCACATACTATCTTTTTGCCTCACTTCCTTAAAACCTTTTTCTTTCTTCATATTGTCTTTTCTACTTTTATAATATCCACACATGCACACATATACATATATGCATATGTAAATACTGGAGCACCACACAGCATTTTCCTGTACAGTAAGAAATACATTAATTTCATAGTTAGCAAATTTAGTTCTCTTAAGCTGAGAGGCTTCTTACTGACTGCTCGATGTTCAGTCCTCCATAAATAGAGCCAGTAATATCCATCAGAGTCAATGTGAGTCAGGGGCTTATTAAACCTGTAGTACTAAGACCTATATAGTTTTCTTTTTTAATTTCTATAAAACTGTATGAGATGGCTATGCATGATGGCAAACACATATAACCTCAGCCTTGCTGCATCTGAGGTAGAAGATTATGAGTGGAAGGTAAGTCTGTCTGAAATGTATAGTAAATTTCTGACTCAAAAAGAGGGAAATTATTTCAGATAAAAGTTATTATCATATGATTTTTAGATATAAGAAATAAGACTTTGAGAACTCATGAAACTCAACTGGATAAATCTTTGGTACAATCTACTTTGTGCTCCTCTAAGGATCATGTCCATCCTTATAGTGCTTTTACCAATATAAAAGAAGTAATAGGCACGTGAATGTTTCAAAAACAGTATTCAATTATTCATCATGATTTTTTTCATTGTAAGTTTCACTATTTTCTGCTGCCTCTGTTCAGGTAGTAATCTGTTAACAAATCTATTACCTTTATTCTCCATCCCTCCATTCTTCCCCAAGACTCCCTTCATTATGCCCCTCCTGGACACATGTTAAATATTCTATCATAGAGTCCATAATTAATTAATTTTATAAAAGTTATTTACTTGTAAGATGTTTAAATATGATTTTATTCTTTTTATTAATTGTCTAATGCCATGGTATATACATTACAATTATTTAAATCAAGTTCATTTATGTGTAACAACTATTAAAGAAAAGGTGGCTGTGAATTCAAAACAGCAATAGAAATAAAGTATGAGGAAAAGGTTAAGGGGGAGAAGGAAAAATATGTAATTATATTTTAATTAAAAATTAAATTGGAATTCATTAAAAGAATTTTTAATTGAACAACAGGACTGTAGAAACAAAAGTGTCACATCAGAATTTGACTGTTTCCTTGTATGCTACTTCAGATATATCACAATGATCACTTCTCACCTTTAAAGCTCCAGTAAGTGGACACTATTGTGGTCTCAGAATGGAGAAGTCTGAGAAGAAAGGTTTTTTGAAGCTAATTTATAAAGATTGTGATAGTGGATGTGGTTCAACACTGAACTAATAGGTCAAGGTGGTGTTCAGCTCTTTACAAATTAGCTTTAAAAAATCTTTGCTGCTCATACTTCTCCATTCTGACACCACAATAGTGCAAACAAACAAAACAGGTAAATTACTTACACATATCAATTAAAATTTTACTTTTCAATTTAATTGTTGCAATAATTTTAAGTGTCATATCAAAGTGTCAAAGTAATTATCATGATGTCTATCAAGTCATTTTAAAGCACCTTCAGCTTCAGTTTGTCACCAATTTTGTGACCTCAAAAGAGAACTACTCACTTGATTATTCAATCACATGGAAAGCAAAGATTGTGCAGTTAAGTTGTCTATGGCCACACTGACCAAAAATCCAGCATCAGCAGAGATGTTCTCATGCCAACTTTTTTAGAGAAGAGCATGCAAGCAAGTCAGCCAACATAGGGAAGTGGTATTCTCAGCAGTAGCATTCCTAATGGCTTCAAGGGAAGATTGGCAGATGCATTAAGTATCCCATTATCTGCATAGGAAACAGATCTGTGGGTTCGAAAGGACCAGAGATAGTCTATGTAGGTTTTCTCAAAATACAGCTATCAAAATGTCTGTCAGAAATAACTCATGGCTCTGTTTCTACCATTTGGTTCTATTTTGATCTTCCCTAGTAAACTGTCTCTAAACCAAATTTTAGAAGAAATATTATTAGCATATTTCATCTTAGGACTTATGGGGAAAAAGGTCAGAATATAATTTGCTAGAGGCACAAATTTAGAAGATGTGCATGTTTGCCTCATTTCAATCACATTCCTATGTGGCTATGTCTCCATTGACCTAATTGCTTCACAGGTAATTTCCCACCTACTTCTGCATTGATGAGGACTTTCCCATAGGCAGAAATGAACTGGAACAAGGCCAAGTTGACACTCTACAAAACAATCAAAAATGTTATATTATAGTAGAACCCAATTAATTATTTATTCCTAAATTGTCAAGCTCCTCATGAACAGAATGTCCTCATATTGCTCTGTCCAAATAAAAATGGATAAAGTAAAAAGAGTATTTTTTTACCTTAGTTACCTAGCAAGTACTCAATATTAAAATTTTCTTTCTGTTTACATATGCTTTTACCTTTTAATATTGTTATTGAAATATATATCAAATGCCAATATTATTTTCTTTACAAATTTTAGGAAAGGATACATTTTCTTTTATGTTAGTTTTTATTTTTGATTATATGTATATATATATAGTGCATTGTGATCATATTTACATAATTGCTTTCATATTTACACTAATATTTTGGTTATTTCTTCTCTTCCTCTTCCAACCCTGTTCTTCTATTTCTTTTTTTTTTCTTACAACTTTATTTAAAAAAGAGAGATACATGTGCATATTTTTAAAAGCATTTTGGCATAAAATTGTATGAATATATTTTTGTCAGTACTTAATTCTTCTAGAGGTTTGATAGCATGAATTGAAATCCCACTAGTTACCATAAGCATAAAGTACATGTAGAATAGAATGAAACATGGAAACAGTCAGAGTTTTTTTCATGTGTATAGATTAAACATAATGAACTTTGAATACCAAAAATTGTCACAAGGCTATATTCCTAGCTCTTACATTAATAATGATTTTAGGTCTATCTGTAGAGGGTACTACACACTTATTTTTTTCCTAAGAAGGACTGAAGCTTTCACTTTTTGGCCTTTATTTTTCTTGAACTTCATATGGCCTGTGAGTTATTTCTGTGGTATTAAGATCTTTCTGGGACTAGTATCCAATTATCAGTGACTGCATATTATGTCTGAGATGACCATGAGCATAAAAGAAGCCTACAGAACTCCAAATAGATTGGACCAGAAAAGAAATTCTTCCTGACACGTAATAGTCAAAATGTGAAGTGATCAAAGAAAAGAAAGAATACTAAAAGCAGTAAGCAAAAAAGGTCATGTAACATATAAAGGTAGAACAATCAGAATTACTCCCTACTTCTCAACAAAGACTATGAAAACTAGAAGGACCTGGACAGACATCATACAGACCCTAAGAAAACAGAAATGTCAGCCCAGGCTACTATACCCAGCAAAACTCACAATCACCATAGACAGAGAGACCAAGATATTTCAGGGCAAAGCTAAATTTACACAATATCTGACCACAAATCCAGCCCTACAAAGAATAATAGAGGGAAAACACAATACAGGGAGGGAAACTACATCCTAGAAAAAGCAAGAAGATAACTAAGCAAGAAAACCAAAAAAGAAAGAACCCTGTTCTTCTTAACTGGCCCCTCTAGCTACATAATGTCATTCCTTAACAATCTTACACTTCAAAACTTATAATCTTTCTGCCCCATACCATTGTTCCATAGACCTGGCTATGTAATTTTTTTAAATAGATATAATCATATAGCAGCAGTCTTTGAGGTATACTTGAGGTAATAAGAGACATCTTAATATTTCCTAAAGATATTTGCAAGACAGCAAAAGTCCATTCTCTAAGAATGTATGGCTTGCTTGCATCTCTTCAGTGTTGTTTTTTGTTTTGTTTTGTTTTGTTTTGTTTTTTCTTTTCCTTTCTAAATGTGATTTTAATCTGTGTAATTCATCTCCTCACTTATCTGGAAAGAAGTTGGTATATCACCCAGGACACAGTCATTGACCTTTGTTTTTTAATTGAAATAATTTTTTTCCTAGAATTCAAAATATTTTCTCTATGAAATACCTTGGTGTGATTCTAACTAAGCAAGTGAAGGACCTGTACTACAAGAACTTCAAACCTCTAAAGAAGGAAATTGAGGAGAATCTCAGAAAATGGAAAGATCTCCCATGCTCATGGATTAGAAAGATCAACATTTTAAAAATGGCCATCCTACCAAATGCAATCTACTGATTCAATGCAATCCCCGTTAAAATTCCAACACAGTTCTTCATGGAATTGGAAAGATCAATGTGCAATTTCATACGGAACAACAAAAGACCTAGAATAGCGAAATCCATCCTCAACAACAAGAAAATAACTGCGGGAATCACTATCCCTGACCTCAAGCTACATTACAAGGCAATTGTGCTGAAAACTGCATGGAACTGGTACAGAAATGGGCATGTGGATCAATGGAATAGAATAGAAGATCCAGAAATGAGCCCTCACATATATCGTCACCTGATTTTTGACAAAGGAGCTGTAAACATTCAATGGAAAAAGGACAGCCTATTCAACAAATGGTGCTGGTCCAACTGGCACTCATCATGCAAATGAATGAAAATAGACCCTTTCTTATCTCCTTGTACAAAGCTCAAGTGTAAGTATATCAAAGATCTCCACATTAAACCAGATACACTGAAACTATTAGATGAGAAAGTAGGGAAAACTTTAGAACATATAGGGACAGGAGAAAATTTTCTGAACAAAACACCAATAGCTCAAGCTCTAAGGTCAAAGATTACAAATGGGACTTAATGAGATTGCAAAGTTTCTGTAAGGCTAAGGACATTGTCAAGAAAACAAAATGGCAGCCAACAGAATGGAAAAAGATTTTTACCAACTCCACATCAGATAGAAGCCTAATATCTAAGGTATACAAAGAACTCAAAAAGCTAGACACCAGAGAATCAAATAACCCTATTAAAAAATGGAGTACAGAGCTAAAAAAAACGTTCTCAGTTGAGGAATATCAAATGGCTGAGAAATATCTGAGGAAGTGCTCAACATCCTTAGCCATCAGGGAAATGCAAATCAAAAGAACCCTGAGATTCCACCTCACACCAGTCAGATTGGCCAAGATCCAAAACTCAGATGACAACAGATGCTGGCAAGGTTGCAGAGAAAGGGGAACCCTTCTCCACTTTTGGTGGGGTTGCAAAGTAATACAACCACTCTGGAAATCAGTCTGATGATACCTCAGAAAATTGGACATAATACTACCTGAAGACCAAGCTATTCCACTTCTGGGCATATACCACAGAGACCTTAGTACACAACAAAGATATATGCACCACAATGTTCATAGCAGCTCTATCTATAATAGCCAGAAGCTGGAAAGAAACCGGATGTCCTTCAGAAGATGAATGGATACAAAAATTGTGGTACATTTACACAATGGAATACTACTCAGCCACCAGAAACAATGACTTGACCAAATTCTTAAGAAAATGGCTGCATCTAGAGAATATCATCCAGAGTGAGATAACCCAGTCACAAAAGAACAGACATAATATGCAGTCACTGATAATGGGATGCTAACTCCAGAGGCTCGCACTGCCCCAGAAACAACTCACAGACTGTATGAAGTCCAAGAAATAAAGAAAACAAAACAAAACAAAACAAAAAAAAATCTTCATACAACAAGAAAACTTTGACTATTTCCATGTTACATTTTGTTTTACATGTTCTTTATGCTCATTGTAACTATTAAGTTTTCAATGCATACTAACAAACCTTTAAAAAAATCAAGTACTGATTCCTATAGTTTTATGTAAAAATTATTTTAAAATCTGAAAAAAAAGTACTGACAAAAATGTAATGTATAACTTTATGCAAAAAATGCTTAAAATCTGTACATTTATCTTTGTTTTGTAAAATAAAGTTGTTAAAAAAAAGATATTTTCTCAATACTTTTCTTTATTCCTGGGTTTTTATTATTCTTATTTAATCATAAGACTAAGCAAAGTACAAGTAATTTACTTTACAGTTTTCTGATGTGTATAATTTTCACCAGAAGATTATATTTTATTAGGTGAAGTGTTGCCTGTGTCATTTTCTTGGCCTGCTCAATTTTTGTGGAAAAAAATGTTGTTTTCTTAATTAATTTGATATATTCAAACACTGAGGTAGATCAAATATTCATACTCCAAAAACAAGTGTTCCAACATTTAGCATCACTGTTTGTTCAAATTATGTAAGAAGTATCTGACTGGACACTGATTTGGAGTTGATGGATATTTGTTGGAATCATGGATGGGATGCAACAGTGAAAGAATCTTGGATTCAAAAGTGAGTTTTTTTGTAGTAATATGGAACACCTTGGTAATATCCATGGGCATCAACGAACTGTGCTGCTAGACTACATTGCTACAAGTGAGGAGAGATAAAACAACAATAAAAACAAACAACCACAAACACAAAACAAAAAAAAGCATTGCTTCCTAAGGCAAAGGGAATCAATAAGAATTTGTAATAGGTATAAGCAAACAATAAATAGCTGTGTTTTGACCTCCACTGCCAAGTAAAGAAGTGAAAGTTAAGAGCTAGATTTGAATTCTGCAGCAGATTTGATATGGGAATTGAGCAAAAACTATTTACTAACCTTTTCAGCCTCTATTTTTTACTTTATAAGAAAGATATTTTGTCTTTAATATGATCATTTCAGTACCTAGCTTATACCATCTACCTAGGTGAATGGGTATGATAAATAATAACATATCTAATAAAAGCATATGAATCATAGATATAGATTAATACATGAAAAGATTACTAGGCATAATTAGTATGATTAAATGAAAGACTATTTGCTGAGGTTGCTACAATGACTACTCTAGTACTAATAACAGAGAAAAATACCTACCCTTTATATTCAAGAAAAACTTTCAGCCATGGGAATATTTGATAAAATAGGAAATTGGGGATAATTTAAATTTTTCTACAGTACATTTTGTCCCAGGGGAAACAGAAACAGGTTATAAATCAGTTCTTTCTTTTATAACTTTCCTGTATTACTTTTATTATTTTGATAAAAATAATACCAGACACAAATGAGGTTAAAAGAAAAAGACAAAAGGCAGCAAGATTGCTTTAGTTTCTCAGAAGTCTAGTTTCTATTTCTATTCATTTTTTGTATTACCAGACCATGTAAAACTTACTTGAAGATTTGTAGAAAAGCCAGTGTCACCTAAGTAATAAATGTATGAAGTAATTAAATATGTAATGGTGAGTCTCTAGAGGAAAAAAAAAAAACATACCCCAGAGTCATTAAAATTGTGTACTTAGTATTTTCTATTGGAAATCTAGAATCTATGTCTATGGACATCAATTTTGAGCCTTGTAAGCACACATATAGGGCTATTGAAGACACAAAGAAGGTCTAGTCATTATTAAGTGCTCAAAAACATAGATTGTGGAAAGGTTTGTCTTTTTTGTATGTTAATAATCTGTCAAATTTGTTAAGTCTCTTCCATAATTTACCACAAACATAATCCTACTTATTTATGCATGCCACCACCACCTTCTCTTCATTTTGGAGCTAGCTAACTGAATAGCCTCTTCAATAGATTCTTCATAGCATTCTTCACCTCCGTGTTTCTTGCTGTGTAAATGATGGGATTTAACATGGGAGTGAGGATTGCAAAAAACACAGTCACCAGCTTGTCCACAGGATAGATGGTCACAGGGCGCATGTAAGTGAATATGCAAGGTACAAAGAAGAGAACTACCACAGTAAAGTGAGAGCCACATGTGGAAAGAGCTTTACGTCTCCCTTCAGAACTATGAGACTTCAAGGATTGCAAGATAACTGTGTATGAAATGAGGAGCATGGTAAATATGAGCAAACACATGGCCCCACTGTTGGCAGCCACTATGATACCCAGCCTGTGCGTATCTCTACAGGCAAGTTTTAACAATGGGAAGAGATCACACATGAAGTGGTCAATAATATTGGGGCCACAGAAGGGCAGATTGATCATAAAAAATGTTTGCATGGTAGCATGCAAGATCCCTCCAATAAAGGCTACCACCACCAGGAGTCTACAGAGGCCTTGAAGCATAATGGTCACGTAATGCAATGGTTTGCATATGGCCACATAGCGGTCATAGGCCATAACAATGAGGAGGATAATCTCTGTTCCTCCTAGGAAGTGCTCCACAAATAGCTGAGTCAGACAGCCAGCCAAGGATATTGTTCTCCTCTGGTAAAGGAGGTCAATTATCATTTTGGGGGTGGTTACAGAGGTGTAGAAGGCATCTATGAATGATAAATAAGTGAGAAAGAAGTACATGGGAGCTGAAAGGGTGGGGCTGAAGGAGATGGTGAGGACAATGAGCAGATTAGCCAACACAGTAAACAGGAAAACAAACAAGAAGACAATGAACAGTATTTTCTGCAAACGTGGATTCTGTGTGAGACCCAGGAGAACAAATTCAGTCACATTACTGGACAGACTGTGAAGCTCCATTCAGAACATAAAGCCTTCCCAAGTACTGAACTTCCTACAAAAACATAAAGATAGGTCATTAATACTAAATGCATGTAGTTGGTGGTCACACTACAGCAACAGGGCTTTTGGTAACTGTGGAGCATGCTTTATAATATTTTAACCCAGCAGTAGTTCCCATTCTTTTTTTAAAAAATCTCCTTATTATGGTTTCTTCATATACTAATATTATCAGAAACAGCATGTCTATAGGGCAATAATTACTATTTAATTTATAGAAAGTTTTATGATCTATACATAAACTTTTCTATTTCCAAAGTTCAAGTGATGCTTCTTGGTTGCTCTCATGTTCAGTATTTCTGAGCTCTCCCTTGAATCTATGTGCTTTCATATGATGAGACATAGTTCATAAGCTAAAAAGTACTCATCCACGTAAATACATTTCTTGCTTTCTGAATTTACATTGGATCACAGTTTTGCTGCAGTAAAAGAAAGACATGGTTTAATGACTATCACACTCACTAACTCACTGCAGCCATGCTTAACTATATTAAAAAGTAACAGCATTAGGAAGGTTAAAAACTATTTACTTGAAAAAATAGAAACTGTTTCATCTTTATTTTACAACTTTTGAATACTAATCTTAAAAATATGGAATAAATAATTTTAAAGATAACTATTTTATAGATATATTTTATTTGCAATTATCAAAGTGAGGGGGTAATTAGAAATCATATGAAGTATCAGACATTGCAAAAATGTGTACAAAATATTACATATTACCTGGAATACTTTATAACTCTGTGAGGTGCTTTATCCTACAGGATATTACATACCTGCAATTCTAGCACTTGGAGTATGGAAGCAGGGATGTCAGAAGCTCAGAGCCACCCTCTGCAATGTATCAAGTTTTAGGAAAGCCTTTGTTACATGAGACACCATTTATAAAAAGAAACAATAAAAAGGTGTTTTTAGTTTTTAAAATATCATGGGAGTTAATCACAATATGAACAGTGAATTAAGTCCTCTATAAAGTGTTTTCCAGAATGTATTTGTGCTAAATCATTAACTTATTTTGGTCATTCTCTTCTATCATCATATCTGTAAATTTTCCTTATTAAAACTAACATTTTATACAGTAGAAGTCCAAATACTTTTTTAATACCAAGCTTTTATTTCAAACCAACTGGAGATTGCACATTTTTACAAACTCCCTTGATGTCCAAACTTCTTGACACTTTTTAGACTTCTCAGACCCCAAAACATTGTTTATACAATAAAACTTGAACAAAAATTTTATCATTGAAAAACTTTTGTATTGCAATATTAATTGGAAAAATTAGTTGGAAAAGTTAATGTATAGTGTGACTTTTACTAATATATAAGAAAGATTTCAGAATACTTTTACTTCTGCAAGTGTGAAATTATAATGTTTGGCATGCTGAGAAAAATAAAGCCTTGAAGGGCTCAGATGGTGGTTGATTTTATGAATTTTAAGTTCTATATACTCCTTGGGGTCTATAATCATGTTTCCTTTACAAAACACAAAATTCTCACCTATCAGCTTGTCAGACACAGTTCAATGCATTGGATCCAAGGTATCTGATAGTTCCCCAAGACATAAAGCTATAAGTTTAGAGATACCAACTGGTTCTGCCATGATAAATCATTGTTTATTTTAAATGGTTTGTGGCTAATGCCTTTCTCGGGAGCTTTCCAATAGCCAATATGCCCTGTGAGCAATCAAACTCTGAACTTTCTTAGACCTAACTAATTAGATCTCAGGAGCATTCCACTGCCATTATTTTACTGAAAGCAATTATTTCACTGAATATTAAGAGAAGTTCTGCTGCTATTGGATTTAATTAATTTTGCATTAAGCTGAATCATTATGCAAAAATCAAAACAATTACTAAGAAACTTTAATATTTGATGACAAATGAAGTAAGAATATTTATGTGGAGTCTGGAAAGTAAATATTTACATTAACATTTAGATGGGTAACTGATTTTTAAATTTTCATGATAATATTGGATTTAGCAATCCATACTTTATTTTTTTATTGAAATATTTTTCAGACATTATAAGTTTTAGTTACAATCTGTGTTGTTATAACAGAGCATCACATAGTACAAGACTAACAGCACTTCAAATGGGTCATTATCATACTAATTATTTAATTATATTGTTACAATGATGATAAAAATAGTTATCATAGCAAGAATTTTGTTGTTAAGAAGAAACACCACAACTATGGTAACTCTTCTAAAGGCAATCATCTAATTGAGGCTGGCTTACAGTTTAGAAAATACAGTCTATTAGCATCATGGTGGAATGTATGGCAGCATCCATACAGACATGGTGCAGAGCAAGGAGCTGACAGTTCTACATCTTGATCCAAAGGCAGCAAGTGGAGACTATCTTTTGCAGGCAGTCAGAAGGAAAGTTTCTCTTCTGCACTGGGCAGAACTTTAATATTAGGAGCCCTCACAGTCCACCTACACAGTGAAAGACTTCCTCCAACAAGGACACACCTGCTAGCAATGAAATTTCTCATGGGCCAAACATTTAAGCCATCACATTGGTCAAATCCATCTATTATATTAAGAGTTTTAAAGTTTGCTTTAGGTGTTTATATTAAATCTACAGAAAAAAAAGAAAATTGATATTATCATGTAATAATATAGAAACTGAATCAGGTTATCAGAACATTATTTGTCAAGACAAAATAAAAGCCAAATCTCCTGAATCCAGGCCCAATGCCATTATTCCCAGATCTTTGTCATTTGTAGTGAATATGTCATGGTACATTTATATTGATATTCATTGTTAGGTACAGCAGATATATCTATTAAAATAAACATATACCAATATTTGAAATTACTTTTAAATGAATTTTTAAAAATTCAGGCACATTAATAAATAAAATGCTATATATCCAGTTATATTTAAATAGGTTTCTTAAAATAAAAAAAAATAAAAGATGTGTTAATTTCTTGAGAATATATGAGCGATATGTGTCAAGGTTAAAAAAATACTTAACAAACCTGAGATCACAAGACTAAATTTAGTTTTATTAGATATAAATATTTGAGTCCTATCATCGTATTAAGTTAGTTGAAATAAATTTGAATGAAGCTTTAAAATTACCTAAAGAACAACAATGGATAACTTACTGAGTATCATCTGTAAAAATGTCTTAAGTTTAACTTTCAGTCTAAAAAAGAAAAGTCAACCTGAACAATCAGCATTAACTTTATGTATTGTTATGGGCAAGAAGAGAAAATAGTAAAACATACTGATGATGGCTCATTAATTGTTCATCCAGTCTGTATTGAAATGTGTGCAGGTACGGATAGATATGACAAAACCTACTACTGTGTTCTCTATAAAGAAAAAAATAGAGAATACACAGAGTGTAGAGTAATGTTCACTTGAATGCTTATCCATGAAGATAACTTTATTTTTTATATTTTCTTTTTTGTTGTTTTTTTTTTCATATATTACAATGTAATTAACCATTTCTCTTTCCTCATTTTTTTTCCAATCCCCAACCCACCCATTCCTCCATTGTTTCCCTTCAGAAAAGGGCAGGCCACTGTGAGATATCAACCAAATATGTTATATCAAATTGTAATAAGCCTTAATACTTACCCTTATATTAAGACTTAAGAGTCAGCTAGTGAGAGAAAAGAGTCCCAAAAGCAGGCAAAAGAGCCAGAGACAGTACCTGCTTCCACTCTTACAAACTTCACAAGAAGACCAAGGTACTCAACCACACAACATATGTGAAGAGAGCCTAGGTCAAATACATACAGGCTCCCTGGTTGTTGGTTCAGTCTCTGTGACACCCTATAATCCAGGTTAGTTGAATCTGTGAGGTTTCTGGTGTGTGTGTGTGTGTGTGTGTGTGTGTGTGTGTGTGTGTGTGTGTGTGTGTAATGTTCTATACTACTATAGCTCTTTCAATCTTTACTCCTCTTCTTTCATAGGATTTACTGAGCTCATTCTAATGTTTGGCTGCGGGTCTCTCCGTATGTATCTATCATCTGCTGGACGAAGCCTCTCTGATGACAGTTTTGCTAAGCTCCTATCTACAAGTATAGCAGGATATCATTAGAAATAATTTTATTGACTTTTTACAGTCTTGTTTGGTTCTATCCTTGGTCTCTAAGCTATCCAGGTTCTGTTTCCTGTCCCTCCAGGCAGTGTCAGGGATGTATTCCCTCTCATGGTATGTGTCTCATGATGGACCAGACATTGGTTGACCAGTCCCACGATATCTGCACTATCTTCAGTCTATGTTGTTTCCACGTGTGTCTATTATGAATAAAGCTAGTATGACTATGTTTTAGCAGGTGGCTTGTGGAAGAATGTTGTACCTGTTGAGTATATGTCTAAGAGTGGTATCACTGGATTCTGAGGAAGATCAACTTACAATTTTTTAAAGAACCAACGTATTGATTGATATAGTGACTTATAAGTTTATCTTTCACACAGCAATAGAAGTGTTCCTCTTTCCTCACATTCTCACCATCATGAGCGGCCATTTGCCTTATTTATCATCGCCATTCTTATAGAAATCTCAAAGTACTTTTGACTTGTATGAATTATTTATAACTAAGGTTGTTGAATATTTCTTAATGTTTCTCAGTCATTTAGATTTCCTATATGGGAAATTCTGTCTAGGTCTATACCATATGTTTGTGTGTGTATGTGTGTGTTAGTTTGGATAGTTGGTCTGTTGACTTCTAGTTTTTTTTTTAATTCTTTCTTTATTTTGGATATTAGCTCTCTGTCATATGTGGAATTGGTAAAATTTATCCAATTTTGAAGACTGCTATTTTTGACCTACTAAAGGTGTCCTTTGTGCTTTAAGTTTCAGTTCCAGGATAACAAGATCCCATTTATTAATTAGTGGATATATTTACATCCATGATGTTTTATATTATTTGCTGCTGTTCTCATGATTTTTTTCTTCAGCTCATTTGTTCTTTGTAGAGTTAAAAGCTACTTAATTTTTAAAACCTTACATCTAGTCATTTAATTGAAGGTGTTTACAACCTGTAGGAGTTCCCTAGTAACAATGTATGGGTTGTTTTTGTTTACTGTCATGTCATCTGCAAATAGCAATATTTTAATTTCTTCCTTCCCTTGATCTTCTTTGTTTGTTTATTTGTACTAGCTATAACTTAAGGTATAATACTGAATAGATATTGAGAGAATGGACAGCCTTGTGTTGTCCTGAAATTTAGTAGAATTGCTTTGAATTTCTCTCCATTTAATTTTATTTATGCTATTAGCTTACTGTAAATTGCTGTACCTTTATTATATTTAGCTATGTGCCTTTTATGTTTGGTCTCTCTAAGACATTCCCCATAAAGCATCATTGGAGTTTTTCAAAGGCCTTTTCAGCATCTAATAAAATGATTATACTTTTCCTTTCAGTTTGTTTATATGATAAATTACATTGACAGATTTTTTGCATGTTGAAATATCCTTGCATCTCTGGAATGAAGGCTTCTTGATCATGGCCCATGATCTTTTTGGTTTATCCTTGGATTCAGTTCGTATTTTTTCATCAGTGTTCATGAAGGTAATTGGTCTATAATTCTCTTTATTTTTGAATCCTTGTGTGATTTGGGTACAAAATGACTGTGGTCTCTTAAATTGAATTTGACACTACTCCTTTTGTTTCTATTTTGAGAAATAATTAGAAGTATATTGTTTTATATCTCAATTTGGTACAGCTCTTATCTGAAATCTGGTAGAAATCTGTGATAGAATTTTTTTTCTCATTGGTGATGCGGACTTATAGCATTTGACTAGATAAGTTTTTGGATGAGTTCACCAATCTTATAAGTAAATGTCAGTGATGTTACAAGCCTGGACTAAAGCAATGGGGTTTTATAGAATTTATGCAAGAAATGATGACAATAGCTAGGAGCTGATATTTTGCCTATACATGGTCAAAACTGATAGGCACTCCTTGGTGGGTTGCTGAAAATTAGGTGACTAGGGTGATGACATATTAGCTAGAAACTTTGTTTGTATGAGCAGGGTTGGGAGAAGAAGTGAAAATGAGGTTTCCTTTCTTGTTCAGGTGTTGAATGTCTAGCCAAACATCTGGCCTCTTTGAGTATATCTTTCAAATATTGGCTACTTCTCACTGGTGTGGGACAAAATGTGGGGGAGAAGTCAAAAATTAGTGTACTGATGTTCAAGGAGGTGTATGGATGTAGGGGTGTGTGGCCTACTCTTATTTGGAGACTTCATGAGTCTTCCTGAAGGAAGAGAAGAAGGCAAGTTGCTAAGAAAAAATGCATTAGTATCATCAGCCCTATGAACATGGCTAGCCATTTAAAGAGTGAGAATTGTCATGAAGAACAATAAAATACATGTATCCTAGTTGTATTGTGGAGTTCTCAAGAAAGTTGGTAGAGTGACTCCATTCAGGTCTAGCAAAAAGTTACACTGAAAAAAATATTGATTCTGGTAATGAGATAAATTGTGTCTAGATCTACTTAATAGTGGAAGTTCTAGGACAGGTAGCCTTGAGGACTACATTTTAGATATAAAGAGAACTGAGAAGACAGTTAAAGCCTTGGTTTCTGCTATTAAACTGTTCCTAAAACCCATCAGAAAGCCAAGGTTAAATTTTTTCCTGAGTTAGCACTAAGTGTGGAGCAAGCAGCTTCCAATCTTTTTAAAATGACACAGATACCTGGAAAGTCAGTCATCTATCATTCCTCTGTGATCAGTAGGACATCTATTTTTGGCTGTCAGGTCAGAAAACTGATAGACTTTTAAATGAAGGAGAACTGTGAAGAAAGAGTGCCCTACCTTTTCTAGGCAAAGAATGTCAGCCAACTTTCCAGCATCTTGCTTGTCTACAATATGGATAGTGTGCTGTCAGTAGTCTAGGTAAGCACAGAAATTTGTTCAATAGCCATCTATCCCACATTTGAAGCAAGCCTCAGGTAGAGGTACTTTTTTGTCTATTTTCTTTGTAGGACATTTTCGGCACCACTTGTCTCGCGCCCACGCTTCCCGCCGGTAGGAACAGGCATGCAACAAACAACAAGATTCTTCTGCGGACAACCTTTATTGTACAGCACCTTGAGCAGGGGACTTCTTGAGCAGGAAACTTCTCTCTGAGCCGGGGACTCCCTACCGAGGTCTGCTGTATAGGCGACCTCTCACGTGCAGTCTCCCATGTGCGATCTCTCTGTCCAGTCTCTCTCCACGTGGGATCTCTCCACAATCTCTCTTATCAGGTCTCTCTCCACGTGGGATCTCTCTGCCATCTCTCCATGTGGGAGACGGTCTCCCGCAATCTCTCCACTATCTCCCTCTCCACGTGGGGGAGAAATGCACTGCTTATAAATGCCTAAGGGACTAGTGTTGCTACCTGATTGGTGCGCCCTCCAGTAACTCAATAGTATGCCCCGAGAACGGGCTATGACGTATGTGGCGCATGCTCATTAAGTCTCTTGGCTGGGCAACAGCTCTGTTTGCTGAGTTCTCGGTGGGAAGCCGGCGCCATGTTTGGGAGCGGCACAAAAGGCTCCCTACAGGACATCAAAGATGCTACCAAGAATTGTTGTGTCTATACTATGATAAAAGCCTATGACTCAGAGGTGGTGAGAAGAGGTAGTGGCTGCATGACTGCCAGGGAGGGCCGCCTCCAGGTGTGCAAAAGAAGAACATGGCATGGGAGATCCAGGGGCACAGGTCTGGTGATTCCGAGTAGGTGGGGAACAGAGAGATCTATGCTGTGTGCGGAAAGTGCACCCCCCAACTTGGTTCAGATGACGAGGAACCCTGCATTGGGCTGTCTGTTTCCTGCCAGTGGCCCTTTGGTGCTGAACAGGTGATCAGGCCATCTGCACCAGCAAAAGCAGAGATCCAGGGACACAGGCCTGGTGAGAAGGCATTCCAAGTAGCCAGGGAAAGAGAGATCTCTGCCGAGCCCACAGACAGTGTGCTTCACTCCGACTGATTCAGAGGAGCAGGAACCCTGCTTCAGAGATGAGTGTTTCCAGCCGGCAGCCCTTGCTTGCAGAACAGGGGCTCAGGTAATCTGCCACCAGGAACACTCAGATATCTAAGGACACAGGCCAAGTACAAGAGAGAGGCAGAAAACAATCACTGAAAACAAAAACACGTATAAACAGAGACAACAAGATGGCACGAGGAAAGCAAAAGAACATACCCCAGGGAAACAAAAAAAAAAAAAAAAAAACCTGTAAACACCAGAACCTAGCTCTCCCATCAATGCAAACAGAGGAATGCCAAAACTCCAGAAAAAAAAAAAAAAAGATTTATACCTGAAATCATACCTAAAAAATGATGATAGAGATCCTTAAACAAGAAAGGAAGAAAAGCATAAAAAATTAGAAGGTTTTTAAAAAGAAACAAGGAAAACACTCAAAGAACTCAAGAACTAGATAAAAACAGAACAATAGAGATGGAGGAATGGAAGAAGGAATTTACAATGGAAATGGACACAATAAAGAAAACACTAAGAGACAACCTTAGAGGTAGAAAACCTAAATAAGAAATCAGGAGTCATAGATGCAAGCATTTCCAACAGACTACAAGAGATGGAAGAGACAATCTTGGGGGCTGAAGACAACATTGCAAACATAGACAAAACAGTAAAAGAAGATGAAAATACAAAAAATCTCCTAACCCAAAATGTCCAGGAGTTCCAGGAAGCAATGAGAAGACTAAACCTAAGGATAATAGGAAAAGAAGAGGAAAAAGAATATCAACTAAGAGGCACAGTAAATATCTTCAACAAAATTGTAGAAGAAAACTTCCCTACCCTTAAGAATAAGGTGACTATGAGCATAAAAGATGCCTTCAGAACTCCAAATAGGTTGGACAAGAAAAGAAATTCCTCCTGATACATAGTAGTCAAAACGCCAAGCTCCCAAAGCAAATAAAGAATACTAAAAGCAAAAAGGGAATAAGGTCAGGTAACATATAAAGGCAAACCAATTAGAATCACACCTGATTTCACAACAGAGACTATGAGAGCTAGAAAAGCCTGGACAGTCATCATTCAGACCCTAAGAGAGCACAAGTGTCAGCACAAGTTGCTATATAAAACAAAACTCTCAATCAGCATAGATGGAGAGACTAAGATATTCCAAGACACATAACTAAATTTACTAAATTTCTGAACACAAACCAGCACTACAACAAATTATAGGTGAAAAACAGAACAAAATGAGGGGAAATACATCCTAGTAAAAACAAGAAAATTACTAAGCAAGAAAACCAAAAGAAGAAAGACACACAGGCACAATTCTACCTCCAAAAGCAAAAATAGCAGGAAACAGCAACCACTATTCCTTGATATCGGTTAACATAAATGGACTCAATTCCCCAATAAAAAGATATAGGCTATCAGACTGGATACATAAACAAAAGCCAACATTTTGCTACATAAAAAATACTCATCTCAGAGACAAGGACAGACACTGTCTCAGACTAAAAGGTTGAGAAAAAAAAAAAAACTTCCAAGCAAATGGCCCCAAGAAGCAAGCTGGAGTGGCCATTCTAATATCAAATAAAGTAGATTTTCAACCAAAAGTTTTCAGAAAAAATAAGGAAAGACACTTTTTACTCATTAGAGGAAAAATTTGTCAAGAGGAACTCTCTATCCTTATCATATATGTTCCAAATACAAAAGCACCCATATTCATATAAGAAACCCCACTAAAGCTCAAAAAATACATTGCACCCCACATAGTAATAGTGGGAGACATCAATACCCAACTCTCATCAATGAACAGATCATGAAAACAGAAAATGAACAGGATACAGTAAAACTAGCAGAGGTTATAAACCAATTGGAATTAATACATATCTGTGGAACATATCATCCTTAACCAAAAAAATAATTCTTCACAGCACTTCATGGCACCTTCTTGAAAATTGACCACATATTTGGTCACAAAGAGCCTCAATAGATAAGAGAAGATTGAAATACTCCCATGCATCCTTTCAGATCACTATGGTCTAAGGCTGGTCTTTAATAAAAACAAAGACAACAAAAAGCCCATATAGACATGGAAACTAAGCAATGCTTTGTTAAAATATAGCAGGGTCAAGGAAGAAATAAAGAAAAAAGTTAAAGATTTTCTATAATTCAATGAAAATGAAAATACGACATACCAGAACCTATGGGACGCAATGAAAGCAGTACTGAGAGGAAAACTCATAGCTCTGAGTGCTTCCAAAGAGAAACTGGACAGAGCATTCACTAGCAACTTTACAACACAATAGAAAGCTACAGAACAAAAGGAAGTAGATACACCCAAGAGGAGTAGATGGCAAGAAATAATCAAACTAAGGGCAGAAATAGACCAAGTAGAAACAAAAAGAACCATTCAAAGAATCAATAAAATCAAGAGCTGGTTCTTTCAGAAAATTAACAAGATTGATAAACTCTTAGCCAGACTAACTAGAGGGCAAAGAGAAAGTATCCAAATTAACAAAATCAGAAATGAAAGTGAAGACATAATAACTGAAACTGTAGAAATACAAACAATCATAAGATCCTACTAAAAAAGCCTATACTCAACAAAGCTAATAAATCTCAAAGAAATGGATAAATTCCTAGAAAGATATGAGGTATTAAAGTTACATCAGGACCAGGTAAACCATCTAAATAATCCCAGAACACCTAAAGAAATAGAAGCAGTCATCAAAAACGTCCCACCAAAAAAAGCCCAGGTATAGATGGGTTCAGTGCAGAATTTTATCACATATTTAGTGATAACCTAATACCAATACTCTCCAATATATTTCACAAAATAAAATCTGATGGAATACTACCTAACTCATTTTTGACGCTATAATAACCCTCGTTCCTGAACTGAACAAAGACCCGATAAAAAAATAAAACTTCAGAGCAACCTCACTTATGAACATTGATGCAAAAATACTCAACAAAATCTTTGCAAACCAAAACAAAAAAATCACATCAAAACGATCACTCACCATGATCGAGTAGGCTATACCCCAAGGATGCAGGGATGGTTTAATATACAGAAATCCATCAACGAAATCTACTATATAAACATACTCAAAAAAAAAAAAAAAAAAAAAAAAAAAAAAAAAAAAAAAAAAACATGGTCATCTCACGAGATGGGGAGAAAGCATTTGACAAAATTCAACATCCCTTCATGTTAAAAGTCTTGGAAAGAACAGAAATGCAAGGCCCATACCTAAACCTAAAAGCAATATACAGCAAACCAACAGCCAACATCAAACTTAATGGTGGGAAACTTGAAACAATCCCACAAAAATCAGGGACTCAACAAGACTGCCCACTCTCCCCCTACTTATTCAGAATAGTATTGGAAGTCCTGGTCAGAGCAGTTTTACAGCAAAAGGAAATCAAACAGATACAAATAAGAAAGGAAGAAGTAAAAACATCACTGTTTGCAGATGACACGATAATGTACTAAAGTGACCCCAAAAATTACACCCGAGAACTCTAAAAGTTGATAAACAAGTTTAGCAAAGTGGCTGGATATAAAATTAACTCAAAAAAATCAATAGCCTTCCTCTATTCAAAGGACAAATATGTGTTGAAATAAATTAAGAAATAAATAGAGTTCACAATAGTCACAAATATATGAAATACGTTGGTGTGACTCTAACTAAGCAAGTGAAGAACTTGTATGACAAGAACTTTAAATCTCTAAAGAAGAAAATCAAGGAAGATCTTAGAAAATGGAAAGATCTCTCATCCTCATGGATTGGAAGAATCATCATTGTAAAAATGGTCATCTTACCAAAAGCAAACTACAGATTCAATGCAATCCCCATCAAAATTCTAACCCAGTTCTTCATAGAGTTGGAAAGATCAATGTGCAATTTCATCTGGAATAACAAAAGACCTAGAATAGTGAAATCCATCTTCAACAACAAGAAAACATCTGTGGGAATCACTATCCCTGACATCAAACTATATTACAAGGCAATTGTGCTAGAAATTGCATGGTACTGGTACAGAGATAGGCATGTGGAACAATAGAATAGAATAGAAGATCCAGAAATGAGCCCTCACATATATAATCACATGATTTTTGACAAAGCAACTGTAAACATTCAATGAAAAAATGGACAGCTTATTCAACAAATGGTGCTAGTCCAACTGGCACTCAGCATGCAGAAGAATGAAAATAGACCTTTTCTTACCTCCTTGTACACAGCTCAAGTGTAAGTGGATCAAATATCTCCACATTAAACCAGATACACTGAAACTATTAGATGAGAAACTAGGGGAAACCTTAGAACACATAGGCACAGGAGAAAATTTCCTGAACAGAACACTAATGGCTTGTCCTTTATTGTCAAAGTTTGATAAATAGAACTTAATGAGATTGCAAAGTTTCTGTAAGGGTAAAGATACTGTCAAGAGAACAAAATGGCTAACAACAGAGTGGGAAAAAGATCTTACCAACCCTGCATCACATAGAGGCCTAATATCCAAGGTATACAAAGAACTCAAGAAGCTAGACACCAGAGAACCAAACAACCCTATTAAAAATGGGGTAGAGAGCTAAACAAAAAGCTCTAAATTGAGGAATATTGAATGGCTGAGAATTATCCAAGAAAGTACTTGACATCCTTAGCCGCTCAGGGAAATGCAAATCAAAACAACCCTGAGTCTACTTCATACCACTCAGATTGGCCAAAATAAAAATTCAGATGATAGCAGATACTGGCAAGGATGTGGAGAAAGAGGAACACTTATCCACTTTTGATGGGGTTGTAAACGGGTACAACCACTCTGGAAATCATTCTGGCGATTCCTCAGAATATTGGACATAATACTACCTGAAGACCCAGTTATTCCACTTCTGGGCATATTCCCCAGAGAAGCTCCAACATGCAACAAAAACACATACACCACAATGTTCAAAGCTGCTCTGTTTATAATAGCCAGAAGATGGAAAGCACCCAGATGTCCTTCATTAGATGAATGGATAAAAAATAACTGTAGTACATTTACACAATGGAGTACTACTCAGCTATCAGAAACAAAGACTTTATGAAATTCTTAAGACAATGGATGCATCTAGATAATATCATCCTGAGTGAGATAACTCAGTCACAAAAGAACAGACACAATATTCAGTCAGTAATAATGGATACTAACCCCAGAATGCTCTGAACACCCCAGAAACAACTCACAGACTATATGAAGTTCAAAAGAAGAAAAACCATTATGCTTAATCCTTACACACTAGGAAAACTTTGACTAATTCCAGGTTACATCCTGTTTAAAATGAACTTTATGCTCATTGTAACTAGTAAGATCTTCAAGCACAATATCAAGCCTTTAAAAAAAAAACCCAATCACTGATAAAAATGTATTCATATACTTTTATGCAAAAGATGTTTAAAATTTGTACATTTATCTTTGTTTTCTAAAATAAAGTTGTTCTAAAAAAAAAAAAAAAGAAACAAGGAGAAGAAGAACATGGCACAAGAAACTAAGCACTGCCAAACACATATGCTTTGCTCCACTGGCTGTGGTTTTTATGGAAACCCTCGTACAAAGGGTATGTGCTCAGTATGCTGTAAAAAAATCTTCAAAGACATAACAGCAACAATAGTATAATCAGCCCACCTGCAGCTTCTGTCAGCAGTCTCTCTGAATCCTTACCAGTACAGTGCTCAGATGGCAGTGTCCCAGACACTCAGTCAGTGCTAGAGTCTGTTTCATGTATGCAACCAGGCACTGTATCAAATCAGTCACTTTTATCAGAATCTGTACCACTTTCCCAAGCAGACAGTACATCTCTGGACAAAGCTGTAGACAAGACATAAACCTGCAAGGACCCACAGTAGAGTGCCTTGTTCCTCTTGAATGTGATCCTCTATCTTCTTTATCAGATATGACACAGCATCCATCTGAAGAACATAGCAAGTCTCTTGAAAAACCAAAACAAAAAATAAATCACTGTTTCATATGCAGGAAGAAAGTGTGACTTACTGGCTTGAACACTGGTGTTGGAATGTTACTGTAATGTGCACCATTACCTAGATGTTCACAATTGCCCTTCAATTACAAAGCTGATGCTGCTGAGAAAATCAGAAAAAAAAAAATGTCATAGTTGTTGGTTAAAAGATCCAGAAGATTTGAGCTCCTGATAGAATACAAAATCCGTTGACTGTCTGCAAACTAAACATTGAATTGAGGTTTTATTCCTAGTCCTTGGGAATATAGAGCACTGTATCTTGCATATACCATTGAATCATGCATGCCAGAAGCATAGATTTTTGTTTTTGTTTTGAAATGACTCTGAACCTTTATTTCCATGGCAGTTTCTAAGGCTGAAAAGAAGTATTATACTTTTAAGATCATTTTAATTTTAGTTGACTGTAGAGGGTTTTTATAACAAATGTGGAAAAATTTTGAAGGGCTGTGATTTTCCAGTATTAAATATACGTGTGTTGGTCTTTCACTTTATTTCTCATAGTGTATGTATATATAGCTTTTCTCTGCAGCACAATTCCCCTTTGATAAGGCCCTTCTGGTTACAACTAGTTATCAGAAATTGAATATATCTTACTCATTACAGCTGCTTCTGTTTTATTTGTTTTTCATTAACAAAGGTTATACATATGTTAGCATATAGTTTCTTTATACCTGCTATTTATGTATGAATTGTTTGTCACAGGAGAATGTGTGTTGACGATATTCTAAATATTTTTAAGCAAGGGAAAGAAAAGCTAAGTGCATTTCACTGCTGATTTCAAGTTTCTTTGAGATTACTGTTCATTGGTTTGTGTGTATACAATATGAAGAATGACCTAGTCATTGTGCAGTATTTATGTTTATTCACCAGTCTTTTATTATATAAAAAGAAAAACCAGAAAAAAGAAAAGTTTATTTATTAAACAATTTAATGTTATATTCTGTAAATATCTGAAGTGTTTGAGGACAACCTATCTATCTAAAGTATAACTAAATATACAAACATTGTTTTTAGTTATTTACTTTTTATTTTAAATTTGAAAATATATATAAGAGGTTAAATAAAGCATATTTTGGTAATTAATGATGACTGTAAGTATAGTTATAAGCATATTAATGACTATGCTTGTTTTATGAAGTAATTAATTATTAATTTACATGTTTTAATTATTTTTAACAGTTTATAGTAATGATTTGTGTGATTAGGTTTAAAGTAAAGGCAGTGTCAGGCAGGAAAGAATTAATAAGTTGAGAAAAGAATGATAAAAGAGCTGCAGATTGAGCTGAAAGAAAGGGAGCATTTTTGGAGCAATGTCAGTGAGGAAATGGTGGGATTGTTCAAGTGGTTCAGTTTGAACAGGTTTTAGAATCTCGGCAGTAGAAGGAAGGGAGGTTTGGGAAGTAGGTAGCCCTACATTGGCATAAGATAAAGTAATTACTGTGGCCTAGGCATGGGCCTAAGGGAGCTCTAGTTCCTGAAGGGACAGGATTTATCAGTTGTTAAGGAGTGTTGCAGAGTGTTCATTACATGTGTATTACATGAGTATTGGGGACTCCCAGCCAGGCCAGGCTGGACTGTACAGATTGGAAAAGACTGACATGGAAGTTAGTGAGACCTTATCTTATAGGTGAGGAGAAAATTGGGGAGGCACATTACTAGGAGGAGCGGGGGCTGCTGGAGTATTACCAGAACTCAGGCAAACTGAAAAGAAGGAGGTTTGCAAGAAACAAAGCCATGTGGAGGACATAGCAAGCTAAAAATTTGGACTCTGGAATATGAAGTCAACTTTAAAGATAAATGATTCATACATACCTTTGGAGGGCTAGATTATTAATTTGGTGTAAAGAGGATATTACAGCTGGAACAGGGGAATGTGTTGTAGTGAATAAGACTAAGGGGTAGGCAGTTTGGTCATAGGAGGGGACTCAGGTTAGGGATCTGAGTCCTTGGAGGCAAGAGGGTCTGCTGGCATCACCATTCTTGCTGGTAGGACCTAAGTCATAGAACACTGGCTATAGAGGAAAAGATTAGAGCTCAGTTCCCAAAATATCCTGGACAGAAAGGAATCCAGACCGTTTGTCCACATATCAGCAGAATATTTAAGATCACAGAAAAAGTTAACATCAAAAGTGTTCTCTGGTGGCTATTTATTGAAGCCAGCCCACAGAGCAAAGGCTTTCTGGGCTTAAAGTCTGAGATAGTCCCAAGATGGATATATTTTGTAGAGGGCACCCTAGGAATAACAGAAGATTGGGTTTAGGCATGGATTTGGGCCCAACTCATAGCCTTTGCAAGGAATCTAAGGACTATGATGGATTGTCGAATATGATAGTCCAGGGTTAAACAGGAGGGGTGGGAAAACCATGAAAAGGACATCTCTGAATCCAAAGGCTCCCTGGTACAAGGGACAAATAGTTTTGCCCTGACCTGCCTGAGGCTTAGCAGGTGATCTTAGGGGTCATGGACCTAGAATAGACACCTACTACCTCTTAGTCTGTGGCTGGGAAATGGCAACTTACCCTGAGCCAAAAGTTGATCCTATCAGGTGAAGAGGGTAAAAGAGGGTGAGAATAGGTCCCAACTCAATCTGGAACCTGGTGAATTGTGCTGAGGGCTTGTCTTCGTTAGGGTTTTACTTCAATGAACAGACACCATGATCAAGCCAACTCTTATAAGGACAACATTTAACTGGTCTGGCTTACAGGTTCAGAGGTTCAGTCCATTATCCTCAAAGCAGCAACATGGAGCACACAGGCAGGTATGGTGCAGTAAGATCTAAGAGGTCTATATCTTCATCTGAAGGAGACTAGCAGAAATCTGGATTCCAGGTAGCTAGAATGAGGATCTTAAAGTCCACACACAGTGACACACCTACTCCAATAAAGCCATACTTAATCCAACAAGGTCATACCTTCTAATAGTGCCACTAATTGGGCCAAACAAATACAAACCATAACAGGGCACAACTCCTCCCTGTTTCTGGACAAACATGATAAAGCTTTGTCTCAAGATCCATGATGCAGATATAGGGCAGATTAAACCAGATTAAAATTAAATAAAAGCAGATTTTTTAGAAGGCAAATCCATGGCAGGTTTACCAAACTGGAGTGGAGATTACTGAAATAACACTCCAGGCTAAAGAAAGAGGATTTTATAGAGCTTATGAAAAGGTAATGACATGTCACCTAGGAGCTGTCATTTGTGCCCATACATATCCACAAACTGAGCCCTTGTATGGGCACTGTTGGACATGTTTTGTAAAGGGGTGATGCTGACATGTTAGCCACGAGTTTTTTTTTTAAGACTTTATTTTACAAAACAAAGATAAATGTACAGATTTTAAATATTTTTTGCTTAAAATTATACATTTTTGTCAGTACTGTTTTTTCAGATATTAAAATAATTTTTACATAAAACTATGTGAATATATTTTTTAGTCAGTACTTGATTTTGTCAAGGGCTTGACAGTATGCATTGAAAACCAAATAATTACCATGAGCGTAAATTACATGCAAAACAAAACAAAACATAGAAATAGTCAATGTCTTCTTGTTGTGTAAATATATTTTTTTTTGTTTTCTTTATTTCTTGGACTTCATACAGTCTGTGAGTTGTTTCTGGGGGAGTGCAAGCCTCTGGAGATAGCATTCCAATATCAGTGACTGCATATTATGTCTGTTTTTTTATGACTGGATTATCTCACTCAGGATGATATTCTCTAGATGCAGCCATTTTCTTAAGAATTTGGTTAAGTCATTGTTTCTGGTGGCTGAGTAGTATTCCATTGTGTAAATGTACCACAATTTTTGTATCCATTTATCTACGGAAGGACATCTGGGTTCTTTCCAGCTTCTGGCTATGATAAATAGAGACAGTATGAACATTGTAGTGCACATATTTTTGTTGTGTATTAAAGGGTCTCTGGGGTATATGCCCAGAAGTGGAATAGCTGGGTCTTCAGGTAGAACTGTATCCAATTTTCTGAGGTATCGCCACACTGATTTCCAGAGTGATTGTATTAGTTTGCAACCCCACCAACAGTGGAAAAGTGTTCCTCTTTCTCCACAGCCTCTCCAGCATCTGCTGTCATCTGATTTTTGGATCTTGGCCAATCTGACTGGTGTGAGGTGGAATCTCAGGGTTGTTTTGATTTGCATTTCCCTGATGGCTAAGGATGTCCAGCACTTCCTCAGATGTTTCAGGGCCATTCGGTGTTCCTCAACTGAAAACATTTTGTTTAGCTCTGTACCCCATTTTTTAATAGGGTTATTTGATTCTCTGGTGTCTAGATTTTTGAGTTCCTTGTATACCTTGGATATTAGGCCTCTATCTGATGTGGAGTTGGTACAGATCTTTTCCCATTCTGTTGGTTGCTGTTTTGTTTTCTTGACAATGTCCTTCGCCTTACAGAAACTATGCAATCTCATTAAGTCCCATTTGTTAATCTTTGACCTTAGAGCTTGAGCCATTGGTGTTTTGTTCAGGAAATTTTCTCCTGTGCATATGTGTTCTAAGGTTTTCCCTACTTTCTCATCTAATAGTTTCAGTGTATCTGGTTTAATGTGGAGATCTTTGATCCACTTACACTTGAGCTTTGTACAAGGAGATAAGAAGGGGTCTATTTTCATTCTTTTGCATGCTGAGTGCCAGTTGGACCAGACCATTTGTTGAATAGGCTGTCATTTTTCCATTTAATTTTTACTGCTCCTTTGTCAAAAATCAGGTGACCATATACATGAGGGCTCATTTCTGAATCTTCTATTCTATTCCATTGATCCCCATGACTATTTCTGTACCAGTACCATGCAGTTTTCAACACAATTGCCTTGTAATATAGCTTGAGGTCAGGGATAGTGATTCCTGCAGATGTTTTTTTGTTGTTGAGGATTGATTAGCTATTCAAGGTCTTTTGTTATTCCATATGAAATTGCACATTGATCTTTCCAGTTCCATGAAGAACTGGGTTGGAATTTTGACGGTGATTGCATTGAATCTGTAGATTGCATTTGGTAGGATGGCCATTTTTAAGATGTTGACCTTTCTAATCCATGAGTATGAGAGATCTTTCCATTTTCTGAGATCCTCCTCAATTTCTTTCTTTAGAGGTTTGAAGTTCTTGTCGTACAGGTCTTTCACTTGCTTAGTTAGAGTCACATCAAGGTATTTCATAGTATTTATGACGATTGTGAAGGGTACCTTTTCCCTAATTTCTTTCTCCACATGTTTGTCCTTTGAGTATAGGAAGGCTACTAATTGGTTCGAGTTAATTTTGTATCCAGCTACTTTGCTGAACTTGTTTATCAGCTGTAGAAGATCTCTGGTGGAATTTTTGGGGTCACTCAAGTACACTATCATGTCATCGGCAAAGAGTGATATTTTTATCTCTTCCTTTCCGATTTGTATCCCCTTGATCTTCTTTTGCTGTCTAATTGCTACAGCCAGGACTTCCAGTACTATGTTGAATAGGTATGGGGAGAGTGGGCAGCCTTGTCAAGTCCCTGATTTTAGTGGGATTGCTTCAAGTTTCTCGCCTCAAGTTTGATGTTGGCTGTTGGTTTGCTGTATATTGCTTTTATTATGTTTAGGTATGGACCTTGGATTTCTGTTCTTTCCAGGACTTTTAACATGAAGGGGGGTTGAATTTTGTCAAATGCTTTCTCAGCATCTAGTGAGATGACCATGTGATTTTGATATTTGAGTTTGTTTATATGGTGGATTACATTGATGGATTTCCTTATATTAAACCATCCCTGCATCCCAGGGATGAAGCCTATTTGGTCATGATGAATGATGGTTTTTATTTGTTCTTGGATTCGGTTTGCAAGGATTTTGTTGAGTATTTGCATCAATGTTCATAAGTGAGATGGGTCTGAAGTTCTCTTTCCTTCTAGGGACTTTGTGTGGTTTAGGTACGAGGGTTATTATAGTCTGAAAAAATGAGTTAGGTAGTATTCCATCTGATTCTATCTTTTGGAATAGTTTGTAGAGAATTGGTGATATATTCCCAATAAATGTCTGATAAAATTCTGCACTGAACCCATCTGGACCTGGGCTTTTTTTTTGGTTGGGAGACTTTAGATGACTTCTTCTATTTCTTTAGGTGTTATATGGTTATTTAGATGGTTTACTTGGTCCTGATTTAACTTTGAGATCTTGTATCTGTCTAGGAATTCGTCCATTTCCTCCAGATTTTCCAATTTTTGGAGTATAAGATTTTGTAGTAGGATCTGATGATTTCTTGAATTTCCTCAGTTTCAGTTGTTATGTCCCCACTTTCATTTCTGATTTTGTTAATTTGTATACTCTCTCTTTGTCCTCTATTTAGTCTTGCTAGGGGTTTATCAATCTTGTTGATTTTCTCAAAGAACCAACTCTAGGTTTTGTTGATTTTTTCAATGGTTCTTTTTGATTCTATTTGGTCTATTTCTGCCCTAATTTTGATTATTTCTTGCCGTCTACTCTTTTTGGGTATATCTGCTTCCTTCTGTTCTAGGGCTTTTAGCTGTGCTGTCAGGTTGCTGATGTAAGCTCTCTCCAGATTCTTTTTGGAAGCACTTAGGGCTATGAGTTTTCCTCTCAGTACTGCTTTCATTGCATCCCATAGGATACTGTATGTTGTGTTTTCGTTTTCGATGAATTCTAGAAAATCCTTAATTCCTTTTTTTTTATTTCTTCTTTGACCCTGCTATCGTTTAACAGAGCGTTGTTTAGTTTCCATGTGTATGTGGGGTTGTCTTTGTTTTTGTTGAAGACCAGCCATACTCCATGGTGATCTGAGAGGATGCATGGGAGTATTTCAATCTTCATATATCGATTGAAGCTTGCTCTGTGTACAATTATGTGGTCAATTTTCGAGAACGTGCCATGGGGTGCTGAGAAGAATGTGGATTCTTTTACTTTAGGATAAAATGTTCTGTATATATCTATTAATTCTAGTTGGTTAAAAGTCTCTGCTAGTTTTACAGTGTCCTTGTTCAGGTTCTCTTTCCGTGATCTGTCCATTGGTGAGAGTGGGGTGTTAAAGTCTCCCACTATTATTGTGTAAGGTGAAATATAGTTTTTGAGCTTTAGTAGGATTTCTTTTATGAATGTGGGTACTTTTTTATTTGGAGCATATATGTTAAGGATTGAGAGTTTCTCTTGACCGGTTTCCCCGGTAATGAGTAAAAAGTGTCCTTCCTTATCTTCTTTGATAACTTTTGGTTGGAAATTTACTTTATTCGATATTAGAATAGCCACTCCAGCTTGCTTCTTGGAGATGTTTGGAAGTTTTTTTTTTTACCCTTTAACTCTGAGATAGTGTCTGTCTTTGTCTCTGAGATGAGTTTCCTGTATGCAGCAAAATGCTGGATTTTGTTTATGTACCCAGTCTGATAGCCTATGTCTCTTTATTGGGGAGTTGAGTCCATTTATATTAATAGATATCAAGGAATAGTTGTTTCTGTTTCCTGCCATTATTGCTTTTGTGGGTTGAGTTGTGTCTCTGTCTTTTTCTTCTTTTAGTTTTCTTGTTTAGGAGTTTTCTTGTTTTTACTAGGCTGTATTTTCCCTCATTGTATTGGGTTTTCCACCTATAATTTGTTGTAGTGCTAGGTTTGTGGTCAGATATTGTGTAAATTTTGATTTGTCTTGAAATATCTTCATCTCTCCATAGATGGTGATTGATAGTTTTTGCTGGGTATAGCAGCTTGGGCTCGCACTTATGTTCTCTTCGGGTGTGCATGATGTCTGTCCAGGCTCTTCTAGCTTTCATAGTCTCTGTTGAGAAATCGGGTGTGAGTCTGATTGGCCTGCCTTTATACGTTACCTGACCTTTTTCCCTTACTGCTTTTAGTATTTTTTCTTTGCTTTGGGCACTTGATGTTTTTACTATTATGTGTCGGGAGGTATTTCTTTTCTGGTCCAACCTTTTTGGAGTTCTTAAGGTTTCTTTTATGCTCGTGGTCATCTCATTCTTGAGGGTAGGGAAGTATTCTTCTACAATTTTGTTGAAGATATTTACTGTGCCTCTTAGTTGATATTCTTCTCCCACTTCTATTCCTATTATCTTTAGGTTCGGTCTTCTCATTGTGTCCTGGATTTCCTGGACATTTTGGGTTAGGAGCTTTTTGTTTTTTGCATCTTCTCTGGCTGTTTTGTCTATGTTTACAATGTTGTCTTCTGCTTCCGAGATTCTCTCTTCCATCTCTTTTAGTCTATTGTAAATGCTTGCTTCTGTGACTCATGATTTGTTTTTTTTTTAGGTGTTCTACCTCTAGGGTTATATCTTTTTGTGTTTTCTTTATTGTGTCAATTTCCGTTTTAAATTCCCTCTTCCATTCCTTCATCTCTTTGATTCTGTTTTCCTCTAGTTCTTTGAGCTCTTTGAGTGTTTTTCTTGCTTCCTCTTTAAAAGGTTCTGAATCTTTTTGCTTTTCCTCCCATTCTTGTTTAAGTATCTCTATCAGCATCTTGAGGTATGATTTCAGATCTGTGTCTTCCTTTTCTGGAGTGTTTGGAATTCCGATTTTTGCTGTAACGGGAGAGCTGGGTTCTGGTGTTGCCAGGTTGTCTTGGTTTCCTTGGCATATACTCTTTCGCTTTCTTCTTGCCATTTTGTTGTCAGTGATATGTTCTTGCCTTTCTCTTTTATCTGGTCTGTGTCCCTGGATCTCCACTGGTCCAGGTGGCAGATGGGTCAATCCCTGTTCTATGCCTCAGAGTTGTCGGGTGGGAACAGAAGTTCCAAAGTTCTATTCCTTGTCGCTGGATCAGACAGGGCAGGGCAGGGCAAGGCAGGTGGTGCACTTTCTGTGTGCATTCCGCAGAGATCTCTCTGCTCCCTGGCAGCACAGTTCTCCCACCCACCAGTTGATCAGCTTCTACGAGCTGCTATTCCGGGTGGCAGATGGGCCAGGCTCTGCTCTGTGTCCTGAAGTCGCCTCAGGGTGGAAACAGAAGTTCCTAAGTTCTGTTCCAGGTCACTGGATCGGGCAGGACAGGGCAGGTCAAGCCAGGGGGTGCACTTTCCGTGTGCACTCCGCAGAGATCCCTCCGCTCCCCAGCAGCCTAGGTCTCCCACTCACCAGTTGTTCAGCCTTTACGAGCTGCCATTCCAGGTGTCAGATGGGCCAGGCTCCGATCTGCGTCCTGAAGTCGTCACCGGGTGGAAACAGAAGTTCGAAATTTCTGTTCCTGGTCGCTGGATCAGGTAGGGCAGGGCAGGGCAAGGGAGGGGGTTCACTTTCCGTGTGCACTCCGCAGAGATCTCTCTGCTCCCTGGCAGCCCAGGTCTCCCACCCACCAGTTCCTCCAGCCAGGAGTTTTATCCAAGCAAATTAGGAAGTTTTATCTATAAGGACAGGGTTGGGGAAGAGGGAAGATGGAGTTTCCCACCTTCTGCAGGGAATGATCCTAGTAGCCTACACTAAAACCATCTGGCCTTGATTTTGTGGGTTTTTTTTTTTTTTTTTTTTTTTTTTTTGGTTTGTTTGGTTTGTTTGTTTTCGTTATTTTGTTGTTGTTGTTTTAACTTCAATTTCCATAGGAATTATAGATCTACTTAAATTGATTATTTGATCTTGATATTACTTTGGTAAGTGGTATCTATCCTTTTTGTTTTGTTTGTTTTTAGTTATTGCTTTTATTATATTTTTCAGATATACCAAATTTGTAAAACAGAGGTTTCTGAGGTATGTATGATTACATGTATGTAATTATATTTTTAGTTTTTTGGATTCTTTTGTTATGCCTCTTGTTATGTTCTTGTTTCTTATTTGTTAATTTGGATAGTTTCTCTCAGTGCTTTGGCTAGTTTGGCTAAGAGTTTGTCTATCTTATTTTTTTGGGTTTTGTTTTTTGTTTTTTGTTTTTTTCAGAGAACCAACTCTTGGTTTCACTAATTCTTTGTATTGTTTTTAGTTTCTAATTGATTGATTTCACCTGTGAGTTTGGTAAATATTCTACCCTCTACTCTTCTTAGCTTTATTTGCTTCTTTTTGTTCTAAAGATTTCAGTTTGGTAATTTGAGATTGCTCTAATATGAAAGTACTAGGTATTCCTGTTGTCATAGCTTTCAATGTATCTTATAAGTTCAGTTATGTTGTAGATTCATGTTCATTGAATTCTAGTCTTCAATTTCTCTATTAGAACATTGTTCAGTTTCCATGAGCTTGTAGGCTTCCTTTATTTCTGTTGTTTAAATCTGAACTACTGACTATTGCCAATGCCCAACCATGCCCCACCTCTACATGATCAATCATCTGCTGCTCAGGTGTAGTCCATGCTTTTCAAAGTAGGATAGTGCCCAACTTGCACTGGAAACTCTTTCACAGACTTACTTAGTTCTGGTTATGATACACCTCACAGACACCCCTTTCTTTGACCCACCTCCAACACTGTGCTCTTAACCCATACCTATGGCCAGTATCCACTCCTTGGGTACACTCATACCAGACAGATTAAGAACCCTTTCTGTTGTGCAAACTCACAGTAGGCAATGTTATCTCTGGGTAAGTAGTACTGTGTTTGCATAAATTTGTTTATTAAGAAAGCAATGAAGAATAAACCAGTAAGCAGAGTTCCATTCCTCCATAGCCCCTATTCATGTTCCTGCTCCAAGTTCTTTTTGAATTCATGCCCTGACTTCCCTTCTTGACAAAATATGACCTGGAATAGTAAAATGAAAAGGACCTTATCTTTCCTGGATTGCTTTAAGTCATGGTCTTTAGCACAGCAATAGAAATAAGGCTAAGACAACTTCCACATTAAAAACAAAAACAAAAAATTCTTATCCCTATCTCTCATCATCTATAACTCATACAATGCATCAACCTTTAAATGTAAGTTATGGAATAAATTTGACTTTAAATAAAGAACTTTAATATTGTTCAAATATGGTGTGATGACCGGCAGCATGACTCAGGTCCTGTATGCAGACAGTTGAGCTCCCAGAACAGCCTGGCAATTCCTCTACAACTTGAGCAACTAAGACCTAAGCAAGAGGGAGTAAGCCACTTATTCCCACCAGAACCAAAGGAGAGACAAACTCCAGTCAGAGACAACAAGATCACAAATAATCACAGGTAACAAAATGGCAAGAGGAAAATACAGGAGCCTGAGCAAGTTCAAAACTCAGTTCTCTAACTACAGCAAGTAGTGGATTTCCCAACACATCAGAAAAATATGATTTAGACTTAAAATCATACTTCATAGTGGTGATGGAGATCAAGAAGCACAGGAATAACTCAATTACAGACAAATAATTACAGACGAACCAGAAAAAAATCACTTAAAGAACTACAGGAAAACACAAAGAGGTGAAGAAATTGAAAATGAAAATAGAAACAAAAATAAAATGAAAAAGAGAGACAAGCCTGGAGATAGAAAACCTAAAAAAAAAATCAGGAGTCAAGTTCCCAAAGGTACAGGCCTGGTGAGAAGTTGACCAGAGTAGCCAGGGGGCAGAGAGATCTCTACTGAGTGCACACGGAGAGCACGCCCCTGCCCTGCCTGATCCAGGGACGAAGAACACAGCCTTAGGACCTTTGTTTCCACCCAGCAGCTTTGGGACGCAGAAAAGGCTCAAATCATCCGCCACCTGGACCAGCAGTTCCCAAAGGTACAGGCCTGGTGAGAAGTTGATCTAAGTAGCCAGGGGGAAGAGAGATCTCTGCCGAATGTGCACAGAAAGCGCGCCCATGCCCTGCCTGATCAAGAGACCAGGAACCCAGCATTGGGACCTTTGTTCCCACCCGATAGCTTTGGGGTGCAGAACTGGCTCGGAACATCCACCACCTGGACCAGCGGAGATCCAGGGACACAGACCAGGTACAAGGGAAAGGCAGGAACATAAAAATGACAACAAGATGGCAAGAGGAAAGTGAAAGAGCATATTCCAAGGAAACCAAGACAACCTGTCAACACCAGTACCCAGCTCTCCCATCACAGCAAACAGTGGAATGCCAAACACTCCAGAAAAAGAAGACACAGACATAAAATCATACCTCAAGACAATGATAGAGATACTTAAAAAAGAATGGGAGAAAAAGCAAAAAGAATCAGAAGCTTTTAAAGAGGAAACAAGAAAAAAACTCAAAGTACTCAAAGAACTAGAGGAAAACAGAACAAAAGAGATAAAGTAATTGAAAAAGGAATTTAAAATGGAAAATGACACAATAAACAAAACACTAAAAGAGATAACTCTAGAGGTAGAACACCTAAAAAAGAAATCAGGAGTTACAGATGCAAGCAATTCCAATAGACTACAAGAGATGAAAGAGAGAATCTCGGGGACCAAACACAACATTGTAAACATAGACAAAACAGTCAGATAAGATACAAAAACCAAAAATGTTTTAACCCAAAATGTCCAGGAGAGACAGGACACAATGAGAAGACCAAACCTGAAGATAATAGGAATAGAAGAGGGAGAACAATATTAACTAAGAGGCACAGTAAATATCGTCAACAAAATAGTAGAAGAAAATTTACCTACCCTGAAGAATGAGATGACCATAAGCATAAAAGAAGCCTTCAGAACTCCATATAGGTTGGACCAGAAAAGAAATACCTCCCGACACATAATAGTCAAAACACCAAGTGCCAAAAGCAAAGAAAGAATACTAAAAGCAGTAAGTGAAAAAGGTCAGGTAACATATAAAGGCAGACCAATCAGAATCACACCCGATTTCTCAACAGAGACTATGAAAGCTAGAAGAGCCTGGACAGACATCATGCAGACCCTAAGAGAGCACAAGTGCGAGCCCAAGCTGCTATACCCAGCAAAACTATCAATCACCATAGATGGAGAGATAAGGATATTTCAAGACAAATCTAAATTACACAATATCTGACCACAAACCCAGCACTACAATGAATTATATGTGGAAAACCGAATACAATGAGGGGAACTACATCCTAGTAAAAACAAGAAAACTCCTAAGCAAGAAAACTGAAAGAAGAAAGAGACACAGACAAAACTCAACCTACAAATGCAATAATAGCAGGAAGAAGCAACCACTATTCCTTGATATCTATTAACATAAATGAGTTCAACAGCCCAATAAAGAGACATAGGCTATCAGACTGGATACATAAACAAAATCCAGCATTTTGCTGCATACAGGAAACTCATCTCAGAGACAAAGACAGACACTACTTCACAGTAAAAGGCTGGGAAAAAACTTCCAAGCAAACATCCCCAAGAAGCAAGCTGGAGTGGCTATTCTAATATCGAATAAAGTAAATTTCCAACCAAAAGTGATCAAAAATGATAAGGAAGGACATTTTTCATTCATTACAGAGGAAATCTGTCACGAGGAATTCAAAAAGCTAGACACCAGAGAATCAAACAACGCTATTAAAAAATGGTATACAGACCTAAACAAAACGTTCTCAATTGGGAAATATGGAATGGCTGAGAAACATCTAAGGAAGTGCTCAACATCCTTAGCCATCAGGGAAATGCAAATCAAAACAACCCTGAGATTCTACCTCACACCGGTCACATTGGACAAGATCCAAAACTCAGATGACAGCAGATACTGGCGAGGTTATGGAGAAAGAGGAACATTTCTCCACTGTTGATAAGGTTGTAAACTGATACAACTACTCTGGAAATCAGTCTTGTAATTCCTCAAAAAATTGGACACATTAATACCTGAAGATCCAGCTATTCTACTTCTGGGCATATACCCCAGAGACACTCCAATATACAACAAAGATACATGCACCACAATGTTCATAGCAGCTCTATTTATAATAGCCAGAAGCTGGAAAGAACCCAGATGTCCTTCAGTAGATGAATGGATACAAAAATTGTGCTACATTTACACAATGGAGTACTATACAGCTATCAGAAACAATGACTTAACCAAATTCTTAAGAAAATGGTTGCATCTTGACAATATCATCCTGAGTGAGATAACCCAGTCACTAAAGAACAGACATAATATGCAGTCACTGATAGTGGGATGCTAACCACAGAGGCTTGGACTGCCCCAGAAACAGTTCACAGATTGTGTGAATTTCAAGAAAAAAAGGAAACAAAACAAAACAAACAAAAAAAACATTATGCTCAATCCTTACACACCAATTAAACGTTGACTAATTCTGGGTTACATCCTGTTTTACATGTACTTTTTGCTCATTGTAACTATGAAGACCTTAATGCAGAATATCAAACCTTAAAAAAAAGAAGAAGAAAAAAAAACCCAAGCAATGACACAATTGTATTTGTATACATTTATGCAAAAATGTTTAAATTTTTTTCTTTTATCTTTGTTTTTTAAAATAAAGTTTAAAAAGTAAGTAAATAAAAAATGCAAAAAAAAATTAAATAACATACTCAAAATTTTAAAGTGGGGAGGAAAGTAGCATTCTTATAGGTTTAATAAAATATTACACATAAATTGTTTTTATAAATTAAATACAAATAAGCTAAATTACTACAAACACAAATTTTATTTTACCCCACCCACAAAATTATTTTAAAATATATTTCTATTCTTTATCACATCTTTATTTTTAAGATTAAAAAGTGAATTTTTCAATATATTTGTGCACTGAATCCTCATATAGAAACAAGGAATTCTTTCATTTTTATATATCAACAACATGAAATTTTCCATGTGTACAACCACACACCAACAAATTCACAGAAATGGATATTAACGTTAGAAGAATAACATATCCCAGAGTTGAGTATTCTAAGTTAAATGTGTCTGCTTAGTCTGTCTAAGAGTGTTTAAAGTTTGTGAATAATGTTAGGTTCCTAGCTTAAGATGCTTAGGAAGATGGAAGATCTAAAGCCCTGCACTATGTTGGTGTTTGTTATAGTTTAGTGTCTCCTGTAAAAGAGATGAATTAGAAAGACAATAGGAGAGGTAGCAGGCATAGTCTGGAATGTACAGCAGTAGAAACAGAAATGTTATCACATCCGTCATTTCCAGAAACAATAAGATTGTGAAAATAGAAGCATTTGGGGCAATCACCAGAGCATCCATGAAAGCTGAGAGAAGTAACTGAAACTTCAAGGGGACACGTTTCCCAGATAGTCATATAAAGAAGTGTCCTTATCTGAATGGATAAGGAATAATTTTTTTGTTTTATTTTTTGTTGTTGTTTTTAGTGTAGATACTTAAAATGGTGCTGACATGATAGCATAATAGTTTCTATCATTAATACACATTTTGTAAAATGTGGTTGTGTAGCTTTTTAGTGTACTTTTAAATGTATCCAAGCTTCATCTGTCTTATAGTCTGTATTTTATAAATTTTATGTAGAGGATATAGAATACTTTGTTAATTGACAATGGTTACAACATGAGTATACTGGCATGGGTAGATTTTTGATCATGAAAAGTAAACATTTATTAAAATTATCTTTTATTTTGAATTAGTTTAAATTATGCACACTTGCAAAGTGAGTAGGTAAAAAGTATTATTCAACTAACCTAAGTTGTTCCTTCTTTTCCTTCTCTCACTTAATTTGATTTTCTTGATTCAATGAAGCTATCTAGAACTGTCTGAGGGCAGTTTCATTCATTTATCTATGGGTAAAGGGACAGAGGTTTAAATTATTTTTGTTGATAATGCTAGTGTAGAAAAGAGGTCTTCATCTCCCGCCATAAAACTTCCCTATGTAAAAGAAAGATTCCACTGCAAAAAGCCACAACCAATCAAAATGCATAGTTATAGATACCAATCTGAATGAATTCATCTACGAAGCACTCACATCCTAATGGTCCAGGAACACTTCTGAAAAGTGGGGGGAGAAATTGTAAGAGGATCACAAAGTTTGTTGTGAGATTGTGTCTCTTAGTAGTTTCTGATTTTCATTCATAAAGAAATCAACATAATTGCCTAAACCTGAGTTGAACAAGTATAACAATAGATGACATGCCAAGAAAACAGGGAAAAGTCCACAAGGCCTCAATCTTACACAGGGATTATAGACAACTAAAGAATGTTGAGAGTGGGAAGAAAAGTAGTTCTCCCTAGGCAGGAACACAAAAAATGTTACCCAACACAAAAATAGCTTTTAATACTAAATGCTCAGCTATAAAAGTGTATACTAGTATCATTGCCCAGATTGAAAAAGATCTCTCTCTCTCTCTCTCTCTCTCTCTCTCTCTCTCTCTCTCTCTCTCTCTCTCTCTCTCTCTCTCTCTCGCTCTCTCTCTCTCTCTCTCTCTCTCTGTGTGTGTGTGTGTGTGTGTGTGTGTGTGTATGTGTGTTTATGTGTTTGTGTGCTTGTGTGATTGTATATATATGATCATAGTGGCCATGATTTGAAAGATAATAAGGAGTAGTATAGGGATGGTGTAGAAGAAAGGTAAGGGAGAAATGTAATTATATTATAATTTCAAAAATGCATAATACATAAAAAAATATGTGTATTTTATTTCTGTCATTTCCCAAATTCTTTTAAACCCTTTTAAACAGAAAAGGACTGGTAAAATTTAAATCACCATTGGTAAAGCTGAAATTAGGACTAAAATGTCATCCTTCTGATTGTGGGTTATCTGTCCACCTCTCAAGACTGTATTCTCCTGGTATTCTGACTGTATTGATGATATACCTTTTCCCCATTCTCTTAAGAAACAATTGAGATACATTTTATCAGGTTCATCCACAGAAATGACACCTGAACCTTTGAAAATTTTTAGAATCTTAAGTAATCTGCTCTAAGCCATAGGACAAATAGCAAACCATGTTTTGGGTATACCAGCAAGAGTCAGCAGCTGATCTTCTGACATTTTCCACCATTTTCTTTCCTGCTTTAGCCCTACTCATACCCTAAGTAATTCATTGGCATACTTTTCTCTATGATAATTACTGGCTGACACTATGATTGTTGAGTTTGTTTAATCTTCTGGTTTCTTGGTTATAGTTTATAAGTAGTTTGGGAATTTATAGTACAGACACCTAGAAGAAATATATTAGGATCTTGAGGACAGAAACTAATGTACAATTTGTATATTTGTTAGTTACAGTAATAGTTAGAAAATTTCTGTTGACTGCAAGTAGATTTTTTAAAATATTTTAAATAGTAGTCTTTACCTATTTTTAACAAACAGTTATGAGCATGTACTTATGTACATAAGTATGTGTTTCGCTTCTTGAATGATTAATATTAGTAATATATGTAAAGAGAACTCAATTCTTTTTGTCTGTGTGCACAATTAGAAACATATAGAAAATCATCCTGTGAGTAGAGAATATTACTAGATTCTCATATAACTAAGTTCTAATGTTGCACAATTACCACAGGGTTACACTTTTAAGTCTGACAAGTCAGTCATATAATCATAGGAGCTGAGCAGATATCTTACACTTAGACATTTCTTCTACTCAACATGGAACTGTTTACTTTGCTATGTACAGAGTGTTCTAAATTTTAAGATTCAAATAATTTTCCCTACCTTAATATGACTATCAACTATCAATCTAAAATTTTTCTGTTTTTTTTATACTCTCAATGAAATTAAAGCATTGAAAGCACTTCAGAACTGGCCTTGATAAATCATCGATGACTACAAAACTATAAAGTGAATTGAAGCAAATGTTTATATTCATTGTGAAATTATATGTTCTCTATTGGGCATTCACCTTTTCCTTGGAAACCATGCAAAACCAGAGTTTTGTAATTCAATTTGTCTTCCTGTGACTTTCCCAGAATCCAAATTTTCAAAAACTAATATTTACTATATGTTTCGTTTTCTACATGGTAACAATTGGGAACAACATGATGATTGTAGCAACCATTATTTCTAGCCCTACACTGCTCGGCTCTCCCATGTATTTCTTCCTGGCTTTCCTGGATGCAAGCTTCTCTTCTGTCATGACACCCAAGATGATTGTAGATTCATTCTATGAAAGGAAAACTATTTCCTTTGAAGGATGCAAGGTACAACTTTTGTTGAGCATTTATTTGGTGGGGCTGAGATGATTCTTCTGACAGCATGGCCTATGACCACTATGTGGCCATTTGTAAGCCCATACACTACTCTTCAATAATGACCAGGAAGCTCTGTGAAACCCTGGTGGGGATAGCCTGGGCAGGAGGATTCTTACATTCTACCATACAAATGATCTTCAATTTGCAGCTACCATTTTGTGAACCCAATGTTATTAATCATTTCATGCGTGACTTATTTTCATTACTGGAGCTTGCCTGCACTGACACTCATATCTTTGGTATTTTTGTGGTTGCTAAGAGTGGGTTGATCTGCATCATAGTCTTTGTTTTCTTGCTTGTCTCTTTATGACTTTATCTTGCTGTCTTTTAGATCCTGAAGGGCAATGAAAAACTCTGTCTACTTGTGGGTCTCATATTGCTGCTGTGGTCTTGTTCTTTGTCCCATGTATATTTATATATGTAAAGGCCTCACAGTGCTTTCTCTTTTGACAAAATGGTAGCATTATTTTACACCATGCTACCCCCCTTACTTAATCCTATCATTTACACATTTAGGAATAAGAATATGAAAAATGTCATAAGGAAATTATGGAAAAAATTGGGAATGGTTTCAGTTGAAAGGTAAACAAAAGTTATATTTCAGCAAAATTCATATAAAAAGTAAAAAGAATCAAAATTTGAGCAGACAAAAACTATAGTACCTTATTACCTTTAATGAGTTGATGCAATTCTCAAACACTGGCATTATTTTGGGGGTCACTATCCCTGACCTCAAGCTATATTACAAGGCAATTGTGCTGAAAACTGCATGGTACTGGTACAGAAATAGGCAAGTGGATCAATGGAATAGAATAGAAGATCCAGAAATGAGCCCTCATGTATATGGTCACCTGATTTTTGACAAAGGAGCAGTAAACATTCAATGGAAAAAGGACAGCCTATTCAACAAATGGTGCTGGTCCAACTGGCACTCAGCATGCAAAAGAATGAAAATAGACCCCTTCTTATCTCCTTGTACAAAGCTCAAGTGTAAGTGAATTGAAGATCTCCACATTAAACCAGATACACTGAAACTATTAGATGAGAAAGTAGGGAAAACCTTATAACACATAGGCACAGGAGAAAATTTCCTGAACAAAACACCAATGGCTCAAGCTCTAAGGTCAAAGATTAACAAATGGGACTTAATGAGATTGCAAAGTTTCTGTAAGGCTAAGGACATCGTCAAGAAAACAAAACGGCAACCAACAGAATGGGAAAAGATCTTTACCAACACCACATCAGATATAGGCCTAATATCTAAGGTGTACAAGGAACTCAAAAAGCTAGACACCAGAGAATCAAATAACCCTATTAAAAAATGGGGTACAGAGCTAAACAAATCATTTTCAGTTGAGGAACACTGAATGGCCGAGAAACATCTGAGGAAGTGCTCGACATCCTTAGCCATCAGGGAAATACAAATCAAAACAACCCTAAGATTCCACCTCACACCAGTCAGATTGGCCAAGATCCAAAACTCAGATGACAGCAGATGCTGGCGAGGCTGCGGAGAAAGAGGAACACTTCTCCACTGTTGGTGGGGTTGCAAGCTAATACAACCACTCTGGAAATCTGTCTGGCGATACCTCAGAAAATTGGATATAGTACTACCTGAAGACCCAGCTATTCCACTTCTGGGCATATACCCCAGAGACACTTTAATACACAACAAAGATATATGCACCACAATGTTCATAGCGGCTCTATTTATAATAGCCAGAAGCTGGAAGGAACCCAGATGTCCTTCAGAAGACGAATGGATACAAAAATTGTGGTACATATACACAATGGAATACTACTCAGCCACCAGAAACAATGACTTAACCAAATTCTTAAGAAAATGGCTGCATCTAGAGAACATCATCCTGAGTGAGACAACCCAGTCACAAAAGAACAGACATAATATGCAGTCACTGATAGTGGGATGCTAACCCCAGAGGCTTGCACTCCCCCAGAAACAACTCACAGACTGTATGAAGTCCAAGAAATAAAGAAAACAAAAAATATACATATATTCACAAAACAAGAAGACTTTGACTATTTCCATGTTGCGTTTTGTTTTGCATGTACTTTAAGCTTATTGCAACTAGTAGGTTTTCAATGCATACTGTCAAGCCCTTGAAAAAAATCAAGTACTGACTAAAAAACATATTCACATGGTTTTATGTAAAATTTATTTTAATGTCTGAAAAAACAGTACTGACAAAAATGTATAATTTTAAGCAAAAAATGTTTAAAATCTGTACATTTATCTTTGTTTTGCAAAATAAAGTCGTTTAAAAAAAATAAAATAAAATAAAATAACTGTTAAAAGCTTAAAAAAAATCTTGCTTTTCCTTTTATAGTGGGCATGCCTTCTCAGTCAGAATCAATTATATGTGTAAATAAAAACATTGAGTTCTATATATCTTTAGAATCTCTTAATAAAAATGCAAGACACATTTCCAATTGCAATATTGGCTATTTTTTCAGGCTTTCAAAAATTCTGAAAAAAATTATCATATCAAAGATATTTATATATATTTAATCTATAAAAAGAGAAAAAAATACCAATTTATGATGTTGACTTCAGTAACTGCCAGAGTTTAGAATTAACCAAAGGAAAATATTCACACAGCTACTGTTGGTTCTTGTCTAGTGTTATTCCATTATGTCACTGAAGTCCTTTGCAGTTTACTATAGCATCTGAATCATTTATAATTGAGAGCCTACAATTGTTTGGCCAATTTTGACCTACAAATTTTGTTGGGTTAAGTGCTAAGTCAGCCTGAGGTAAGACTTGGAAGGGGCCCAAAGGTATTTGTCAACGAGTAACACAACAAAATTCTAGAGACTCCATGGAATAATTCAATCTGCCCACTCATGCTTACCTCATGATATGGTACCAGTACATGATAATGCTAATAGGACCAAAAACCTAAGGGCAGATTGGAAATGGGACCTACAGAAAATAGTGTTTGGCCAAATATATGTTAATATGATCTCTAATAACCCAAAGATGGGCGCATAAATCAACCCTCATAATATTGTTTTACAGTATGTGGTAGTTAAGAAAAAGTCTCACAGCTGGACAAAAGTACAGAAAGTAACAAGATTTGTAGCAAACCTCTCCCCTCAAGGTTCAAGTACCTATGTGAAATCAGAGATTTCTTAAGAACAAGAAATGGTGGATGAATTTATGGAAATAAAATTTTCAGTCATAATGAGAAACACACACATATGAACTCAGAAGACAGCATGCTTAGGACCAGTACAAGCTCAAACCACACTAAATCCTAGCAAAGAGACTGAGAAGTAGAAAAAAAATTTCTATCTTTATCCAAGAAGCTATTTACAACTGATAGCTTCTTTGAGAAAGAATATCAGTTTTCTTCAATGTGGCAATACAATACTAAGCATATCAACAACATGTCAGGAAAAGCTTATGTTCAGTATTGTGTGTGTGTGTATACATACATATGTGTGTGTGTGTGTGTGTGTTGTTTAATATTTAACTATTTATGGTAATTTTGTCTTTTGATAAACTGAATTCCAAAAATAATTGTTATGTCATGTTGATCCCAATGACTGGAAAACCCATCAAAACCTAGGAAATGCAGCAGAAGGGTACTTCGAGGTCCTCATAACTGTTGTCTCTGTGTGGCTTGGCATGGGCTTTTGTTGTGTTTGGTTGTTAATTTTGTTTACACTTTCAGCTTTTATGTAGCAGTTTATCCACATTACAAGCTCTTCTAAAATAGACTTTTAAACTTTTGAATTTATAGTTTGTAATTTCATTATAAAATTTCTCCTTTCATTTTCCTCTCTCCACATTCTCACATATATCTCTCCCTGCTTTCCTTCAAATTTACAGCCCTTTGTTTTGTTAAACTAATTGTTATTTTAACATATGCATGTTAGTACCCAGTATAGAATATATATAAGTTACTCCTTGAATTTATTGACAGATAAAACCTGATTGGTCCAGTTTTGCCTATGGAAAATTCTTCTATATTTGGGTGATTGCTGTATAATAATAGTTCTAGAAGAGAAAATGAAGTGGATCCTTTCAAAATTATAAGTTGTATCATTTATCACTATACTATCAAAGGGTTTTCATTAGATTCTTCCTGGCTGTTTATTCCAGACCAAGTAAGCTAATTTCTTCACACCCTACTGATAAATTAGAAGTCAGAGATATATGAAGGGTGCACAAACTTGAATCTGTATAACCAAGAAAAGTAATTCCATTTAAATACTAATAAAGATCATTCATGTTATACATATTACATACATGTATAAATATATAACACTATATTGTTCTTTATATTTCTCAATAATACTTTTCATTAATGTTTTTGATATAGTAGTTTCAAAGCAAGACTTATACTTAACTTTGCAGATTTATAAGATTTATTATAACACAGCTTAGCTTTTATTTTTGTTGGGCACAGAGCATTTTGCTTCAGTTCTGAAGAAAAGCTATAATCAATCCATTAAACAACAGAGTTCTATACCTAAACATGATGCTATATAAACATTTTCAAAGAGAAATTCAAGAACACTTTTTTTTGCCAAACAAAATAAATCTATTATAGACATAGGAGGATAGACACATTGGCAAGCATAAGAAAACTTCACCCTTATGAATACAAATGTTTTTTCTGTGTTTCATGATGTCTCTAGCAGTTAGCAAATTTTGTCACACAGACACTATTTTTTTAATTAGATACTCTCTGTATTTATATTTGAAATAGTATCCCCTTCACCCACCTGCATCCCTCCTCCCTCCCCCACTTGTCTTCAGGAAGGTGCACTAGCTCCCAATCACCCTGCATTGAGAAAATGTGCCCTCTCTGGATCAAAGGTCTTTTCTCACATTGATGCCAGACACTGCTATTCTCCACTATATATGCAACTGGAGGCATGGGCCTCTATCCCATACAAAGCAGATAGTTTTTCCAAAAATTAAAACACCTTTATCAACTTGACAAATAAGTACTTTGTGTTTGTGTTTGGGGGTAGAGTTTATGAGATTTTGTTTGTGTACTTTGCTTTTTGATACAGTCTTACTAGTAATATAACCTTGAATCTGATGACCCTCTGGTCTCAGCTCTTGAATGCTGGGATCACAGACATGCACTATCAAATTTGTTTGATAGAACTGCTTTGAAGTTCTGTCACAATGGCCAGTGTGTTTCTATTTTATTAGTGAAGAGCGTAAATAAATTTTTACAAGAATTCAATTTCCTTGTATAAGCAAATTTTTCAAAACTATTTGTGACATTTTATTTCTTATATTTAGCCTTCTTTTTGGAAATAAAAGATATTTTTCCTTTCTAAAAACCAAAATTATACTTATTAAAGAATAGTATTTTACTGAGTGCATTTTAGACTCTCTTGAGAAAACTAGTATTTGGGAAAATATTTAATTCCCAAAATTTCACATTGTGTACAACTCATATGCTAAAATACATGTGTACTTAAGTCATAAAAGATGATAAAAATGTATATATATGCATGCATCTAAATACATAAACCCATTAAACTATCAAAGCAATCAAAATAATAATAAATGCCTTAAACAGTCAATTTTGTAAAGCTTTTTGAAAACTTCTTTTCAGTTCCTCATCACACTCACATAGTCATTATCTCCATTGAAACACACTGATCTTTGTGTTGCTGTAGATTAGTTTGTGTTTTCTAGAATATTTTAATTAATTATTTTATTTATTTACATTTCAGAGCTTGTCTCCTACTGTCCTACCATGTTCCTCATTCAATTCCCTCTTTTTTTTTTTTTTTGCATTTCTATTGGATATTTTATATATTTAAATTTTATATGTTATCCCTTTTCTGGGTTCTCCCTTCTCCCATTCCCCCTTGTCCTGCCCTATTTCTATGAGGTTGCTCCCCCCACCCACTCACCCACTTTTACCTCACCAACCTGGCATTCTCCTATCCTGGGAAAACCAGTCTTCACAAAACCAAGGACTTCTCCTCCTATTGGTGCCAGACAATGCCATCCTATGCTACATATGCAGCTGGAGCCATGGGTTCCTCATGTCTTCTATTTGGTTTGTAGTTTAGTCCCTGAGAACTCTATGGGGGTCTCTTCTTCTTAAGTCATCACTCTTCTCTGTCTTTTTCATTAGAGTTGGGTATAGCTTATTTGTGACTCATTCTATCTTTGATTCTTTCTCTGATTTGCCCCTTTGTCTTTCCATCAATTAAGCATCACTTTCAAATATAGACACTTCCTTCTACAAAGTGACTTTACTCACACCATTTGGGATTAAAAGTATGCAATAAGAGTGTCTGTTTTTCAGTCATAGCACATAGACCTAGAAGGTTTTTGGAAATGATCCTTTGCCAGACCATGCATGTTATGGATTAAAATTTCTCTACAATATTCTCTATTTCATAAATCCATAGTGGAGCCATACAGTCCTTAGAATAAATTAATCCTAACCTAACTTAACTAAAAATATGTCTGTTAAGTGGTTTTTTAATTTTCTAATTTTTTTAATAATCCAGACTTTTACCCTTCCCAGTCCACCCTCTGCCTGTTCCACATCCCGTACCACTTGTCCCACCCTGTCTTCAAGAGGATGTCCTCACCTACTCCCACCCCATCTCCACTTCCTGGTGTCTCAAGACTCTTGAGGGTTAGGTACATCTTCTCTGGTTGAGTCTGGGCCTAGCAGTCCTCTACTGTATATGTGTTGGGGACCTCTTATCAGCTGGTGTGTGCTGTCTGGTTGGTGGCTCAGTGTCTGAGAGATCTCAGGAGTCCAGGTTAGCATTCTATAGGGTCACTTTCCTCCTCAGGTTCTTCCAGCTTTTCCCTAATTCAACCACAGGGGTCACCAGCTTTTGTCCATTAGTTGGGTATAAGTATCTGCACCTGACTCTTTCAGCTGCTTATTGAGCATTTCTGAAAGTAGTCATGATAGGCCCTTATTTGTAAGCACACCATAGCATCAGTAATAGTGTCAGGCTTTGGGGCCTCCCCTTGAGCTAGATCCCAATTTGGGCCTGTCACTGCACCTCCTTTTCCTTGGGCTCCTCTCCATTTTTATCTTCCTACTCTGCTATAGGATATTAAAAGCTTTATTATTATTATTATTATTATTATTATTATTATATTGTTATTGTTGTTGTTGTTGTTATAATAATTATTATTATTAACAAACTATTTTTCTTCCACTTTTTCCCCCTTTCCTCAGTTGTCTGCAGAGCAGCTCAGGAGCACTCAGTGGTAGCTCCAGCCCACTCAGTGGCCTGCACTGTGGGAGCTGCTGGCCAGTCTCTAGTAGATGGCTGTGTACTCCAGTCTTGTGTGGAAAACTGCGAGATAGGTATAGAGGTTACCTGCATATCCTCAGACCAGTCAGCCACCTCTGCACAAACATCATGACCAAGAAGCAAGTTGGGGGCAAAGGGGATTTATTCAGCTTATACTTCCACATTGATGTTTATCACCAAAGGAAGCAGATCTTGATACCGGAACCCAAGCAGATCAGGAAGCAGAAGCTGATGCAGAGGCCATGGAGGGATGTTACTTACTGGCTTGCATATTCTGGCTTGCTCAGCCTGCTTTCTTGAAGAATGCAGGTCTACCAGCCCAGGAATGCCACCACCCACAATGGATTGGGCCTTTCCACCTTGATCACTAGTTGAGAAAGTATCTTACAGCTGAATTTCATAGAGGCATTTTCACAACTGAGGATCCTTTCTCTGTAATAAATCCACCTTGTGTCAAGTTGATACAAAACCAGCCAGTACAATCTGGTAAGTGAAGTTCGCAGGTATGAAGAGGCCAGCAATTGGAGTGCCTCCTGTGACAGCAGCAAACATCAGCACATCTTGATGGCCAGTGTTCCTGGAAGAGATGATGCTGGTGACTGGAGGGTTCTCAATGACAACAATAACAAGAGCTGCAAGCAATAGCTTCTCTCATGTCCTCTTCAGATTTATGATGTACATACCATCAGCTTTCCTTTTCTAGATGTACTGCTCCATCTGAAAGTCAAGTTTTGTGCCCCTTAAGTAGGTTCCTGAAGCAAAGAATTTGAGGACATCTTCTTCCTTTATCTGCAGGAAGTCAAGGGTTCTGGACATAGTGTAAGTTTTCCTTTTAAATTACAATGGGAACCAAGAACAACACTCATCCCCTGGGTAGTGTGGAATAGTTAACAGCTTATCTCATAACAACTTTCCTCAGTGTCATCAATTATGCTACAAATGACAAGATTTGTGTGCCATTGCATTTGAGGCTGAATAGTGTTCCATTGTGTGCTTAGGCACCTTTTTGTTTACCCATTCATCTACATAGTAATGTAGGTTGGTTCCATCCCATTGTCTCTAGTCACAATATTCAGGGAGTTCATAAGCATCTTCAACCTTTTGATCATCTTTGTTCTGTATATAAAACAGGGGCTTGCCTGGACCATGAAAAGCCTTAGGCTGATGAGAGATTAATCTTTAGTTTTCTTTGGCAGATGTACTGTATTATTTTATACCTTGGCTATAGTTTCAAAACATTCTCACCAGTAAATAAGATATCTCTTTTCTCACATCATTGTGAGCATTTGTCATTTGACCTTTTTTTGATATCAGTCTCTTTAACCAGAGTGAGTTCATATATCACTAAAGTTTGCCTTCTTGTAATAACTAGTGATGTTGAAAATGTTCATAATCTCTTAGCTCACTGAATCTCTTCTCTTGAAGAAAATTTATTCAGATCCTTTCTATTTTCAAACCAGATTTATTTTGAGTAGTATTTAAACAAGTGTTTGTGAAGTCTGTTGTAATTCAATAGGTCTGCCTTTATATGTTATGTGACCTTTTTCTTTTTTTTACAACTTTATTTTAAAAAACAAAGATAAATGTACAGATTTAAAGCATTTTTGCATAAAAGTATATAATATATTTTTGTCAGTACCTTTTTTTTTTATAGGTTTGATAGTGTGATCAAGATCCCACCAGTTATAATGAGCAAAAAGTACATGTAAAACAAGATGCAACCTGGAAATAGTCAAAGTTTCTTGGTGTGTAAAGATTTTTTTTTAACAATGAGCAGACAGTACAGGTAATACAGGATACAACCCAGAATTTGTTAACGTGTTCTTGGTGGGTAAAGATTGAGCATGACTATTTTTTTTGTTTTGTTTTCTTTTTTTCTTGGACTTCATACAGTCTGTGAGTTGTTTCTGAGGCAGTGTGAGCCTCTGGGGTTAGCTTCCCACTATCAGGGATTGCATATTATATCTGTTCTTTGGTGACAGGGTTATCTCACTCAGGATGATATTTTCTAGATGCAGCCATTTTCTTAAGAATTAGGTTAAGTCATTGTTTCTGGTGGCTGAGAAGTATTCCATTGTGTAAATGTACCGCAATTTTTGTATCCATTCATCTTCTGAAAGACATCTGGGTTCTTTCCAGCTTCTGGCTATTATAAATAGAGCCGCTATGAACATTGTGGTGCATATACCTTTGTTGTGTATTAAAGTGTCTCGGGGGTATATGCCCAGAAGTGGACTAGCTGGGACTTCAGGTAGTACTATGTCCAATTTTCTGAGTTATCGCCAGACTGATTTCCAGAGTGGGTATATTAGTTTGCAACCCCACCAACAGTGGAGAAGTATTCCTATTTCTCCACAACCTCGCCAGCATCTGTTGTCATCTGAGTTTTGGATCTTGGCCAATTAGACTGGTGTGGGGTGGAATCTCAGGGTTGTTTTGATTTGCATTTCTCTGATGGCTAAGGATGTCAAGCACTTCCTCAGATGTTTCTCAGCCATTCGATATTCCTCAACTGAAAATGTTTTGTTTAGCTCTGTACCCCATTTTTTAATAGGGTCATTTGATTCTCTGGTGTCTAGCTTTTTGAGTTCTTTGTATACCTTGGATATTAGGCCTCTATCTGATGTGGAGTTGGTAAAGATCTTTTCCCATTCTGTTGGATGCCATTTTGTTTTCTTAACAATGTCCTTAGCCTTACAGACACTTTTCAATATCATTAAGTCTCATTGGTTAATCCTTGTCTTTAGAGCTTGAACCATTGGTGTTTTGTTCAAAATATTTTCTCCTGTGCCTTTGTGTTCTATTTTCTCATCTAATAGTTTCAGTGTATCTGGTTTATGTGGAGATCTTTGATCCACTTACACTTGAGCTTTGTACAAGGAGATAAGAAAGGGTCTATTTTATTCTTTTGCATGCTGAGTGCCAGTTGAAACAGCAGTATTTGTTGAATAGGCTGTCTTTTTCAATTGAATGTTTATGGCTCCATTGTCAAAAATCAGGTGACCATATAACTGAGGGATCTTTTCTGGATCTTCTATTCTATTCCATTGATCGACATGCCTATTTCTGTACCAGTACCATGCAGTATTCAGCACAATTGCTTTGTAATATAGCTTGAGGTCAGGGATAGTGAATCCTGCAGATGTTTTTTTGTTGTTGAGGATGGATTTCGCTATTCTAGGTCATTAATTATTCCATATGAAATTGCATATTGATCTTTCCAATTCCATGAAGAAATTGGTTGGAATTTTGATGAGGATTGCATTGAATCTATAGATTGCATTTGGTAGGATAGCCATTTCTAAAATGTTGATCTTTCCAATCCATGAGGATGGAAGATCTTTCCATTTTCTGAGATCATCCTCAATTTCCTTCTTTAGAGGTTTGAAGTTCTTGTCATACAGGTCTTTCACTTGCTTAGTTAGAGTCACACCAAGATATTTCATAGATTTTGTGACTATTGGGAAGGGTACCTTTTCCCTAATTTCTTTCTTCACATGTTCATCCTTTGAATATAAGAAGGCTCCTGATTTGTTTGAGTTAATTTTATATCCAGCTACTTTGCTGAACTTATTTATTAGCTGTAGGAGTTCTCTGGTAGAATTTTTGGGGTCACTCAAGTACACTATCATTTCATCAGCAAAGAGTGATGTTTTTATCACTTCCTTTCCAATTTGTAATTCCTTGATCTCCTTTTGCTGTCTAATTGCTCCAGCCAGGATTTCTAGTGGTATGTTGAATAAGTAGGGGGAGAGTGGGCAGCATTGTCGAGTCCCTGATTTTAGTGGGATTGCTTCAAGTTACACACAATTAATTTTGATGTTGGCTGTTGGTTTGCTGTATATTGCTTTTATTTTGTTTAAGTATGGACCATGGATTCCTGTTCTTCCCAAGACTTTTAACATGAAGGTGTGTTAAATTTTGTCAAATGCTTTCTCAGCATCTAGTAAGATGATCATATGATTTTGTTCTTTGAGTTTGTTTATATGGTGGATTACATTGATGGATTTCCTTATATTAAACCATCCCTGCATTTCGGAAATGAAGCCTACTTGGTCATGATGAATGATCGTTTTGATGTGTTCTTGGATTCGGTTTGCAAGGATTTTGTTGAGTATTTTTGCATCAATGTTCATAAGTGAGATTGGTCTGAAGTTCTCTTTCCTTGTAGGGTCTTTGTGTGGTTTAGGTATGAGGGTTATTGTAGCCTCAAAAAATAGGTTAGGTATTATTCCATCTGATTTTATCTTGTGGAATTGTTTGGAGAGTATTGGTGTATATCCTCAATAAATGTATGATAAAATTCTGCATTGAACCCATCTGGACCTGGGCTTTTTTTGGTTGGGAGGCTTTTGATGACTTTTTCTATTTCTTTAGGTGTTATGGGATTATTTAGATGGTTTACTTGGTCCTGGTTTAACTTTAGGATCTTGTATCTGTCTAAGAATTCGTCCATTTCCTCCAGATTTTCCAATTTTGTAGAGTATAAGTTTTTGTAGTAGGATCTGATGATTTCTTGAATTTCCTCAGTTTCAGTTGTTATGTCTCCACCTTCCTTTCTGATTCTGTTAATTTGGATACTCTCTTTTCCCTCTAGTTAGTCTGGCTAGGGGTTTATCAATCTTGTTGTTTTTCTCAAAGAACCAACTTTAGGTTTTGTTGATTTTTTCAATGGTTCTTTTTGTTTCTATTTGGTCTATTTCTGCCCTATTTGATTATTTCTTGCCGTCTACTCTTTTTGGGTATATCTGCTTCCTTTTGTTCTAGGGCTTTTAGCTGGGCTGTCAGGTTTTTGACGTAAGCTTTCTCCAGTTTTTTTTTGGAAGCACTTAGGGCTATATTCTGTATATATCTCTTAATTCTAGTTGGTTCAAAATCTCTGCTAGTTTTCCAGTGTCCTTGTTGTTTCTGTTTCCATGATCAGTCCATTGGTGAGAGTGGGGTGTTAAAGTCTCCCACTATTATTATGTAGGGTAAAATATATTTTTTGAGCTTTAGTAGGGTGTTTTTTATGAATGTGGGTGCTTTTTTATTTGGAGGATATATGTTAAGGATTGAGAGTTCCTCCTGACAGATTTCCCTGGTAATGAGTAAAAAGTGTCCTTCCTTATCTTTTTTGATAACTTTTGGTTGGAAATTTACTTTATTCGATATTAGAATAGCCACTCCAGCTTGCTTCTTGGGGATGTTTGCTTGGAAGTTTTTTTCCCAACCTTTTACTCTGAGATAGTGTCTGTCTTTGTCTCTGAGATGAGATTCCTATATGCAGCAAAAGGCTGGATTTTGTTTATGTATCCAGTCTGATAGCCTATGTCTCTTTATTCGGGAGTTGAGTCCATTTATGTTAATAGATATCAAGGAATAGTTGTTTCTATTTCCTGCTTTTATTGCTTTTGTGGGTTGAGTTGTGTCTGTGTCTTTTTCTTCTTTTGGTTTTCTCGTTTAGGGGTTTTCTTGTTTTTACTATGCTGTATTTTCCTTCATTGTATTGGGTTTTCCACCTATAATTCATTGTAGTGCTGGGTTTGTGGTCCGATATTGTGTAAATTTTGATTTGTCTTGAAATATTTTCATCTCTCCATCTATGGTGATTGATAGTTTTGCTGGGTATAGCAGCTTGGGTTGGCACTTGTGCTCTCTTAGGGTGTGCATGATGTGTGTCCAGGCTCTTCTAGCTTTCATAGTCTCTGTTGAAAAATCAGGTGTGATTCTGTTTGGTCTGCCTTTATATGTTACCTGACCTTTTCCCCTTACTGCTTTTAGTGTTCTTTCTTTCTTTTGGCACTTAGAGTTTTGACTCTTAAGTGTTGGGAGGTATTTCTTTTCTGGTCCAACCTATTTGGAGTTCTGAAGGCTTCTTTTATGCTCATGGTCATCTCATTCTTGTGTGTAGGTAAGTTTTCTTCTACTATTTTGTTGAAGATATTTACTGTCCCTCTTAGTTGATACTCTTCTTCCTCTTCTATTCCTATTATCCTTAGGTTCGGTCTTCTTATTGTGTCCTGGATTTCCTGGACATTTTGGGTTAGGAGCTTTTTGGATTTTGCATCTTCTCTGGCTGTTTTGTCTATGTTTACAATGTTGTCTTCTGCCCCCAAGATTCTCTCTTCCATCTCTTGTAGTCTATTGGAAATGCTTGCTTCTGTGACTCCTGATTTTTTTTTTTTAGGTGTTATACCTCTAGGGTTATCTCTTTTAGTGTTTTCTTTTTTGTGTCAATTTCCGTTTTAAATCCCTCTTCCATTCTTTCATCCCTTTGGTTCTGTTTTCCTCTAGTTCTTTGAGTTTTTTGAGTGTTTTTCTTGTTTCCTCTTTAAAAGCTTCTGATTCTTTTTGCTTTTCCTCCCGTTCTTGTTTAAGTATCTCTATCAGCATCTTGAGGTATGATATCAGGTCTGCGTCTTCTTTTTCTGGAGTGTTTGGCATTCCAATGTTTGCTGTTATGGGAGAGCTGGGTTCTGGTATTGCCAGGTTGTCTTGGTTTCCTTGGGACATACTCTTTCGCTTTCCTCTTGCCATCTTGTTGTCAGTGATATGTTCTTGCCTTTCTCTTGTATCTGGTCTGTGTCCCTGGATCTCCAATGGTCCAGGTGTCAATTTGGCCGAGCCATGTTCTGTGCCCTGATGTCGCCGCAGGGTCGAAACAGAAGTTCCAAAGTTGTGTTCCTGGTCCCTGGATCAGGCAGGACAGGAGGTGTGCTCCCTGGCTGCCCAGATCTTTTACTCACCAGTCTTTAAACTTTTAGGAGCTGCTGGTAGGTTGTGGCCTATGGGTCACATTCTGTTCTGTGCCCTGAAGTCGCCACTGGGTGGAAACCGAAGTTCCAAAGTTGTGTTCCTGGTCCCAGTCTTTAAACTTTTAGGAGCTCTTCTTTTTTTAAGTTATCTTTTATTATTATACTTATTATCTGTGGTGGTCTGAATAGGAATGGCTTTTATAGGTATATATATATTTGAATGTTTGGTCCGTGGGGAGTGGCATTATTTAAAAGGGATAAGGCAGTATGGCCTTATGGAGTAGTTGTGGCACTGTTGGAGGAAGTGTGTCACTGGGAATAGGCTTTGGGGATTCAAAAGACTAAGTCAGGTGCAGTTCCCATTGATTTGGATGTAGAATTCTTGATTTCTTCTTCTGTGCCATGTCTTACTGTGTGCTTTCATGCTTCCTTCAATGCTCATACTGGACTAAATCTCTGAAATGTTCTCATGCCCCAATTAAATGCTTTCCTTTAGAAGATCTGCCATATTGTCCCTTCGTAGTAATATAACACTGATAAAAGACATTATAAATGCCTGACCCCATTCTGAAAATTCAGATTTATCAGGTGTGGGTAAGTCTGTGCATGTGGCATAGAAGTCCTTTTCATCAGTCACATGTTTAAGACAGGAATACAGCCAAGGACTACTGCCTGGTGGAAGGTGTTAAATTTACATTCACATCCACATTTAGTGAGCTCTTTGAGCGACTTGCTTCAGCAGTTCTCTGTAAACTTGGGACTGTAGCATCAGGAAGTGACAGTTTCTCAAGAGAGGATTCAATGAAAGCTGTCAGGTCCCAAATCCATAATCATCATATATGGCCAGCACACAAACACCAACATTTTATTAGTGAGTCATAGGTTGTCAAATCAAATCTGAAAATGAGACATCATTTCTTTAGAGATTAAAGAAAATAATCAGAATTGCCATTATTTTGATGGTGTTCACACTACCACAATGCTCAGTTTTGAGAGTTCATGATTATCAAATACCAGGACAATTTACAGGGCACACGGGAATCATTCTGGAGGTGATTTCAATCTCCTTACCACTTCTGAATCAATATTCAGATAAGCTTTGACTTCATCACTTTCAGGCTGAGAAAGGACAACTGGCTGACCCATATCTGATGCCTCCTTTAAGTTGAGGTATAAGGGAATGTCTCCTAGAACATCAAGATCAAGGTCTGTGCTAGTTTTCTTGCACCATTAGCACCCAAAATATAAGTTTTATATTTACATTTTGGACAATGAAAGAGACTCATGTTTTGGACAAGACCAAAAACAGGCACATCGACTTATAAAACATCTCTGCAACCTTGTGTGCATCCATTAGTGTAATGTACTGAAGCATGGAGACAATCACAGTGCCTGAAATGGGAATATTTTGTGAAACTGATAACTGCATATCTCCTGTTCCCAGAGGCATGTCAACAACTTAATAATCCAGTTGGCCCCAATCAGCCTGTCTTAATAGTTTCTCAATGGCTGACATTACTCCAAACAAGTGGTGTAGTCTCTTCAACCAAAAAGCCCATTGACAAACAAGTAATACCATAATTCAAAAGAGGCCTCATTAGGCAATTTGGCAATAACTCTGGATTTCCTTTCAGATTCATCTTCTTTGGAATGCAAGGACCATATACATCCACATCTAACAAGCCAAGTGCCTTTGATGAATCATTTGCTGTCAGTACAAGAGCAAGGTTCACTGCAGTGGTAGATTTTCCAGCACCACTCTTTCCAGAGGTCTCAACAATGACTTCATTAATACCTTCTATAGGCTTCTGCTTAGGAAGTCCTTGGTCCATGATTTGTGTTCTATTTTGTTTCAATGCCTTACCCTCAGTACCTGACATCTGTTGACCAAAACCCAAAGCTTGGTACCCCAAGGGCAGGAAAGCAACGCCCACCAACACCCTGGAGTGACACCCTGCCAAAAAGCAACAAACATGGAGGGAAGCACTGGATCTTTTTCCCTTACTCCTTTAAATATTCTTTCTTTGTTTTGTACATTTGGTGTTTTGATTATTATGTTACGGGAAGAATTTTTTTCTTTCTTGTCAATTTTATTTGGAGTTCTGTAAACTTCTTGTATGTTCATAAAAATCTCTTTAAGTTAGGTAAGTTTTCTTCAATAATTTTTTTGAAGATATTTACTGGCCCTTTAAGTTGGGAGTCTTTGCTCTTTTTTACAGGTTTGATCTTCTTATTGTGCCCTAGATTTTCTGGATGCATTGTTTTAGGAGCTTTTTGTATTTTCTTTGTCTGTTGTTTATGACTTCTATGCTATCTTTTGTGACTGAGATTGTCTTTTTTATCTTTTTGTAAAAAATTAGATATGTTCTGTACTTACATTTGAAATGTTATCCCCTTCACTTACCCAGGTCCCTACCACCGTCTGGCTCTACTTGTCTTCAAGAAAGTGCACTAGCTCCCAATCACCCTCTCCACCTCAGTGCTTTTGACATTCCCCTACATTGGAAAACATGCCCTCAGTCTACCAAGGGTCTTTTCTTACATTGATGCCAGACATTGCTCTTTTTCACTACATTTGCAACTGGAGCCATGGGACTCTTAATGTGTGCTTGATGGTTGGTGATCTAATCCTTGGGAGCTGTGGAGAACATGATTGTTTGAAAAACTTGTTCTTCACATGAGACCTCAACCCCCTTCAGCATCTTTATCCCCCAACCCCACCCCAGCACCCACACCAGTGTCCCCATACACCGTCTGATGATTAGCTTCAAGCATGCTCAGCTGCTTGATTCTAGCAGAACCACTGAGGAGGCACCCCTATCTGGTTCCTGCCAGCAAGCACTTCCAAGCATCAGCTATAGTGCTTATGTCCAGTGGCTGCACATGGGGTAGATACCCAAGTGAGGCAATCTCTGAAATATAGCCTCTTCAATCCCTGCTCTTTCACTTAATCCTGTAGCTCCTCCTGTGAGTGTATTGTTCTCCATTCTATAAAGGACTAAAGCTTCACAATTTTGGCCTTCCTTCTTTTTGCGCTTCCTCAGGTCTGTGAATTATTTCTTGGGTATTCAGAACTCTCAGTATATTTGTAGTTTTGTAGATTACTTGTATGTTCATGGTCATCTCATTCTTAAGGTTAGGGAAATTTTTTTCTCTGATTTTGTTGAAGATATTTACTGTGCCTTTTAGTTGGTGTTCTTTGCCCTCTTCTACACCTATTATCCTTAAGTTTAGTTTTCTCATTGTGTCCTGGATATGCTAGAAACTTTGGGTTAGGAGGTTTTTGGATTTTGCATTTTCTCTATGTTTTATCTATGTTTTCTATGGTGTCTTTGGCTCCTGAGATCCTCTCTTCAATCTCTTGTCTGTAATTGATGGTTGCATCTATGAATCCTGATTTCTTTTTTTTTTTTACAAGTTCAAAATAAATTCATTTTTGCTTTTTTTTTTTGAAAATCTTTACTTTAAAAAACAAAGATAAATGTACAAATTTTAAAGAGTTTTGCATAAAAATATACGAATACATTTCTGTCAATGTTTGGCTTTTTTTTCCAAAGGTTTGATAGTGTGCATTAAGGTCTTACTAGTTACAATGAGCATAAAGTACATGTAAAACAGGATGTAACCCAGAATTAGTCAATGATTTCTTGGTGTATAAGGATTGAGAATAATGATTCTTTTTCTTTTCTTTTCTTTCTTTTTTTTTCTTGAGCTTTATACAGTCTGTGAGTTGTTTCTGGAGTGTTCAGTGCTTTCTGGGGTTAGTATCCCATTATCAGTGACAGCATATTATGTCTGTTCTTTTGTGACTGGGTTATCTCACTCAGGATGATATTTTCTAGATGCAGCCATTTTCTTAAGAATTTAGTTAAGTCATTGATTTTCATAGGTGAGTAGTACTCCATTGTGTAAATGTACCACAATTTTTGTATCCATTCACCTTCTGAAGGACATCTGGGTTCTTTTTAACTTCTGGTTATTATAAATAGAGCTGCTATGAACTTTGTGGTGCATATATCTTTGTTGTGTACTAAAGTGTCTCTGGGGTATATGCCCAGAAGTAGAATAGCTGGGTCTTCAGGTAGTACTATGTCCAATTTTCTGAGGTATCGCCAGACAGATTTCCAGAGTGATTGTATCAGTTTGCAACCCCACCAACAGTGGAAAAGTGTTCCTCTTTCTCCGCAACCTCGCCAGCATCTGTTGTCATCTTAGTTTTGGATCTTGGCCAATATGACTGGTGTGAGGTGGAATCTCAGGGTTGTTTTGATTTGCATTTCCCTGATGGCTAAGGATGTTGAGCACTTCCTCAGATATTTCTCAATCATCCAATAGTCCTCAGCTGAGAACATTTTGTTTAGCTCTGTACCCCATTTTTAATAGGGTTATTTGATTCTTTGGTGTCTAGCTTTTTGAGTTCTTTTGATACCTTGGATATTAGGCCTCTATCTGATGTGGAGTTGGTAAAGATCTTTTCCCATTCTGTTGGCTGCCATTTTGTTTTCTTGACAATGTCCTTGGCCTTACAGAATCTTTGTAATCTCATTAAGTCCCATTTGTTAATCTTTGTCCTTAGAGCTTGAGCCAGTGGTGTTTTGTTCAGAAAATTTTCTCCTGTGCCTATGTGTTCTAAGGTTTTCTTTACTTTCTCATCTAATAGTTTCAGTGTATCTGGTTTAATGTGGAGACCTTTAATCCACTTACACTTGAGCTATGTACAAGGAGATAAGAAAGGGTCTATTTTCATTCTTTTGCATGTTGAGTGCCAGTTGGACCAGCACTATTTGTTGAATAGGCTGTCCTTTTTCTATTGAATGTTTACAGCTCCTTTGTCAAAAATCAGGTGACTATATACATGAGGGCTCATTTCTGGATGTTCTATTCTATTCCATTGATCCACATGCCCATTTCTGTACCAGTACCATGCACTTTTCAGGAAAATTGCTTTGTAATATAGCTTGAGGTCAGGGATCGTGATTCCTGCTGATGTTTTCTTGTTGTTGAGGATGGATTTCACTATTCTAGGTCTTTTGTTATTCCATATGAAATTCTTTTTTTTTCAGTTTTTTAAACGATTTTATTTTGCAAAACAAAGATAGATGTAAAGATTTTAAATATTTTTTGCTTAAAATTATACATTTTTGTCAGTACTGTTTTTTCAGACATTAAAATAAATTTTACATAAAACCATGTGAATATGTTTTTTTACTCAGTACTTGATTTTTTTCAAGGGCTTGACAGTATGCATTGAAAACGTATTAGTTGTAATAAGAGTAAAGTACATGCAAAGCATAATGCAACATGGAAATAGTCAAAGTCTTCTTGTTTTGTGAATATATGTATAGTTTTTGTTTTCTTTATTTCTTGGACTTCATACAGTCTGTGAGTTGTTTCTGGGGCAGTGCAAGCCTCTGGGGTTAGCATCCCACTATCAGTGACTGCATATTATGTCTGTTCTTTTGTGACTGGGTTATCTCACTCAGGATGATCTTCTCTAGATGGAGCCATTTTCTTAAGAATTTGGTTAACTCATTGTTTCTGGTGGCTGAGTATTATTCCATTGTGTATATGTACCACAATTTTTGTATCCATTCGTCTTCTGAAGGACATCTGGGTTCCTTCCAGCTTCTGGCTATTATAAATAGAGCCGCTATGAACATTGTGGTGCATATATCTTTGTTGTGTATTAAAGTGTCTCTGGGGTATATGCCCAGAAGTGGAATAGCTGGGTCTTCAGGTAGTACTATATCCAATTTTCTAAGGTATCGCCAGACAGATTTCCAGAGTGGTTGTATTAGCTTGCAACCCCACCAACAGTGGAGAAGTGTTCCTATTTCTCCACAGCCTCGCCAGCATCTGCTGTCATCTGAGTTTTGGATCTTGGCCAATCTGACTGGTGTGAGGTGGAATCTTAGGGTTGTTTTGATTTGCATTTCCCTGATGGCTAAGGATGTCGAGCACTTCCTCAGATGTTTTTCGGCCATTCGGTGTTCCTCAACTGAAAAAGATTTGTTTAGCTCTGTACCCCATTTTTTAATAGGGTTATTTGATTCTCTGGTGTCGAGCTTTTTGAGTTCCTTGTACACCTTAGATATTAGGCCTATATCTGATGTGGTGTTGGTAAAGATCTTTTCCCATTCTGTTGGTTGCCGTTTTGTTTTCTTGACGATGTCCTTAGCCTTACAGAAACTTTGCAATCTCATTAAGTCCCATTTGTTAATCTTTGACCTTAGAGCTTGAGCCATTGGTGTTTTGTTCAGGAAATTTTCTCCTGTGCCTATGTGTTCTAAGGTTTTCCCTACTTTCTCATCTAATAGTTCCAGTGTATCTGGTTTAATGTGGAGATCTTTGATCCACTTACACTTGATCTTTGTACAAGGAGATAAGAACGGGTCTATTTTCATTCTTTTGCATGTTGAGTGCCAGTTGGACCAGCACCATTTGTTGAATAGGCTGTCCTTTTTCCACTGAATGTTTACTGCTCCTTTGTCAAAAATCAGGTGACCATATACATGAGGGCTCCTTTCTGGATCACCTATTCTATTCCATTGATCCACTTGCCTATTTCTGTACCAGTACCATGCAGTTTTCAGCACAATTGCCTTGTAATATAGCTTGAGGTCAGGGATAGTGATTCCCGCAGATGTTTTTTTGTTGTTGAGGATGGATTTCGCTATTCTAGGTCTTTTGTTATTCCATATGAAATTGCACATTGATCTTTCCAATTCCATGAAGAACTGGGTTGGAATTTTGATGGGGATTGCATTGAATCTGTAGATTGCTTTTGGTAGGATGGCCATTTTTAAGATGTTGAAATTTCCAATCCATGAGCATGGGAAATCTTTCCATTTTCTGAGATCCTCCTCAATTTCTTTCTTTAGAGGTTTGAAGTTCTTGTCATACAGGTCTTTCACTTCCTTAGTTAGAGTCACACCAAGGTATTTCATAGTTTTTGTAACTATTGTGAAGGTTACCTTTTCCCTAATTTCTTTCTCCACATGTTTGTCCTTTGAGTATAGGAAGGCTACTGATTTGTTTGAGTTAATTTTGTATCCGGCCACTTTGCTGAACTTTTTTATCAGCTGTAGGAGTTCTCTGGTAGAATTTTTGGGGTCACTCAAGTACACTATCATGTCATCGGCAAAGAGTGATGTTTTTATCTCTTCCTTTTTGATTTGTATCCCCTTGATCTCTTTTGCTGTCTAATTGCTCCAGCCAGGACTTCCAGTACTATGTTGAATAGGTAGGGGGAGAGTGGGCAGCCTTGTAGAGTCCTTTGATTTAGTGGGATAGCTTTGAAAGACCTCCGAAGGAAGACCCTCACTCTAATCTCAGGAGAGGCGCGCACCCAGCGAGGCACCGAGACCAGACTTGCTGCAATGGCATGAGGAAGTTTATTGAAAGTGAAAGAGTGAGATCTCAGGCCAGCATGCTGGGGTCGAGACTCATTCACCACGCAGGGGTAGAGAAGTTCGACAACGGCCTGAACTTGTAACGGGCTTATAAAGGCAAAAACCACAAAAGAGGGAGACAGAGGGAATGAGGAATTTCAAAGCGGGCAATGAGGAAATTCAAAGGGGAAGAATCATACATTTTTCATCAGTACATCCCCAGGCACACCTAGGACGTAGAAACATTCCACAGAGGTTGTCTGGACCTTCTGCAGTTATTTTAGAAACTCAAATCTCAAGAAAGTGGGATTTCCTGGGTGTGATTTCCTGGGAGCGATTTCCTGCAGAGGAAATCCCTAGGGCAAGGAATCAGTGTCCTTTGACAACCTTTTACTCTTCATTCCCCCGTTTTTCTTTTTATAAAAAGCTCTAATCTTAGAGCGATCCCTCAGCTTCTTGTAATATCTGGTATTGTTGTCTTAGGACCATTACCTGTACAGCACTCACCCTTTCTTTTATAAGAGTCACCAGTCTATTGAGGATGCATGGCCCAAAGGTTAGGATTAGCATTATAGCTTCATAGCTGAGCTATTCCTTCATAGTAAGGGGGATTGGAAGCAGAACACAGCCAGCAGGACTGAGTAGCGGCAGGGTTAGTGCGGTTTAAAACAACAAATGCACTATCAAGCAGATTGAACAGGCAGTTCTCAGTTCTCATAGGGAGATAGGAGGGTGTGGTCAAAAGGGGATAGGAGTCCTCCTTTGGTGACAGAGTGAGACGAGGAGGTCTCTCTGGCCTGGGTACAGGGTTATCAAGCACTGAATTGGGGCCTACGGGTCGTGTGGGCGGACTCTCTATCTTTATTTTAATAACAAAAACGAATCCAGGGTCCCCTCTGCCAGTATAGACTCTCCATCCCCAACGGTTTCCTCTTACCCACTGACGATCTTGTTTTTCCTGTGGGGTGAAGCTGATATTTAGAGGGTTACAATAACTGTCTTTGCACAGTCCCTGAGGGCTACCTGAGCTTTCAGAGGCACACCCAGTCCTATAAGCCGGGTATTTGGATGGATCTCTTTCCCCATTTTCTGGCTACCCTGGCCTACGACCCTTTTTAACTTCCCAAGCAGAGGAAAAGTTCCAGTAGGCTTCTCCCGTGGTCTCACATCCATTTACTACAAAAATAGTCTGAGGCCCCTCCACACCGTCTCTTTATTTCCCTGGTGTGTCCCTGTCCGGGGCAGACATAGAAGTCTGCTGCCTGAAGGTTGGCTCGGAAAAACTGTCCTGAACACCCCAATGTGCTCCCTATGCCATGAGGGACACACTGTTCTTCTGGGGGTGGCTTTTCTAAACTGGTATAACTGGAAAGATCCCAGGCCATAGAGCCAGCTGCTAACTTACAGACATCGGGTTCAAGATCAGGCCACCAAGTCCAAGGGGGGTGCACTGCGGTTGTTGACCACAGGACGTCACCCACTTTATTAAGCACTTCCCAGGTTAATTTTTGAGGGGAATGGGGGTTATTACCCAAAGTTGAGGCTACGACGAAGGTGCAGCTTAAGAGAATTGTCACCAGCTGCCACTGTACCCAAGCAGCAATCCCGTTGACCTTGACTGCCGAGGGGGTAGTCAACAGCACCAGGTAGGGTCCCTTCCACCGGGGCTCAAGCGTGCCAGCGCGATGTCGTCTGACCAGGACTGAGTCTCTGACCTGGAACCTGTGGGGCACCGCAGTGGTTCCTGGAGTGTAGGCTTCTTTGATTCGACTCAAGATCTGTGTTTTAATAACTTCTAAGGCCTTTAAGTGGGTAAATAGAACAGAGGAGGAATAACTTCTAAGGCCTTTAAGTGGGCAAATAGAGCAGAGGAGGAGGGGGAGTTAGTGCCAGGATCCAATATCCCGCATGACTCAGTTAAGGGGGGCAGTCCCCCATGTAGGATTTCATAAGGGGTAAGGCCGAAAAGCCCCTGCGAGTTTCAGACTCTAAGAAGCGCAAAGGGGAGGAGGGTCACCCAGTCTTTACCGCCGGTCTCAATAGCTAATTTAGTAAGGGTCTCTTTTAGAGTTCTATTCATTCTTTCTACCTGTCCTGAGCTCTGGGGTCTGTAAGCACAATGTAATTTCCAATTAGTCCCCAATAAACAAGCTAATATCTAACTTACCTGGGCAACACAGATGGCCCATTGTCTGATCCAATTACCTTAGGGGTGCCAAATCTAGGGAAGATCTCTTCTGGAATCTTCTTAGCTATGACTGCTGCTGCCATTCCTCTCTTTGTGGGGAGGCTTTTACCTGCCCAGAAAATGTATCTCTAAAGACTAATAGATACTTATATCTATATCTTCTTGGCTCAGTTCTGTAAAATCCACTTCTCAGTAAACCTCAGGTCTATCTTCTCTCCTCCCGGCCTTCTACATACATTTGCTTTCTAACATGGCACACAGTTATCTACTCAAATCTGGCACAAAAGAATTTGACCTCAAGACAGCCTTTACAAGTTTGTCTGCCTCTAGATGAGTCCATTGATGCATTCTCTTCAAGTCCAGTGCTGTACACCAGGTCCTGGATAGGGCAATGAGCTCAACAGGTTATAGGGGTTAAGTACTGTGAGGTGGAGTTCTGCCACCAATTTGTTTACCTCTCAGAGATCTTGAACTGTCCAGCAGTCGTTGGTTCCATGTTTCCGCACCAGTAGGAGAGGCACACTTCAGGATGATGGACACATACAAAGTTGTTGGAGTAGCCGAATGATGAGTGTCTTGATCCCATCTCATGCCTCCTTTGATGTGGGGTACTAACGCACCATTAGCCTGGACTTTCAGCTCCATATGGGCAGGGGCTGGTTCATAGCCTCTCTCATTCCTGCAGTCTCCGCCCAGGCCTGTGGATATGCCTGCAGCCACCAGTCCATCTGATCTGAGGCAGGCTGTTTAGATTTGGTACTTGTCCTCCAACTGGATGGTTAGAACCTGCACAGGCTCCCCTTCTGGACTTCTAACCTGTGGTCCATCAGAGTAGAAGTGAATCTGTGCCCCATCTTAGTCAGGAGGTCTCTCCCCAACAGGGTGCAGGGACAGTCTGGCATTACAATGAATAAGTGGGATACCCGGCCCACTCCGAGATCCACAGATCTTCGGGTAGTCCATAAATATTTAAAACTTTGGAGCCACATGTCCAGGGCTTCTGTTGCTGGTGTCCCCCTTTTTTTCTTGTTGGGGCAATTCTTGTCTCAGTGGCCTTCTTCTTTATAGTAAGCACATTGACCTTTGTCAAGAGGCTCCTTCCTAGTGCCAGACTTGATTCCTAACTCCCTGGCCCTTCACTACTGTGGCCAAAATCCTACAAATTTCTTTTTTGTCTACTACCCTCCAGTCCTCTTTTTCCTCTGCCTTCTGCTTCTCTCTTTCTCGCTTCTCTTCCTCAGTCTCCTCCTTATGAAACACTTTCTCTGATTCCTTCACCAAATCCTGCAAGGTATAGTTTTGGAACCCCTCTAGCCATTGTAACTTTCTCTTAATATCTGATGCTGACTGCTGTATAAAGGCCATAGCCACCTCTGCCTGCTGACCCTCAGAGGTTGAGTCAAGGTATAACCCCTGTCAAGAAACACAGACAGTTCAACAGGTCCCTGAAGAACCTCTCTTACCTTAGCCAAATTCGTGGGTCACCTTGCGGCTCCCTTGAGACCTGCCACTAGAGCCGGGCGGTGGACCGTGAGACGCTCCTTACCTTCCTTCTGCAGAGTTGTGATCCTAGTCAGGGTGGATCAAGGGAAAAGCTGCATCTATAAGATTAGGGAGATTGGTGGGGGTCCCATCTGGTCCTGAAACATTTTTTCTAGCTTTCAGGAGGATCCTCTCCCTCTCTTCCGTAGTAAAGGGGACCTGCAAAAGCTGCTGGCAGTTGTCCCAAGTGGGCTGATGAGAAAACATCAGGGACTCAAGGAGTCCCGTCAGGCCCGAGGAGTTCTCTGAAAAAGAGGGGTGGTTATTTTTCTAGTTATACATATCGGCTGATGAAAACAGCCAATACTGTAGCGGGACTAGTTCTCCCGGAGCTGGGGCGGGTCCATAAGCCCGTAATGGTAGGGCAATAGCAGAGCCAAGCCCCGCGCCATTTCCCTCTGGGCTTCGACCCCGGGGGCCTCGGGTCCCAGCCACTGGTCCTGTTTCAGAGGTCGTCTGGGAGTCAGTGGGAGTCGGCGCCTGTGGGGGACTTGCATGAGAAGCCGGTTGAGGGTATGGGGGTGGAGGGTTGTCGAGGAGAAGAAAACCATCATCAATTTCAGGATAGATCTGCGTGGGGGCCGATGGAGCAGGTGCCGGCTTGTCTGGAGGAGGTACTTTTGGTTTCTTGGCCACGGCCACCGTTGCCGTTTCTGCCCCCCGCTGTCCAGGGTCTCACCCAGGATGTCGGGTTTTGGACCAGGTTCTCCCACACGGTGATGTATGGAACCTGATCGGGGTGTCCTCCTGAAGCCTGAAAAACAATTCGCTTAACAGCAGAGATGAGAGATAGATTAAAAGTTCCCTCCGAAGGCCATCCTATGCCAAAACTCGGCCATTCGAAGGAGCAGAAAGTCTGCCACGGTCCTTTCCTAACTTCAACAGAAAGATTATTGGCCCTTGTCTTAACATCCGTCCAATGGTTGAAAGTCAGTGTTAGTGGGGTCCTCACAGTGTGGCCCATTTCTAGTTCTGACACACACACAAAAAACACTCACAGATACTACAAAACAGAGAGACAAAGTCAGTCGCCGACCTCGAGTCGACCCGAAATCCTGAAAAGAGCCAGATGGCCCAGAATTGGCCCTCTGACACAGATCGTCAAGGAGAAAAACTGATCTCCTGACTTTTCCCGCGGGGGTCCACCAGGCGTCCCTGGTCCTCCCCCTGTCCTCCTGGGACATCTCCCAGGGCGAGCAAACGGCGGACACCCGGATATGTCTATCCCCGTCCACTCTGCTCCTCCCTTGGAAGAGCAGACTCGGTTAGAGTGTTTGCGAATACAGAACTGCGATCGCACCAGACCTCTGAACAATCCACAAACACAGAATCACAATCTGGACAATCCACAAACACAGAATCACGATCTACAAACACAGAGTCACAACAGGACAACAAGGAAAGAAAGGAAAGAAAATCCTTACCTCCAAGTAGGTCTAGGGCCCCTGGGTGGTCGCGCAAATCCAGGATGAGCCCCCAAATAAAAGACCTCCAAAGGGAGACCCTCACTCAAATCTCAGGAGAGGCGCGCACCCAGCGAGGCACCGAGACCAGACTTGCTGCAATCACATGAGGAAGTTTATTGAAAGTGAAAGCGTGAGATCTCAGGCCAGCATGCTGGGGTTGAGACTCATACACCACGCAGGGGTAGAAAAGTTCGACAACGGCCTGAACTTGTAACAGGCTTATAAAGGCAAAAACCACAAAAGAGGGAGACAGGGGGAATGAGGAAATTCAAAGCGGGCAATGAGGAAATTCAAAGGGGAAGAATCATACATTTTTTATCAGTACATCCCCAGGCACACCTAGGGCGTAGAAACATTCCACAGAGGTCGTCTGGACCTTCTGCAGTTATTTTAGGAACTCAAATCTCAAGAAAGTGGGATTTTTCTGGGTGGGATTTCCTGGGAGCAATTTCCTGCAGAGGAAATCCCTAGGGCAAGGAATCAGTGTCCTTTGACAACCTTTTACTCTTCAGCTTCAAGTTTCCCACTATTAAGTTTGATGTTGGCTGTTTGCTGTATATTGCTTTTATTATGTTTAGGTATGGACCTTGCATTCCTCTTCTTTCCAAGACTTATAACATGAAGGGGTGTTAAATTTTGTCAAATGCTTTCTCAGCATCTAGTGAGATGACCATGTGATTTTGTTCTTTGAGTTTGTTTATATGCTGGATTACATTGATGGATTTCCTTATATTGAATCATCCCTGCATCCCAGAGATGAAGCCTACTTGGTCATGGTGAATGATCATTGTGATATGTTCTTGGATTCGGTATGCAAGGATTTTGTTGAGTATTTTTGCATCAATGTTCATAAGTGATATTGGTCTGAAGTTCGGTTTCCTTGTAGGGTCTTTGTGTGGTTAAGGTACAAGGGTTGTTTTTGCCTCAAAATATGAGTTGGGTAGTAGTCCATCTGATTCTATCTTGTGGAATATTTTGTAGAATATTGGCGTTATGTCCGCAATAAATGTCTGATGAAATTCTGCATTGAACCCATCTGGACCTGGGCTTTTTTTGGTTGGGAGGCTTTTGATGATTTTTTCTATTTCATTAGGTGATATGGGATTATTTAGATGGTTTACTTGGTCCTGGTTCAACTTTAGTTTCTTATATCTCTCTAGAAATTCATCCATTTCCTCCAAATTTTCCAACGTTGTGGAGTATAGGCTTTTGTAATAGGATCTGATCATTTCATGAGTTTCCTCAGTTTCAGTTGTTATGTCTCCACTGTCCTTTCTGATTTTGTTAATTTGTATACTCTCTCTTTGCCCTCTAGTTAGTCTGGCTAGGGCTTAACCAATCTTGTTGATTTTCTCAAAGAACCAGCTCTTGGTATTGTTGATTCATTCGATGGTTCTATTTGTTTCTATTTGGTCTATTTCTGCTCTAATTTTGATGATTTCTTGCCATCTATTCCTCTTGGGTGTATCTGCTTCCTTTTGTTCTAGAGCTTTTAGCTGTGCTGTCAAGTTGCTGAGGTATACTTTCTTCAGGATTTTTTTTTTTTTTTTTTTTTGGAAGCAGTCAGGGCTATGAGTTTACTCTCAGTACTGCTTTCATTGCATCCCGTAGGTTTGGGTATGTTGTGTTTTCGTTTTCATTGAATTCTAGAAAATCCTTAATTTCTTTCTTTATTTCTTCCTTTACCCTGCTATTGTTTAACAGAGCATTGTTGAGTTTCCATGTGTATGTGGGCTTTTTGTTGTCTTTGTTGTTTTTAAAGACCAGCCTTAGACCATGGTGATCTGAGAGGATGCATGGGAGTATTTCAATTTTCTTATATCAATTGAGGCTCATTCTGTGGACAATTATGTGGTTAATTTTTGAGAAGGTGCCATGAGGTACTGAGAAGAAGGTTTATCCTTTTATTTTAGGATGATATGTTCTGTAGATACCTACTAATTCCAGTTGGTTCATAGTCTTGCTAGTGTTACAGTGTCTTGTTCAGTTTCTGTTTCAATAATGTATCCATTGGTGAGAGTGGGGTATTGAAGTCTCCCACTATTATTGTGTGTGGTGAAATGTATTTTTTGAGCTTTAGTAGGGTTTCTTTTAAGAATGTGGGTGCTTTTGTATTTGGAGCATATATGTTAAGGATTGAGATTTTTTCCTGACAGATTTCCCCTGTAATGAGTAAAAAGTTTCCTTCCTAATCTATTTTGATAACTTTTGGTTAAATATCTACTTTATTCTGTATTAGAATGGTCACTCTAGCTTGCTTCTTGGGGTCATTTGCTTGGAAGCTTTGGTCTTCTCATTGTGTCCTGGATTTCTAGGACATTTTGGTTTAGGAGCGTTTTGTTTTTTGCATCTTCTCTGGCTGTTTTGTCTTTGTTTACCATGTTGTCTTCTGCCCCCGAGATTCTCTCTTCCATCTCTTGTAGTCTATTGGAAATGCTTGCTTCTGTGACTCCTGATTTCTTTCTTAGGTGTTCTACCTCTAGGGTTATCTCTTTTAGTGTTTTCTTTATTGTGTCAATTTTCGTTTTAAATTCCCTCTTCCATTCCTTCATCTCTTTGGTTCTGTTTTCCTCTAGTTCTTTGAGTTCTTTGAGTGATCTTCTTGTTTCCTCTTTAAAAGCTTCTGATTCTTTTTTCTTTTCCTCCCGTTCTTTTTTAAGTATCTCTATCAGCATCTTGAGGTATTATTTCAGGTCTGAGTCTTCTTTTTCTGGAGTGTTTGGCATTCCAATGCTTGCTGTTATGGGAGAGCTGGGTTCTGGTGTTGCCAGGTTTTCTTGGTTTCCTTGGGATACACTCTTTCGCTTTCCTCTTGCCATCTTGTTGTCAGTGATATGTTCTTGCCTTTCCCTTGTATCTGGTCTGTTTCCCTGGATCTCTACTTGTCCAGGTGTCAGATGGGCAGAGCCCTGTTCTGAGCCCAAAAGTTGCAGGATTGAAACAGAGGTTCCAATGCTGTGTCCTTTGTCCCTGGATCAGGTAGGTGAGGGGCGCACTTTCTTTGTGCACTCCGCAGAGATCTCTCTGCCCCCTGGCTGCTTGGATCTCCTACTCACCAGGCCTTAACCTTTGGGAACTGCTGGTCCAGGTTGCAGATGTGCGGAGCCCTGTTCTGTGCCCCAAAGCAGCTGGGTGGGAACAGAGGTCCCAATGCTGGGTCCCTGGTCCCTGGTCCCTAGATCAGGCAGGGCAGGGGCATGCTTTCTGTTCTCACTCGACTGAGTTCTCTCTGCTCCCTGGCTGCTCAGATCTTTTCTCATCAGGCCTTAACTTTTGGGAACTGCTGGTCAAGGTAGAGGATGGTCCAATCCCTGTTTTGCACCCCTATGCTGCCTGGTGGGAACCAATTTTGAGTATTTTTAAATGGCCGCAACTTTTCTTGGATATTTATTATGCATCAACGTGTACTGCATGGTTTCATGTGTATTGTTTCACTTGTCCCATCACTGATCATGGCAGCCACAGTTTATCCACTCTAGTCTAATTAAAATTTTCCTCTAAAATTCAATAAAAGAATTATAAGCCTCACTGCATCCACCAATTTCCTGGTGTCCAGTGATAGCACTATCCTGTTTTATATGGTGTAAATTTATCTACTCAGTTTCTTGTTAGACTCTAAGGCTTCCTTTAATTTTTCTTCTTATTTTTGACTAAAACGAAGAGCACCTTTAGCAATCCAATGCCCTTCATATGCTGTCCTTAGTGTGGTATCAAGGAGAAACAGAAGAAAAACTTCCTTCTTGATGTATAATAGGAATTTAAGAGTTTTTTATGGGATTTGAGAACACATAGCACTACCCAGGATAGGACTTGGAAACTTTCCATCATGATTTTCCACAACACAAACTTGACTGGTGTTTCTTTTTGGCTTGTTTATAAATATCTATGTCACCAAATAATTAGAAGGTGTTGTTTCTTTTCCTTGAACAACTGCTTTCAGTTTCAAGATGTTCCATATAGAAGAACTGAGTTCTGAAACAAGTTTATATCCATTCAAAAGACCACAAATTTCTTGAATAGCTGAATGCTTACTATAAACTTAAATGCATGTTTACAAATGAAAATATTTGCCAGCTAGTCAAAATAATATGTTTAAAGTTGAAAAAGATTTAGAGGTTTAATTGGCTTTAACACTAAATGTAAAAATTTGCAATAACTTTATTTATATAGAGTTGATTAGTGTCATGTGTGCTGCCTTGCTGAAGATGTCCTACGAGAAGCTTGTGCCTCAGCTTTTATGTGTTTCTTTACCAAACTGGAACCCTGCCTCTGTGGCAGGGCATTCCACTTTCCCCTGAAATGTGTAATAAATAAATAAAAGATTTTTAATTGCAAAAAATTGAATTTTGCTGATCAATATACCAGAGAGATGGTATGAAGAAGTTTTCTGAAGCCTACAGCTGCCTTGTTGTATTGGCTATTTTGTGTCAATTTGACACAAGCTAGAGTTATCACAGAGAAAGGATCCTCAATTGAGAAAATGTTCCTATGATATCCAGCTTTAATGTATTTTCTCAACTAGTGATTAAGGGGGTAGGGCCCTGCCTGTTGTGGGTGGTGGCATCCCTGGGCTGGTAGACCTGGGTTCTATAAGAAATCAAGCTGAGCTAGGGGAAGCAAGTCAGTAAGTAAAATCCCTCCAAGGCCCCTGCATCAGCTCCTGCTTCCTGACCTGCTTGAGTTTCAGTCCTGACTTACTCTTGTGATAAACAGTGATATGGAAGTGTAAGTTGAATAAACCATTTCCTCCCCATCTTCTTTCTTGGTCATGATGTTTGGTGCAAGAATAGAAATCCTGAGTAAAACACTCATCATATACTTTTTAAACCTTCTTTTGCTGAAATCTGCACTTCATGCAAAACTCTAGGAGTTATGCTGTCTTTTATGCTTTATCATATTTCACATATATTTTGTAATAAAATGACTTTAATCTCTCAAGCATTTCTTCGATGTTCTTCCCTATTCCGTCACTGTTAGCTCAAAAAAAATACATAAGACTAGGTCTGAAAGATAAAAACAAAAAACAAACAAAAAAAAAAAACATATGCTTACTTCACTATAATCATTCATAATGAACCACACAAGAAAAATATCTAATTTGTTCATGAAAAATACTTTAATTTACTTTGTTTTCAGACCTTTTATAGAAAGACAGAATTGAGGTGATTACCAGAAGCATCCTTACTTCAGTACTTACTTTCTGGATTAATTCCCACTAAATGCTAATGCTAACAGCATTATATCTCTGAAATTAAAAACTTCTACAGCATCTGTATTTGATATTTTTTTCCTTGACTCTGGCTGAATACCATGAATCACCATGCAAAACCAACCAGCCAAACAAACAAAACAAACAGACAAAAACACAACCAAAAGAGTCAACTACTAATAAACCTTAATACTGTCTATCCTCAGTTCTCCATCCTCCACTGCTACATATTTCTGCTCAATTTCCTGACCCTAGGTACTATGCACCCCCATATTCACTCCCTTCCTCTTGCCCTTTCAGATACCTCCCTCCCTCTACCTCCCATGACTATTTTGTTCCTCTATCTAAGTAATATTGAAGTATCTACACTTCAGTCTGCCTTCTTAAGCTTCATATGGCCTGTGTGATGTATTGTGGGTATGATGAGGTTTTTTGCTAATATCCACTTATCAGTGAATACATACCAAGTTTGCTCTTTTGTTACTACTGTGTTACCTCACTCAGGATGATATTTTTCTAGTTCTATTTGACTGCAAATATCATGAAGTCATTTCTTTTAAAAACTGAATAGTATACCATCATGTAAATGTACTACATTTTCTATATCCATTCTTCTGTTGAAGGATATCTAGGTTTTATTTTTCCATTGTAGGGTATATTGGAATTATCTACTAAAAGAAACAAACAAATTCTTAAATTTTTGTTTTTTAAAATAAAGTGGTTAAAATAGAATATCAAACTACACAACTATAAGGCATTTGCAGACTTAGCTAATACCCATCCAGGATCCTTGGTTGTTTGTTCAGTTTCTCAGAGCCCCTCTAAGCCCTGCTTACTTATTTATGTTGTTTCTGTTTCATAATATCTTTGATGCTTCTGGCTAATACAATTCCTATTCCCCATTGTCTAGAGGTTTCCCCAAGTTCTATCTAATGTTTATGTGTAGGTCTCTGCACCTGTGCTCATCAGTTGCTGCATTAAGCATCTCTGATGACAACTGGACTAGACATCAATGTATGTGTATAGCAGAGTATAAGGAGATAATTTATTAATTTACTATCTATCATCTGCCTGTCTATTTATTATTATCTCATATATTACATCTACAGAGAAGCTTTCTTCTTGCTTTTCCCCTTACAATCACTCACTATAAACTTCCCCTCCCTCTTAATGCACTACTCCTCTATTTCTCTTCAGAAAAGGGCAGATCTCCCAGAGATAAAAACTAAATGTGGTGTGTCAAGTTGCAATAAGACTAGAAATTTTCCCTTGTATTAAGAATGGACAAGGTAACTCAGTTGGAGGAAAGGGGTCCCAAAAGCAGGCAAAGAAACCTGGATCCCAAAGAGTCAGGGATACTCCTCGTCCAAGTCAAATGAGTCCCACTACAACAGCAAGCTACACTATCATAACATATATGTAAAGTGCCTAGGTGAGACCCATTCAGGGTTTGTGACTATTGGTTCAGGCTCACTGACCCCCTATGAGGCCAGGTTAGTTGGATCCTGACCCTTTAGGCAGTTTCATAATTTGGTTCCCTCTCATGGCATGTATCTCAAGCTCCCCATCTCGTTAGCTGGCCATTCCTTCAATATCTGCACTAACTTTACCTGAACACATCTTACAGGCAGGAAAAATTGTAGATCAAAGGGTTTGACGTTGTCTTGGTATCCCATACTAGAAGACTTGTTTGGTTAGAGGAGATTGCCCTTTCAAGCTCCATATACCCCTTAATAGACTTATCTAGTGCCATCACAATAAATTCCTGGGAGTTTCTACTGACAATTTCTACATTGCTTCCAAATGCCACAATTTTCAGTTAGGACTCACAGTACTCAATTCCTCTGTCTGTCACACAGCTTTCTGATCTCACTTTTTCCCATTCCCTCCTTCCCCCATCTACTTAAACTATCTAGTCTATTTCTTCTACCCATGAATATCCATACATTCCCAAACATAAAACAACTCTACAAAATAAAAGAACATCAAGATATATCATCATATCTGATTTTGAGTCATACTATAGAGCTATAGTAGTGGGAACACATTGAATTTGCATAAAATAAACTGGTTGATCAATGGAATTTATTCAAAGATCTGCCCACACACAAAATAAATCTATACACATCTAGACACGTGATTATTTTATAAAGGAGCCAGAAACACACAATGGAAAAAAGAAAACATCTCCAACAAATGCTGCTGGTCCAACTAGATGTTGTCATGTAGAAAACTACAAATAAATATATATCTTTCACCTAGCACAAAAATGAAGTCCAAGTGGATCCTAGACCTCATCATAAAACCTAGATACAGTGAAACTAATAAAAAATTAAGTTGGAAATAGTCTTAAACACAATGGAGTAGAACACAACTTCCTGAATAAAATATCAATGCTACAGACACTAAGAACAAAAATCATATTGACAGGCTTCATATATATTAGATGTGAGCCCTCTATCTGATGTAAGACTGGTAAAGATCTTTTCCCAATCTGTTGGTTATCATTTTCTCCTTTTGACATTTCCTTTGCCTTACAGAAACTTTTTCAATTTTACAAAGAACTCAAGAAGCTAGACTCTATAGAAGCAAATAGCCCTATTTAAAAATTGGGTACACAATTAAACAGATAATTCTCAACTGAGGAATATTCAATGGCTGAGAAGCACCTAAAAATGTTCCCCATCCTTAATCATTGAGAAATTGTAAGTCAAAACAACCCTGAAATTCCATATCACACCAGTCAGAATGGCTAAGATCACAAACCAAGTAACAATAGATGCTGGAAAAAAGATGTGAAAATGATCACTTTTCCATTGTTGGTGAGATTGGAAAGTGGTTCAAACACTATGAAAATCAGTCTAATGGTTTCTTGGAAAACAGACATAGTACTACCTGAGGACCCAGCTATATTACTCTTGGGTATGTACTCAAAGAACCTCCAACATGTAATAAGAACACATGTTCCACTCTATTCATAGCAGCCTTATTTATAATAGCTAGAAACTGGAAATAACCCAGATATTCCTCAACAGAGGAATGGACACAGAAAATGCGATATACTTATACAGTGGGATACTACTCAGCTATTTAAAATAATGACTTCATGAAATTTGCAGGCAATTGAATGGAACTTAAAAATATCATCCTGATGGATCCCAAGGCAGAGTAGTTGTGAGAATGGTGAGGGACAGTGAGGCTTTAAGGTACAATTTATTTAACACTGAAAACCATAAGTTTTTTCCATAATATTATTATTCACAATATTATTCCATAATAGTAATGGAATTTACTATTTTTGGACACACACAAACACATACACACACACTCACACATACACACACTCACAAATACACACACTCACCCACAAACTTACACATACACACACACACACACACATACAAACACTCTCACATACACTCACACTCACACATACACACACATACACACACTTTCACATACACTCACATTCACACACATACACACTTATATACATACACATACACACACTCTCACATACATTCAACACACTCACACCTCCCAACATCCACACACACACACAAACTCACACTCTCACACACCCATACACACACATACACACACACTCACACACACTCACACACACTCACACATACACACACATACCCACACAACACAGACACATACACATATGTATACAAGTATCAAAGTAGACTAGAATTTTAAGTAGCACAAGTGTTAATTGTTTACAAGGAAGAGAAATGAAAGAATAGGAAGAAGGGGAAGGAGGAGGGAGGAGAGGAGAGGAAGCAAAAGAGAGAGAGGAAAGAGGTGGTAAAAGGAAGAGAGAAGAAGAAGACAGAGGAATTTTTTATTTTACTCAATATTTTAATTTCTCAGTAGATCAATAATAGAATAAATTTCCTTTACTTATCAACTGAAGTCATTTGAAGGTGAACTTTTCTTGTTGTATGTGAAGTGATGAGGGGGCAGACTGATCTAAATTTTAAAAGAAAATAGGGTAACGCATGTCTGGTGCAATTATGTGACTATAATCTAGGAATAGGTAAAAGTGCATAATTTGGGACTCTCAACAGTCGATATCATCTAAAATTGTTCCCTTTACACAATCCTGGTGAATTTAGATCTGTAAAGTATTTTAAAGCAATGAGTCAAGAGTGAACTAAGAACTCATCCAACTGGAAATATCGAATGATGCAACTAATTCTAATTTTAATCATATTAGATTTTTGGTGTCCAAGCAAAACAAACAAACAAAAAAGCAGAAAATATAAACAAAAAAAAAATCATCCTGAGTGAGGTAACCCAGTCACAAAAAAAAAAAAAAAAAAAGAAAAAGAAAAATAGTATGTACTCACTGAGAAGTGAATATTAGACCAAAAGCTCAGAATACCCAAAACACAATTCATACACCATATTAAGTTTAAGATGAAGAAAGACCAAAGTATGGATGCTTCGATCCTTTTTAGAAGGAGGAACAAAATTCTCATAGGAGGAAGAGGGCGGGAGGGATTTGGGAGGAAGAAAGAAGGGGAAGGAAAAAAGAGGGGATCAGGTATGGGAGGAGAGTGGGGTGATATACAGAGGGTCAGGAATTGGACACAGGTATGTAGATATGGGGGAAAGGGAACTGGGGGTAGCCACCAGAAAGTCCCAGATGCCAGGAAAGCAAGAAACTACCAGGACACAATGGTGATGAGATTAGCTGAAATGCCTAGCAAAGGAGAGAAAGACCCTATAGAGTTCATATCCAGGCGTTAGGCAAGACACCCTGTTGGAAGATGAGACTACCAACTTATTTCCAAATCAATCATCAGGAATAGTATAAAATAATATATATATACTATTGGCTCTGGAGTAATAAATATTTTGCTTCAAGGCTTATATGCCACTTTTGTGTTTAAAATAATTATAAAATTATAATTTTATACAGTTATATGACCATAAACTAGAACTTAAATTGCTTATATAGAACTAAATATGGTGAATTTTGAAAACAAAACTTATATCCAGTAGTAAAGGAAACCTATTACAATGTTAAAATCAGATAGAGCAAACATGAGCAAGAGAAAAGATTTTATCAAATATATTTTTCCCAAATTGGACTTCTTTCTACCTTAGGTGCTCACAGATAGCACAGTTTGAGAACCGACCAGGTACAATGTGCTAAACTCAAACTAAAAATCAATCAATCAAACAAACAAACAAACAAAAAAAGCACAAGAAGAAGAAGAAGACAAAGATGAAGACGGAGATGAAGAAAAAGAAACAAATAAGAATTATCTGACCCAAAACATGAATTTTACACTTTTCAAAATGTTTGATAGCATCTAATTGAAATGGAAAAAGTGTTAATATGACTAAAAACTCTCACTATCTTGATCTAATATTTAATTTTCAATTTTCTAAACTATATTTTATTTTAACTATAAAACCATTAAAATCACAAAATAGCCTGGAAGAAACATTAAAGTAGTCTAAGAAAGAATTTACGCTTTTTTCCCCTAGCGCGGCCGACTCTGCAGGTCTGCGTGGAGCCGCGGTTGCGGGTCTCTGTTCCGCAGGATGGGGTTCGTGAAAGGTTGGCAAGAATAAGGCCTACTTTAAAAGATACCATGTGAGATTTAGAAGGCGGCGAGAGGGTAAAACTGACTACTATGCACGAAAAAGATTGGTGATCCAGGACAAAAATAAGTACAACATACCCAAATACAGGATGATTGTTCATGTAACAAACAGGGATATCATCTGCCAGATTGCATATGCCCGCATAGAAGGGGATATGATCGTTTGTGCAGCATATGCACATGAACTTCCCAAGTACGGTGTGAAAGTCGGCCTGAAGAACTATGCCGCAGCCTATTGCACCGGCCTGCTGCTGGCCCGCAGGCTTCTGAACAGGTTCGGCATGGACAAGCTCTATGAAGGCCAGGTGGAGGTGACGGGAGACGAATACAACGTGGAGAGCATTGACGGCCAGCCTGGAGCCTTCACTTGCTATTTGGATGCAGGTCTTGCCCGAACTTCAACCGGCAATAAAGTTTTTGGGGCCCTGAAGGGAACTGTGGATGGAGGCTGGTTATGACTCTGAAAGTAAGGAGTTCCATGCAGAGGTACATCGGAAGCACATCATGGGTCAGAATGTGGCAGACTACATGAGCTACCTAATGGAGGAAGATGAAGATGCCTATAAGAAACAGTTCTCTCAATACATCAAGAACAACGTAACTCCAGACATGATGGAGGAGATGTATAAGAAAGCTCATGCTGCTATCAGAGAGAATCCAGCCTATGAGAAGAAGCCCAAGAGAGAAGTGAAGAAGAAGAGGTGGAATCGTCCCAAACTGTCTCTTGCCCAGAAGAAAGACCGGGTTGCTCAGAAGAAGGCAAGCTTCCTTAGAGCTCAGGAACGGGCTGCTGAAAGCTAAAAGTTTTCTATGAAGATTTTTTCATCAAGACAATAAACATATTGATCAAGCAAAAAAAAAAAAAAAAAAAAAAAAAAAAAAAAAAAAAAGAATTTACACTAAAAAGTACCCATTTGGCCATAGTCCCTTGGTTAATATTAAGTAGAATCACTTAAACATTAAACAGAAATTTCTATAAGTACTTTATAAATTTGAATTGAATGAGCTTTTTCATGTGAAGAAATATTACACCATCACAATGAAGCAAAACTTTTTAATAGTCCATTATATTCATATTTTTACTCTATTTTTAATATTTAAGTACTTGCTGAGATATCAGCATGGATTGTCATGGTCTCACAGAGTTTTGTTTTAGTAACTAGAATTTTACTACATAATCATCACAAAGTAAAAACAGCATGTACTAGTATAATTTAGTTTTGTAATTGTTTATTTTATAGCTAGCTTAATTTAACATTTTCTTGTGCATAATTTTAAAATTAATTTATTATAGGTATATCTATATAGAGGAACATGTATGTAGAATTTTAATATTATTAATTTTGGACACTATAGAGGATCTTTAAATTTACTTCTTATTAGTAAGAGGCAATATTGTGTGAAAATACAAAGATAAGATATTCATAATATAATCATATCCAAGATTGAATTCTTTTTTAGTATCATTCTGATGGCATTTTTAACCTCTGCATTCCTTACAGTATAGATAGTTGGATTCAACATGGGAGTGACAAGAGTGTAAAAGACTGCTATGGCTTTATCAATATGAAAATTTGTTACTGGTCGCATATATGTATAAATTCATGGCACAAAGAACAGGACAACAACTGTGATGTGGGAACTACAGGTAGAGAGGGCCTTTTTTCTCCCTGCTTTGCTATGTGTCCTCAAAGAGAAGAGAATGACCATATAGGACATCAATAAAATCATGAAAGTGATCACAGGGATAACACCACCATTTGCAGCAATGAGAAGACCAAGAAGGAAGTGTTAGCACAGGCCAAATGTAGTAAAAGAAAAATGTCACAGCAGAAATGGTCCACGACATTGGGGCTGCAGAAAGGGATCCAGAGAGTAACAAGTATCTGTCCAAAAGAGTGGAGAAAATCCATTATCCAACATACTCCAACTAAGATACAGCAATTGTAATGGTTCATCTTTGTCACATAGTGCAGAGGTCTACAAATGGCCACATAGCGGTCATAGGCCATAACCACAAGGAGAACAATTTCTGAATCTCCTAAGAAATGTTCAACAAAAAGTTGCATCATGCAGCCATGGAAAGAGATAGTTTTTGTCTCTGATAGCCATCCCTTTCTGCCTTCAGGAATTAAAAACTCAAAAACTTCTATTTAATAGATATAAGCTCAATGCTATATTATGAAACATATATTTGTAATAAAATTATACTTTCATAGAGTTTACAGAGGAAAAATGTGGAAATCAATACACCAAGACAACATGGCTATATTATCACCTCTATTTAATATTTTTACAAGATATTTTCCACATGAAAAAGTCATATTTGAAGAAATTAAAATGTTTTTCTAAATATGCCAATATTCCTTTCTTATCTCCAATATTTTTGCATGATCACAGAAATGTATGTTTTAAAATGTTCAAGGGCTAAGGAAACAGCCCACTTGCCTTCATAAGCAATATAGATAAGTTGATTGTAAAATCAGGCTTGAGAGTTAGCCATTGATATGTTACTGTTTCTGTTTAACCAATAGGAAAAATTTAGCATGGAATGGTTTAGCCTTGCCCTCCATTACAAATATTTACTGAACAGGAGAGGTAAAGATATAAATTAAAGTCTCTATAGTTTATTCTTAATTTGACTCCATAAAACCTTCAAAATATTAACTCACCTAAACAGTCAGCATTAACTTTTCTCAACACCATCTTCCAAAGAAAAATGATTTTGAATCTCATTCATAGTGTTGGAGGAAGCAAAAAAGGGAAATGATTTCAAGAAGCACTTGGGAATTTGAAATATGTTACCTTCTATGATTCCTCTGAGAATATCTCACTTCTATCAGGAGAATTAAAATCATCATTTTATTTTTGTTAAATCAGTTAATAACATACTATTAGTCCTCTTCCACTTCTTATATGCCCTAAACTTACTATTAAAGGAAAATGTTTCACATTAAAAGAAACTGATTCATCATGTTCTATATTTAAACAAATTTATTATATTGTATGGGATATATTCTATACAAAAACTCATGGTATAATTAAATTATTTCCAAAATTAGTATGGTTTGTTTCACTTTCACAGACTTATGTAAAGTAAGATATAGAATTGCAATTCAATTTCTTCTCTTTCATTTATCAAAATCTCCAATTTTCTTCTTTTTTTTTTTTTACTATTTAAATACTTTATTTACATTACTTCCCAATCCTAGATTCCCCTCCCTCCTATTTCTCCCAGTCCCTGCCTCCACTCTTACCTTCTATACAGCCATACAGCCTTATTTACTTTCTTTTCACAAGACTGAAGGTCCCCCATGGATATCAACTTGCCTTGGCATAACAAGTTTCAGTAAGACTAAGGTATATTCTGTTAAAGCTAGACAAAGTATCCCACTTATAAGAAGTGATATAAAGGCAGGCAACAGTCAGAGACAGCACCTGTTCCTGCTGTTGGGAGTTCAACATGAAGAACATGCTGTATAACTGTTATACATGATCAAAGGGCCTAGTTCTAGTAACCATTTGGGTTGATGGTTTTGTCTCAGTGGGTTCCTACATGCACAGGTTACTTGTTTATGTAGCTTTTCTTGTGGTGTTCTTGATTCCTTTGGCTTCTAAAATCCTTCCTTTCCCTTTCTTACAAGACTATCCAAGCTAAGCCTAATGTTTGGCTGTGGGTTTTTGCATCAATTTTCATTAATTTCTGCATAGAGCCTCTTTGATAACAGGTATACTATGTTCCTTTCTACAAGAATAGCCAAAAAACGTTAATAGTGTCAGGGGTGTGCTACATTCTTTGCATGGGTCTCAAGCTAGGCTAATTATTAGTTGACCCTTCAAATTCTGCTTCATATATTGTCCTTCCACATCTTGTAGGCAAGACACATTATGGGTCTAAGATTTTGTTGCTGGGTTGGTGTCCTAATCTCTCCTAAACATAAGAGTCTTAGAAAGGGTCATCCTCCTAGATTCTGGGAAGTTTCTATTATCTTAGGTTTCTAGAATCTCCCAGAAATGCCCAACTACTGTTTCTAGTTTCCTCTCTCTCCCTCCTTTATCCTTCCTATATTCACCACCACCACCTACCCAACACAGTCTATTTCCTCTATACACCCCAATGTTTATTCTCAGTGAGATCCAAGCAGACCCTTTTCTTAAGCTTTCCTTGTTACATAGCTTCTTTGGATCCATGAATAGTAATACAGTTATCCTGTACTTTATGTGGAAAGTCTATTTAATAGTGAGTACATACCCTGTTTGTATTTCTTAGCTTGGATTAACTCACTCTGGATGACCTTTTCCAGTTCTATCTAATTGCTTGAAAATTTTTAGATGCATTGTTTTTACTAGATTATCAGTATTAAATTATGTAAATATACCACATTTACTTTATTCATTCTTCAGTGTATATAGGTTTACTCCTGCATATTCAATTCCATTGCTCAGCCTGTCTATTTTTATGATGATGCCAAGCAGCTTTTATTACTATTGCTCTAGATTAAAACTTTAAATCTAAGATGGTTATATTTCAAGAAGTTCTTTATAGTACAGGTTTGTTTGTTTGTTTGTTTGTTTGTTTGTTTACCTGTCCTGGCATTGTGTTTTTTCAAAAAATGAGTATTGTTTTTCAAGATCTATAAAGATATGTGTTGAAATTTTGATAGGAATTATATTGAATTACTTTTTGTAAGAAGGCATTTTTTGCTATGTTAATACCATAGATTCATGAACATAAGAGATCTTTCTATCACGTTTTTAACTTAATTGGTTATCATTACCACAACATATTTTGCATTATTTTTATAGCCATGGTGAAGGGTTTTATTTTTCTTATTTCTTTACCAGCTTGTTTATCCTTTGTTTGTATATATATGTGTATATAGATAGATAGATAGATAGATAGAGATAGAGAGAGATAGAGATAGAGATAGAGATAGAGATAGAGATAGAGATAGAGATAGAGATAGATATAGATATAGATATAGATATAGATATAGATGTAGATAGATAGAGATAGAGATAGATGATAGACATATAGATATAGATGATAGATAGAGATAGAGATATATACATATAGATTGGGACTACTGATTTTTTTGTTAATTTTTTTATCCATCCATTTTTCTGATGGTGTTTATGAGTTGTAGAAATTTCACTGTATAATTTTTGGAATCACTTATCTATACTATCACATCATATATAAATACATCTGTTATGCCTTCCTTTCCAGACTGTATCTACTTGGCTTTCTTCAGATATCCTGATGTTCCAGATAAAGTTTCAAGTACTCTTTAAAATAGATACAGAGAAAATGGACAGCCTGGTTATGTCCATGGTTTGAATGTTTATCTATTCTTGATTTAACTATGCTCAGTAGAATCTATCAAGAATATTTTTCATTTTATTTAGATTTTCTATCATTGTAGAGTGTAAGTTTTTTGATTAAGACTTAATGGTTCTTTTTTTGGGTAAGTTGGGTATGTTGTACCATTCATTTTTATTGAATTTTAGAAAGTCTTTAATTTTTTTATTTCTTCCTTGAACTGGTGGTCACTGAGTAAGGAGTTATTCAGTTTTCATGAGGGTTTAGTAGGCTTTCTGCTGATTGTGTTGTTGAAGTCCAATTTTAATCCATGATGATTTGATAAGAAAAAAGTGGTGATTTCAATCCTCTTGTATCTGATGAGGCTTGTTGTGTGATTGAGTATATGCTCAATTTTGTAGAAGGCTCTGTGAAATGCTGAGAAAAAATATTTTTGTGTTTGGATGAAATGTTTTATAGATATCTAGGTCCATTTGAGTTATATCTGTTAATTCTGTTATATTTCTGTTTAGTTTATCTCTGGATGACTATGTAAAACTAGAGTATTGAAGTCTTGCACTGTTATTGATGTTCTAGCAACACATCACATGGCCCCCTTTTAGGTAGTTTACAGAAAAACAAACAAACAAACAAAAAAAAAAAACCAACAAACATATTCGCACTCAGCAAAGCATTCTCTTACTTGTCTGTGTCATCTACAGTGAAATATCCTATCATAAAAATTTCACATATCACATGACACAACTGATTCTCAAAAATAATTTCACTTGATACAGTCAATTTTATCTTTAAACAAACTAACGAATAATAAAATATAAAATTGTAGTTCACAATTATTAAGTGATGTTTGCCCGATTATTGAATTTCTTTTTTTTTGTTTCACATATATTTGTATTCATGACCAAAACAAAGAACATTTCAAAAATGAAACATTAATATGATGGTAGAGTTGAAGCCTAAACTGATCAACAAGTTTTCTGGTTCCTAGAAACCACATTTCACATTACTTTCCTAACAGTTTTTTTTTTTTTTAATTCAGCCAAAATGAGGCAATATATGAATTAAAAAGTAAATAAATACCACAATATAAAATAAAACAAATGAAAAATTTAGAGAATATTTTGCATATTTTATAATTCATAATTTTCATATTTCATAAAAAGAAACAAAAAATCTAAAAGGGAATGAATAATTACTAAATAAAATATTTTTAAACAACTTTATTTTACAAAACAAAGATAAATGTACAGATTTTAAACATTTATTGCTTAAAATTATACATTTTTTGTCAGTACTTTTTTTAGGATTTTAACATAATTTTGACATAAAACTATATGAATATATTTTTTAGTCAGTACTTGATTTTTTTCAAGGTCTGATTGTATGCCTTGAAAACTTAATAGTTACAATGAGCTGAAGTACATGTAAAACAAAATGTAACATCTAAATAGTTAAAGTTTTCTTGTTTTGTAAATATTGTTTTGTTATGTATTGTTTTTTTTATTTCTTGGACTTCATACAGTCTGTGAGTTGTTGCTGGGGGAGTGCAAGCCTCTGGGCTTAGCATCCCACTATCAGTGGCTGCATATTATGTCTGTTCTTTTGTGACTGGGTTATCTCACTCAGGATGACATTGGCTAGATACAGCCAATTTCTTAAGAATTTGGTTAAGTCATTGTTTCTGGTGGTTGAGTAGTATTCCATTGTGTATGTGTACCACAACTTTTGTATCCATTCATCTTCTGAAGGACATCTGGGTTCATTCCAGCTTCTAGCTATTATAAATAGAGCCGCTATGAACATTGTGGTGCATATATTTTTGTTGTGTATTAAAGTGTCTCTGGGGTATATGCCCAGAAGTGGAATAGCTGGGACTTCAGGTAGTACTATATCCAATTTTCTGAGGTATCGCCAGACAGATTTCCAGAGTGGGTGTATTAGCTTGCAACCCCACCAAAGGTGGAGAAGTGTTCCTCTTTCTCCGCAGCCTTGCCAACATCTGCTGTCATCTGAGTTTTGGATCTTGGCCAATCTGAATGGTGTGAGTTGGAATCACACGGTTGTTTTGATTTGCATTTCCCAGATGGCTAAGGATGTCGAGCACTTCCTCAGATGTTTCTCAGACATTCGATATTCCTCAATTGAAAACATTTTCTTTAGCTCTGTACCCCATTTTTTGATAGGGTTATTTGATTCTCTGTTGTCAAGCTTTTTGAGTTCCTTGTAAACCTTGGATATTAGGCCTCTATCTGATGTGGTGTTGGTAAAGATCTTTTCCCATTCTGTTGGTTGCCATTTTGTTTTCTTGATGATGTCCTTAGCCTTACAGAAACTTTGCAATCTCATTAAGTCCCATTTATTAATCTTTGACCTTAGAGCTTGAGCCATTGGTTTTTTGTTCAGAAAATTTTTCCCTGTGCCTATGTGTTCTAAGGTTTTCCCTACTTTCTCATCTAATAGTTTCAGTGTATCTGGTTTAATGTGGAGATCTTTGATCCACTTACACTTGAGCTTTGTACAAGGAGATAAGAAAGGGTCTATTTTCATTCTTTTGCATGCTGAGTGCCAGTTGGACCAGCACCATTTGTTGAATAGGCTGTCCTTTTTCCATTGAATGTTTACTGCTTCTTTGTCAAAAATCAGGTGACCATATACATGAGGGCTCATTTATGGATCTTCTATTCTATTCCATTGATCTACATGCCTATTTCTGTACAAGTACCATGCAGTTTCCAGCACAATTGCCTTGTAATGTAGCTTGAGGTCATGGATAGAGATTCCCGCAGATTTTTTTTGCTGTTGAGGATTGATTTCGCTATTGTAGGTCTTTTGTTATTCCATATGAAATTGCACATTGATCTTTCCAATTCCATGAAGAACTGGGTTGGAATTTTGATGGGGATTGTATTGAATCTGTAGATTGCTTTTGGTAGGATGGCCATTTTTAAGATGTTGATTTTTCCAATCCATGAGCATGGGAGATCTTTCCATTTTCTGAGATCCTCCTCAATTTCTTTCTTTAGAGGTTTGAAGTTCTTGTCATACAGGTCCTTCACTTGCTTAGTTAGAGTCACACCAAGGTTATTTGGCGACTCATAGAGGCTGAGCAACTGGTGAGTGGGAGATGTAGGCTGCAGGGGAGCACAGAGATCTCTGTGGAGTGCACACGGAAAGTGCACACTCTACCTTATCCTGCCCTGCCGTGCCCGATCCAGCGATTGGGAACAGAAACTTAGAACTTCTGTTTCCACCGGGAGGCAACTTCAGGATGCAGAGTGGAGCCTGGCCCATCTGCCACCCTGAATGGCGGTTCTTAGAGGCTGATCAACTGGTGGGTGGAAGACCTGGGCTGCCGGGTAGCAGAGAGATCTCTGCAGAGGGCACACAGAAAGTACACACCCTAACTTTCCCTGCCCTGCCTTGCCCGATCCAGCAATTGGGAAAGTGAAAGAGTATATCCCAAGGAAACCAAGACAACCTGGCAACAACAGAACCCAGCTCTTCCATAACAGCAATCATCAGAAATGCAAACACTCCAGAGAAAGAAGACACAGACCTGAAATCATACCTCTTGATGCTGATACTGATACTTAAACAAGAAATGGAGGAAAAGCAAAAAGGTTCAGAAGCTTTTAAAGAAGAAACAAGAAAAACACTCAAAGAACTCAAAGAACTAGAGAAAAACAGATCCATAGAAATAAAGGAATGGAAGAGGGAAATTAAAACAGAAATTGACACAATAAAGAAAACTCTAAAAGAGATAACCCTAGAGTCAGAACAGCAAAAAAAGGAATCAGGAGTCACAGAAGCAAGCATTTACAATAGATTACAAGAGATCGAACAGAGAATCTCGGGGGGCAGAAGACAACATTTCAAACATAGACAAAACAGCCAGAGAAGATGCAAAAAACAAAAAGCTCCTAACCCAAAATGTCCAGGAAATCCAAGACACAATGAGAAGACTGAACCTAAGGTAAATAGGAATAGAAGAGGGAGAAGAGTATCAACTAAGAGGCACAGTAAATATCTTCAACAAAATCATAAAAGAAAACTTCCTTAACCTAAAGAATGAAATGACCATGAGCATAAAAGAAGCCTTCAGAAATCCAAAAAGGTTGGACCAGAAAAGAAATACCTTCCGACACATAATAGTAAAAACATCAAGTGCCCAAAGTAAAGAAAGAATACTAAAAGCAGTAAGGGAAAAAGGTCAGGTAACATATAAAGGCAGACAAATCGGAATCACACCCGATTTCTCAACAGAGACAATGAAAGCTAGAAGAGCCTGGACAGACATCATGCACACCCTAAGAAAATACAAGTTCCAGCCCAAGCTGCTATACCCAGCAAAACTATCAATCACTATCGATGGAGAGACGAAGATATTTCAAGACAAATCAAAATTTACACAATATCTGACCACAAACCCAGCACTACAACGAATTATAGGTGGAAAACCCAATACAATGAGGGAAAATACAGCCTAGTAAAAACAAGAAAACACCTAAACAAGAAAACTAAAAGAAGAAAAAAACACAGACACAACTCAACCCAAAAAAGCAATAATGGCAGGAAACAGAAACAACTATTCCTTGATATCTATTAACATAAATGGTCTCAACTCCCCAATATAGAGACATAGACTATCAGACTGGATACATAAACAAAATCCAGCCTTTTGCTGCATAAAGGAAACTCATCTCAGAGACAGACTCAGACACTATCTCAGAGTAAAAGGGTGGGAAAAAACTTCCAAGCAAACAGCTCCAAAAAGAAAGCTGTAGTGGCTATTCTAATATCGAATAAAGTAAATTTCCAACCAAAAGTTATCAAAAAGATAAGGAAGGACACTTTTTACTCATTACCAGGGAAATCTGTAAGGAGGAACTCTCAATCCTTAACATGTATGCTCCAAATAAAAAAATCACCCACATTCATAAAAGAAACCCTACTAAAGCTCAAAAAATACATTTCACCCCACACAATAATAGTGCGAGACTTTAATACCCCACTCTCACCAATGGACAGATCAGGGAAACAGAAACTGAACAAGGACACTGCAAAACTAGCAGAGACTTTGAACCAACTAGAATTAATAGATATATACAGAACATACTATCCTAAAGTAAAAGAATACACCTTCTTCTCACCACCCCATGGCACCTTCTCGAAAATTGACCACATAATTGGACACAGAACGAGCCTCCATCGATATAAGAAGACTGAAATACTCCCATGCATCCTCTCAGATCACCATGGTCTACTGCTAACCTTTAACAACATCAAAGACAACAAAAAGCCCACATACACATGGAAACTAAACAACGCTCTGTTAAAGGATTGCAGGGTCAAAGAAGAAATAAAGAAAGAAATTGAGGATTTTCTAGAATTCAACGAAAACGAAAACACAACATACCCAATCCTATGGGATGCAATGAAAGAAGTATTGAGAGGAAAACTCATAGCCCTAAGTGCTTCCAAAAAGAAACTGGAGAGAGCTCACATCAGCAACCTGACAGCACAGCTAAAAGCCCTAGAACAAAAGGAAGCAGATATACCCAAAAAGAGTAGACGGCAAGAAATAATCAAAATTAGGGCACAAATAGACCAAATAGAAACAAAAGAACCATTGAAAAAATCAACAAAACAAAAAGTTGGTTCTTTGAGAAATTCAACAAGATTGATAAACCCCTAGCCAGACTAACTAGAGGGCAAAGAGAGAGTATCCAAATTAACAAAATCAGAAAGGAAAGTGGAGACATAACAACTGAAACTGAGGAAATTCAAGAAATCATCAGATCCTACTACAAAAACTTATACTCCACAAAATTGGAAAATCTGGAGGAAATGGACGAATTCCTAGATAGATACAAGGTCCCAAAGTTAAACCAGGACCAAGTAAACCATCTAAATAACCCTATAACACCTAAAGAAATAGAAGAAGTCATCAAAAGTCTCCCAAACAAAAAAAGCCCAGGTCCAGATGGGTTCAGTGCAGAATTTTATCAGACATTTATTGGGGATAAAACACCAATGCTCGCCAAACTATTCCAAAAGATAGAATCAGATGGAATATTACCCAACTCATTTTTTGAGGCTCCAATAACCCTCTTACCTAAACCACACAAAGACCCTACAAGGAAAAAGAACTTCAGACCAATCTCACTTATGAACATTGATGCAAAAATACTCAGCAAAATCCTTGCAAACCGAATCCAAGAACACATCAAAACGATCATTCATCATGACCAAGTAGGCTTCATCCCTGGGATACAAAAATGGTTTAACATAAGGAAATCCATCAACGTAATCCACCATATAAACAAACTCAAAGACCAAAATCACATGGTCATCTCACAAGATGCTGAGAAAGCATTGGACAAAATCCAACACACCTTCATGTTAAAAATCCTGGAAAGAACCGGAATCCAAGGCCCATACTTAAACATAATAAAAGCAATATACAGCAAACCAACAGCCAACATAAAACTTAATGGCGAGAAACTTGAAGCAATCCCACTAAAATCAGGGACTCGACAAGGCTGCCCATTCTCTCCATACCTATTCAACATAGTACTGGAAGTCCTGGCTGGAGCAATTAGACAGCAAAAGAAGATCAAGGGGATACAAATCGGAAAGGAAGAGATAAAAACATCACTCTTTGCTGATGACATGATAGTGTACTTGAGTGACCCTAAAAATTCCACCAGAGATCTCCTACAGCTGATAAACAAGTTCAGCAAAGTGGCTGGATACAAAATTAACAAAACAAATCAGTAGCCTTCCTATACTCAAAGGACAAACATGTGGAGAAAGAAATTAGGGAAAAGGTACCCTTCACAATCGTCACAAAAACTATGAAATACCTTGGTGTGACTCTAACTAAGCAAGTGAAGGACCTGTGTGACAAGAACTTAAAACCTCTAAAGAAAAAAAAATGAGGAGGATCTCATAAAATGGAAAGATCTCCCATGCTCATGGATTGGAAAGATCAACATCTTAAAAATGGACATCCTACCAAAAGCAATCTACAGATTCTTTGCAATCCCCATCAAAATTCCAACCCAGTTCTTTAAGGAATTGGAAAGATCAATGTGCAATTTCATATTGAATAACAAAAGACCTAGAATAGCGAAATCCATCCTCAACAGCAAAAAAAAAATCTGCGGGAATCACTATCCCTGACCTCAAGCTGTATTACAAGGCTATTGTGCTGAAAACTGCATGGTACTGGTACAGAAATAGGCATGAGGATCAATGGAATAGAATAGAAGATTCATTAATTAGCCCTCATGTATATGGTCACCTGATTTTTGACAACTGAGCCATAAACATTCATTGGAAAAAGGACAGCCTATTCAACAAATGGTGCTGGTCCAACTTGCACTCAGCATGTAAAAGAATGAAAATAGACTCTTTCTTATTTCCTTGTACAAAGCTCAAGTGTAAGTGGATAAAAGATCTCCACATTAAACCAGATTCACTGAAATTATTAGATGAGAAAGTAGGGAAAACCTTAGAACACATAGGCACAGGAGAAAAATTCCTAAAAATAACAGCAATAGCTAGAGCTTTAAGGTTAAAGATTGACAAATGGGACTTAATGAGATTGCAAAGTTGTTGGAAGGGTAAAGACACTATCATGAAAAGAAAACGGCAGACAACAGAGTGAGCAAAGTTATTTACCAACCCCACATTAAGTAGTGGCCTAATATCCAAGGTATACAAAGAACTCAAAAAGGAGTTACCAAATAATCAAACAATCCTATTAAAATTTGGGTACAGACTTAAACAAAAATTTCTCTATGGAGGAATATCGAATGGCTAAGAAACAACTAAGGAAGTGCTAAACATTCTTAGCCACCAGGGAAATGCAAATGAAACAACTCTGAGATTCCACCTCACATCTGTCAGATTGGCCAATATTCAAAACTCAGATGACAATAGATGCTGGGAAGGATGTGGAGAAAGAGGAACATTTCTCCACTGTTGGTGGGGTTGTAACCTGATACAACCACTCTGGAAATCAGTCTGGAGATTTCTCAGAAAAATGTACATGGTACTACCTGAAAACCCAGTAATTCCACTTCTGGGCATTTACCCCAGAGATGCTCCAAAATACAATAAAGATACATGCACTACAATGTTCATTGCTGCTCTATTTATAATAGCCAGCAGCTGCAAAGAACCCAGATGTCCTTCAATAGATGAATGGATACAAAAATTGTGGTACATTTACACAATGTAGTACTACTCGGGTACCAGAAACAATGGCCTAACGAAATTCTCAAGAAAATGGATGCATCTGGGGAATATCATCCTGAGTTAGATAACCTAGTCACAAAAGAACAGACATAATATGCAGTTACTGATAATGGGATACTAACCCCAGAAAGCTCTGAAAACCCCAGAAACAACACACAGACTGTGTGATGATCTAGATAAAAAGAAAAAAAAGAATATATTTTAATTTAAATAGAACTGTATCACATCCCCCTTTCCTTCCTACAGCCCCTCCCAGTTTCTCTCCTATCGCCTCAAATTAATAACCTCTTTTCCTATATTATTGTTACATATATACATATGTGTATGTATATGTACCCACAAATACTTAATTAAAATCTTATAAAAATGTATTTGTATACTGTATGCAAAAATGCTTAAAATTCTGTACATTTATTTTTGTCTTTTAAAATATAGTTAAAAAAAGGAAAAAACAGCCAACACCAATGTTAACGGTGGATTTTAAAGCATTCCCACTAAAATCATGGAATCTACAAGGCAGCCCACTCTCCTTCTACCTATCCAACACAGAACTGGAAGTACTGGCTGGAGCAATTAGACAACAAAGGGAAATCAAAGGGATACAAATTGGAAAGGAAGAGTAAAAACATCACTGTTTGCAGATGACATGATAGTGTACTTTTGTGCCCTGAAAAATTCTACCAGAAACCTTCTACAGATGAAAAACAAGTTCAGCAAAGTGGCCGGATATAAATTTAACTCAAAAAAATCAGTACCTTTCTTCTACTCAAAGGACAAACATGCAGAGAAAGAAATTAGGAAAAAGATATCCTTCACAATAGTCACAAATATATGAAATACCTTGGTTTGATTCTAACTAAGCATGTGAAGGAACTGTATGACAAGAACTTCAAATCTCTAAAGAAGAAAATCGAGGAAGATCTCAGAAAATGGAAATATTTCCCATGCTCATAGATTGGAAGGATCAACATTGTAAAAATGGTCATATTACCAAAAGCAATCTACCTATTCAATGCAATCCCCTTTAAAACTCCAACACAATTCTTCATAGAGTTGGAAAGAGCAATGTACAATTTCATCTGGATTAACAAAAGACCTAGAATAGCAAAATCCATCCTCAACAACAAGAAAACATCTATAGGAATCACTATCCCTGACCTCAAGGTATTTTACAAGGTAATTGTGCTAAAAACTGCATGGTACTGGTACAGAGATAGGCACATGGATTAATGGAATAGAATAGAAGATCCTGAATTGAGCCCTCGCAAATATGATCACTTGATTTTTGACAAAGGAGCTGTATCAATTGAAAAAGGACAACCTCTTCAACAAATGGTGTTGGTCCAACAGCCACCCAGCATGGGGAAGATTTAAAATAGACCCTTTCTTATCTGCTTATAAAAAGCTCAAGTGCAAGTGGATCAAAGATCTCCATATTAAACCAGGTACACTGAAACTATTGGAAGAGAAATTAAAGAAAAACTTAGTACAGATGGGCACAGGAGAAAATTTCTTTTCTTTTTTTTCCATAGGAAAAAATTTATTAAAAAAAAAAACTCAAGTATAACTCAAAAGTAAAAGAACATGAAATATAAAATGAAAAGTTGCAAATAATAAAACTGCAAAGTGGAAAATTAGTTCAGACATACAGATCTGATGCATTCAACAACAATAATTTTGAAGAAACAGAACTAAAAATTAAGAAAACTTATTTAAGTATGGTGGCTTTCCTTAAGCTGCAATGCAGATAAATGGTGAGACAGAAATCAACACAGAAATGTATTAGATATATGATTGGATATTATAAAATTCTTTAGACTAACCACTTTCTGACGAAAAAGAATTTACAATCCTTTTTATTCAAGGATGTTCCTTTTATAATATTTATACCTAAAATACTTTGCTTAGAGCTTCAAATTAAGCTAGAGTATAAATAAAATAATATTATCATGCATGACAGATGGATGATGTATGAATTTACATATTATTTTATTTTTATATTTACATCAAAAATTGTAAATCTTTAAAATACTAAATAAAAAATGTCTAGTCCACCCCATCCCTTCTGGTTCACCATTTTTTTAACAACTTTATTTTTTTTTATTTTTATTTTATTTTTCACACACACACACACACACACACACACACACACACACACACACATACACACACCTGCCAGTCTTAATTTTCTTTTATTTAAAAAACAAAGATAAAAGAAAAAAATTTTAAACATTTTTGCATAAATGTATACAAGTACATTTTTTTCAGTGATTGTTTTTTCTTTTTTTTTTTTTTTTCTTTTTTTAAGGGTTTGATACTCTGCATTAAGGTCTTACTAGTTACAATGAGCAAAAAGTACATGTAAACCAGGATGTAACCTAGAATTGGTCAACATTTCCTTGGTGTGTAAAGATTGAGAATAATGTTTTGTTGTTGTTGTTTGTTTGTTTGTTTGTTTTTTTGAACTTCACACAGTCTGTGAGTTTTTTTTTTTTTTGTTTTTTGTTTTTTTTTTTTTTTTTTTTTTTTTTTTTTTTTTTTTTTTTTGAGGCAGTCCGAGCCTCTGGGGTTAGCTTCCCACTATCAGTGACTGTATATTATGACTGTTCTTTTGTGACTGGGTTTTCTCAATCAGGATGATATTCTCTAGATGCAACCATTTTCTTAAGAATTTGGTTAAGTCATTGTTTCTGATAGATGAGTAGTACTCCATTGTGTAAATGTAGCACAATTTTTGTATCCATTCATCTACTGAAGGACATCTGGGTTCTTTCCAGCTTCTGGCTATTAGAAATAAAGCTGCTATGAACATTATGGTACATGTATCTTTGTTGTATATTGGAGTGTCTCTGAGGTATATGCCCAGAAGTGGAATAGCTGGATCTTCAGGTAGTACTATGTCCAATTTTCTGAGGTATCACCAGAATGATTTCCAGAGTGGTTGTATCAGTTTACAACCCCACCAACAGTGAAGTGTTCCTCTTTCTCCACATCCTTGCCAGCATCTGCTGTTATCTGAGTTTTGGATCTTGGCCAATCTGACTCCTGTGAGGTGGAATCTCAGGGTTGTTTTGAAATGCATTTCCCTGATGGCTAAGGATGTTGAGCACTTCCTCAGATGTTTCTCAGTCATTCGATATTCCTCAATTGAGAATGTTTTGTTTAGCTCTGTACCCTATTTTTAATAGGGTTGTTTGATTCTCTGGTGTCTAGCTTTTTGAGTTCTTTGTATACCTTGGATATTAGGCCTCTATCTGATGTGGAGCTGGTAAAGATCTTTTCCATTCTGTTGGCTGCCATTTTGTTTTTTTTTTTTTTTGTTTGTTTTGTTTTTTTGACAATGTCCATAAACTTATAGAAACTTTACAATCTCATTAAGTCCCATTTGTCAAACTTTGACCTTAGAAGACAAGGCATTAGTGTTCTGATCAAGAAATTTTCTCCTGTGCTTATGTGTTCTGACGTTTTTCCTACTTTCTCATCTAATAGTTTCAGTGTACCTCCTTTAATGTTAAGATCTTTGATCCATTTGCACTTAAGCTTTGTATAAGGAGATAAGAAAGGGTTTATTTTTATTCTTTTGCATGCTGAGTGCCAGTTAGACCAACACCATATGTTGAAGAGGCTGTCCTTTTACTATTGAATGTTTACAGCTCCTTTGTCAAAAATCAGGTGACCATATATGTGAGGGTACACTGCTGTATCTTCTATTTTATTCCATTGATCTACATGCCTATCTCTGTACAAGTATCATGCAGTTTTTAGCACAATTGCCTTGTAATATTGCTTGATGTCAGAGATAGTGATATTTGCAGATGTTTTACTGTTGTTGAGGATGGATTTTGCTATTCTATGACTTTTGTTATTTCATAAAATTGCATATTGCTCTTTCCAACTTTATGAATAACTGGGTTGGTATTTTGATGGGGACTGTATTGAATCTGTAGATTGCTTTTGGTAAGATGGCCATTTTTAAATGTTGATCCTTCCAATCCATAAGCATGGGAGATCTTTCCATTTTCTGAGATCTTCCTCGATTTCCTTCTTTAGAGGTTTGAATTTGTTATCCTACAAGTTCTTTACATACTTAGAGTCACAGGAAGGTATTTCATATTTTTGTGACTATTGTTAACGGTATCTTTTCCCTAATTTAAGTTTGTCTTTTGAGTAGAGGAAGGCTACTGATTTGTTTGAGTTAATTTTATATCCAGCCACTTTGCTCACTTTGTTTATCAGCTGTAGGAGTTCTCTGGTGGAATTTTTGGGGTCACTTAAGTACAGTATCATATCATTTGCAAATTGTGATATTCTTACTTCTTCCTTTCCAATGTGTATCCCTTTGATTTCCATTTCCTGTATAATTGCTTCAGCAATGAATTCCAGTACTATGTTGTATAGGTAGGAGGAGAGTGGGCAGCCTTGTAGAGTCCCTGATTATAGGGGATTACTTCAAGTTTGCCACCTTTAAGTTTGATGTTGGCTGTTGATTTGCTGTATTATGTTTATGTATGGGCATTGGATTTCTGTTTTTTCCAAGACTTTAATATGGAAAGTGTTGAATTTTGTCAAATGCTTTCTCAGCATCTAGTGAGATGACCATGTGGCTTTTTTTTTTTTTTTTAATTTGTTTATATGGTGGATTACATCAATGGATTTCCATATATTAAAAAATTCCTGAATCTCAGGAATGAAGCCTACTTGATCATGGTAAACCATCGTTTTGATGTGTTCTTGGATTCAGTTTGCAAGTATTTTTTTGAGTTTTGTTGCATCAATGTCCATAATAAAGATTGGTATGAAGTTCTCTTACCTTGTAGGGTCTTTGTGTGGTTTAGGATCAAGTGTTTTTGTAGCCTCAAAAAATGAGTTAGGTAGTATTCCATCTGATTCTATTTTGTGGAATAGTTTCGAGAGTATTGGGATTATGTCATCAATGAATGTCTGATAAAATTCTGTATTGAACCCATCTGGACCTGGGCTTTTTTTGGTTGGGAGGCTTTTGATGACTGCTTCTATTTCTATAGGTGTTATGGGATTATTTAGATGGTTTAATTGGTCCTAGTTTAACTTTAGTATCTGGTATCTGTATAGGAATCCATCCGTTTCATCAAGACTTTCCAGCTTTGTTCAGTATAGGCTTTTAGAGTAGGATCTGATGACTTCTTGAGTTTTTTCAGTTGCAGTTATAATGTATCCACTTTCATTTCTGATTTTGTTTAATTTAATTTCTCTCTTTGTCCTCTATTTAGTCTGGCTAAGGGTTTATCAATTTTGCTAATTTTCTCAAAGAACTAGCTTTTGATTTTGTTGATTATTTAAATGGTTCTTTTTGTTTCTAAATGCTCTATTTCTGCCCTATTTTTGATTATTTGTTGCTATCTACTCCTCTTAGGTGTATCTGTTTCCTTTTTTTCTAGAGCTTTCAACTGTGCTGTCAAGTTTCTAGTATATGCTCTCTCCAGTTTCTTTTTGGAAGCACTCAAAGCTATGTTTTTTTTTTTTTTTTTTTTTCTCAATACTACTTTCATTGAATCCCTTAGTTTTGAGTGTGTTGTGTTTTCATTTTAATTGAATTCTAGAAAATCCTAATTTCTTTTTTAATTTGTTCTTTGACCCTGATATTGTTTAATAGAGCATTGTTTAATTTCCATGTTCATATGGACTTTTTGTTGTCTTTGTTGTTATTGAATACCAGACTTAGACCATGGTGATCTGAAAGAATGCATGAGAGTATTTCAATCATCTTATATCTATTGAGGCTCGTTTGTGACCAATTATGTGGTCAATTTTTGAGAAAGTACCATGAGTTTCTGTTCTTTTGTTTTAGGATGATATGTTCTATCAAGATCTACTAATTCCAGTTGGTTTCTAACCTCTTTTAGTTTTACAGTGTCCTTGTTCAGTTTCTGTTTCCATGATCTGTCCATTGGTGAGAGTGCGATATTGAGGACTCTTACTAATATTATGTTGTGTGAAACATATTTTTTGAGCTTTAGTAGGGTTTCTTTTATGAATGTGGGTATTTTTTTTGTATTTGGAGCATATATGTTAAGAATTGAGAGTTCCTCCTGACAAATTTCCAATATAATGAGTAAAAAAGTGTCCTTCCTTCTTTTTTGATAACTTTCGGTTGAAAATCTACTTTATCAGATATTAGAACGGTCACTCCAGCATGGTTCTTGGGGCCATTTGCTTGGACGGTTATTTCCCAACCTTTTACTGAGATAGTTTCTGTATTTGTCTCTGAGATGAGTTTTCTATATGCAACAAAATGCTGGCTTTTGTTTATGTATTCAGTCTGATAGCCTATATCATTTTATTGGGGAATTGAGTTTATTTATGTTAACAGATATAAGGAATAGTGATTGCTGTTTCCTGCTGTTTTTGCTTTTGGAGGTAGAATTGTGCCTGTGTGTCTTTTTTCTTTTGGTGGTCTTCCTTAGGAGTTTTCTTGTTTTTATTAGGATATAGTTACTCTCATTGTATTGGATTTTCCACCCATAATTCATTGTAGTGCTGAGTTTGTGGTCAGATATTGTGTAAATTTAGTTTGTCTTGGAATATCTCAGTCTCTCCATCTATGGTAACTGAAAATTTTGCTGGGTATATCAGCTTGGACTGACACTTGTGCTCTCTTAGGGTCTGCATGATGTCTGTCCAGGATCTTCTAGCTTTCATAGTCTCTATTCAGAAATCAGGTGTGATTCTGATTGGTCTGCCTTTATATGTTACATGACCCTTTTTTCCTCTTTGCTTTTAGTATTCTTTATTTGCTTTGAGCACTTTGGCATTTTGACTATGATGTGTCGGGAGAAATTTCTTTTCTGTTCCAACCTATTTGGAGTTCTGTAGGCTTATTTTATTCTCATGGTCATCTCATTCTTAAGGCTAGGGAAGTTTGCATCTACGATTTTGTTGAAGGCCTCTTAGTTGATATTCTTTGCCCTCTACTATTACTACTATCCTTAGGTTTGGTCTTCTCATTGTGTCCTGGATATCCTAGAGAATTTGGGTTAGGAGCTTTTTGGTTTTTGCATCTTCTCTGACTGCTTTTTCTATGTTTTCCATGTTGTCTTCAGCCCCCGAGATTCTCTCTTCCAACTCTTGTAGTCTGTCTGAAATTCTTGCATCTGTGACTCCTGATTTCTTTTTTAGGTTTTCTACCTCTAGGGTTGTGTCTTTTAGTGTTTTCTTTATTGTGTCCATTTCCATTTTAAATTTCTTCTTCCATTCCTTCATCTCTTTTGTTCTGTTTTCATCTAGTTCTTTGAATTCTTTGAGTGTTTTTCTTGTTTCTTCTTTAAAAGCTTCTAATTTTATGTTGTTCTCCCCCGTTCTTATTTCAGGATCTCTATCATCATCTTGAGGTATGATTTCAGGTCTGAGTCTTCTTTTTCTGGAGTGTTTTGCATTCCACCCTTTGCTGTGATGTGGGAGCTATTTTCTGGTGTTGCCAGGTTGTCTAGGTTTCCCTGGGGTATGTTCTTTTGCTTTCCTCTTGACATCTTGTTGTCTGTGTTTATACGTGGTCTTGTTGTCAGTGATTGGTTCTTGCCTCTCCCTTATGCCTGGCCTGTGTCCCTGGATCTCACGTGTTCCTGATGGCAGATGGCCTGAGCATCATTTCTGTACACATGTGCTGCAGGCTGATAACAGACAGCCCAAAGCAGGGTTCCTGCTTCCCTGAATCATGCAGGGAGGCAGGAGGGGACACACTTTCTGCATGCTAGGTCCAGACCTCTCTGTTCCCCAGCTACTTGACTACATGGAGCAACATATCACTAGGCCTGTGTCCCTGGATCTTTGCTGTCCCCATTGGCAGATGGCCTGAGCCCCTGTTCTGCACATATGCACAGCCGGCTGGAAACACACAAATCTAAAGCAAGGTTCCTGCTCCTCTGGGTCAGTAGGTGGGTGGGGGCTGGAGCACACTTTCCGTGTGCTTGAGAGAACTCCTTGCTTCCCAGCTACTCAGAATGCCTTCTCACTAGGCTTGTGTCCTTGGATCTCTGCTGTTCCTTGTGGCAGACAGATGGCCTGAGTGCCTGTTCCACTCTACACATTTTTTAACTATTAAATATGCCTTTACACAATAAAGAATACCAATGTAGTTTAGTAAAACATATTTCAGTGTTAAAGGGTTTTTTTCATAGGAGCTCATTCACATCACTTCTCTTGTCATTATTTTTGGGAGAAGATTGACTCAGATGACACTAAGAAGAAATGACTTCTTAAGTATTCTAGATACAGGTTCAACAAATAAATTGTGTGCTCTGTGCAAGTACAATGAGTACCTAGACATCAAAATTTGCTTTTGTCTTCACATAAAAAGAATATACATTGTGAAAATAAAGAAACTCTCTAGTGATTCCTTCAATAAATATAAGAAAGAAAGAAAAAAGAAAGAAAGAAAGAAAGAAAGAAAGAAAGAAAGAAAGAAAGAAAGAAGAAAGGAAATAAAGTAGGAAGAAGGAAGTGAGGAAGGGGTTCTCAAGGCTTCACCTCTTTCTAAAGGACAACTAGCAGTTGATTGATGATAGGTTGAGTGAATTTTCATTGTAGATGTGACTGCTGTTAGGTTGTCTACCACCTAAAGGGTGCTCCCTCACTCAGTTTTACAAGGTCAGCTAACAAAAGCCATCTAAAAAAGGCTATGGCAATCAAGTGAGTTTTCTAGATGGTGCACTGTTTTTCATGGTTGCAAATGTCACATTGTAGAGAGGCACAGCCCCAGAGAATTCTACTCAGGATTGCCTCTCACTGCTGATATGAGTTTCCTACCACTATTACATAGCTAATGATTCCTGAGCATCAGCCCACTTTAATGAGAAGATTTCCTGCAGATCAATGTGAAAATATCCTTTCCTGAATTCATGCTGTCTAGATAAAATAATGAATTTATAGAATTTCTAAATTGATTAAAATACTATTTTAAAAAGTTTTTAAAAATAATTTTAGATGTCGTTGTAAGAAAGATGTGAAATAGTTAGAATTAAGAATTGAATGAGCCTCCTTCTAGAATAGTAAATAAAGGCTGTAAAATAAGGAATGCAATGAACTTGAATAAATTGCACCAAAGAAAGAAACAAGGTTGGGGCAGACTTGTGATTAATTAAAAACATTCATTCTAGCTCAAGTACAAGAATTTGCAATAAATTTGGACTATGATAAAGTAAAGATATGTGAAAGTGTTGTTTTGAATTTATGATAAATGGGTAGAATGAAGCATTGCTTTGAAATTACTCTCAACTTCTTTTCATAAATCACTTTTACATATTATTTTATCTGTGTGGTGATTTTATTTTTTAAGAACTTTATTTTAAAAAACAAATATAAATGTACAAATTTTAAGCATTTTTGAATAAGAGTATACGAATACATTTTTCTCATTGCTTGGCTTTTTTTTAATAAGGTTTGACAGTGTGCATTAAGATCTTCAAAGTTAAAGACCCAGAATAGTGAAATCCATCCTCAACAACAAGAAAACATCTGCGGAAATCACTATCCCTGACCTCAAGCTATATTACAAGGCAATTGTGCTGAAAACTGCATGGTACTGGTACAGAAATAGGCATGTGGATCAACGGAATAGAAGAAAATCCAGAAATGAGCCCTCATGTATATGGTCACCTGATTTTCAACAAAGGAGCGTTAAACATTCAATGGAAAAGACAGCCTATTCAACAAATGGTGCTGGTCCAACTGGCACTCAGCATGCAAAAGAATGAAAATAGACCCTTTCTTATCTCCTTGTACAAAGCTCAAGTGTAAGTGGATCAAAGATCTCCACATTTAACCAGATACACTGAAACTATTAGATGAGAAAGTAGGGAAAACTTTAGAACATATAGGCACAGGAGAAAATTTTCTGAACAAAATGCCAATGGCTCAAGCTCTAAGGTCAAAGATTAACAAATGGGACTTAACGAGATTGCAAAATTTCTGTAATGCTAAGTACATTGTAAAGAAAACAAAATGGCAGTCAACAAAATGGGAAACGATATTTACCAACTCCACATCAGATAGAGGCCTAATATCTAAGGTATACAAAGAACTTAAAAAGCTAGACACCAGATAATCAAATAACCCTATTAAAAAATATGGTACAGAACTAAACAAAACGTTCTCAGTTGAGGAATATCAAATGGCTGACAAATATCTGAGGAAATGCTCGACATCCTTAGCCATCAGGGAAATGCAAATCAAAACAACCCTGAGATTACACCTCACACCAGTCAGATGGGCCAAGATCCAAAACTCAGATGACAACAGATGCTGGTGAGGGTGCGGAGAAAGAGGAACACTTCTCCACTGTTGGTGGGGTTGCAAACTAATACAACCCCTCTGTAAATCAGTCTGGCGATACCTCAGAAAATTGGACATAATACTACCTGAAGACCCAGCTATTCCACTTCTGGGCATTTACCCCAAAGACACCTTAGTACACAACAAAGATATATGCACCACAATGTTCATAGCCGCTCTATTTATAATAGCCAGAAGCTGGACAGAGCCCAGATGTCCTTCAGAAGATGAATGGATACAAAAATTGTGGTACATTTACACAATGGAATACTACTCAGCCACCAGAAACAATGACTTGACCAAATTCTTAAGAAAACAAAACAAAACAAAAAAGTCTTTACACAACAAGAAAACTTTGACTATTTTCATGTTACATTTTTTTTTGCATGTACTTTGTGCTCATTGTAACTATTGGGTTTTTGATGCATACTGTCAAACCTTTAAAAAGATCAAGTACTGACTATTCATATAGATGTATGTAAAAATTATTTTAAAATCTGAAAAAAAGTACTGACAAAAATGTATTGTACAATTTTACACAAAAAAGCTTGAAATCTTTTTTTAAAAAAAGGCAGGAAGGATTTGTTCTCTTTTATGGCTGAAAAAAAAAAAAAAAGATCTTCAAAGTTAAAATGAGCATAAAGTACATGTAAAACAGGATGTAACCCGGAATTAGTCAAAGTTATCTTGGTGTATGAGGCGTAAAAATAATAGTTTTTTTTTTTTCTTTCTTTTTTCTTAAACTTCGCAGAGTCTGTGAGTTGATTCTGGGGTGTTCAGAGCTTTCTGAGGTTAGTATCCCATTATCAGTGACAGCATGTTATGTCTGTTCTTTTGTGACTGGGTTATCTCGCTGATGATGATATTCTCTACGGCATCTATTATCTTAAGAAATTCATAAGGTCATTTTTTCTGATAGCTGAGTAGTACTTCATTGTGTAAATGTACCACAATTATTTTTATATCCATTCATCTATTGAAGGACATCTGGGTTCTTTCTAGCTTCTGGCTATAATAAATAGTGCTACTATGAACATTGTGGTACATGTGCCTTTGATGTATGTTGGAGCTTCTCTGGGGTACATGCCTAGAACTGAAATAACTGAGTCTTCAGGTAGTACCATATCCAATTTTCTGAAGAAACCCCAGACTGATTTCCAGAGTGGTTATATCAGTTTAGAACCACACCAACAGTGGAGAAGTATTCCTCTTTCTCCACATCGTTGCCAGCATCTGCTGTCATCTTAATTTTTGAAGTTGGCCAATCTGACTGGTGTGAGGTGGAATCTCAGGGTTGTTTTGATTTGCATTTCCCTGATGGCTAAGGATGTCAAGCATGTCTTTAGATGCTTCTCAGACATTTGATATTCCCCAACTGAGAACTTTTTGTTTAGCTCTGTACCCCATTTTTAATAGTGTTGTTTGATACTCTGGTGTCTAGCTTCATGAGTTCTTTGTATATCTTGGATATTAGGCATCTATCTGATGTGGGGTTGGTAAGGATTTTCTCCTACTCTATTGGCTGCTGTTTTGTTTGCTTGACAGTGTCCTTAGCCTTACAGAAACTTTGCAATCTCAATAAGTCCCAATTGTCCATCTTTGACCTTAGAGGACTAGCCATTGGTGTTCTGTTCAGGAAATCTTCTCCTATGCCTATGTGTTCTAAGGTTTTAACTAATTACTCAACTAATAGTTTCAGTGTATCTGGTTTAATGTGAAGATCTTTGATCCACTTGAACTTGAGCTTTGCAAAAGGAGATAAGAAATGGTTTATTTTCACTCGGTGCATGATGTTTGTTAGTTGGACCAACACATTTGTTGAATAAACTGCCCTTCTTCCATTGAATGTTTACAGCACTTTTGTCAAATTTCAGGTGACCATATATGTGAGGGCTCATTTATGAATCTTCTATTCTGTTCCAATGATCCACATGTGTATTTCTGTAGCAGTACTATACAGTTTTTAGCACAATGGCCTTGTAAAATAGCTTGAGGTCCGGGATAGTTATTCCCGAATATGTTTTCTTGTTGTTGAGGATGGATTGCACTATTCTAGGTCTTTTGTTATTACAGATGAAATTGTACATTGATATTTCTAACTCAATGAAAAACTGGGTTGGAATTTTGATGGGGATTGCATTGAATCTGAAGATTGCTTTTGGTAGGATGGCCATTTTTAAAATGTTTATCCTTCCAATCCATGAGCATGGGAGATCTTTCCATTTTCTGAGATCTTCCTGGATTTCCTTCTTTAGAGGTTTGAAGTTCTTCTCGTACAGGTCTTTCACTTGATTATTTAGAGTCACACCAAGGTATTTCATAGATTTTGTGACTATTGTAAAGGGTATCTTTTCCCTAATTTCTTTCTCCACATGTTTTTCCTTTGAGTAGAGGAAGGCTACGGATTTGTTTGAGTTAATTTTATATCCAGTCACTTTGCTGAAGTTGTTTGTCAGCTGTAGGAGTTCTCTGGTAGAATTTTTGGGGTTGCTTAATTACACTACCATCTCATCTGCAAATAGTGATGTTTTTACTTCTTCCTTTCCAATTTGTATTGCTTTGATTTGTTTTTGCTTATTTCTCTAGCCAGGATTTCCAATATACTATGTTGAATAGTTAGGGGGACAGTAAGCAGCATTGTCGAGTCCCTGATTTTAGTGGGATTGCTTCAAGTTTCCCAACATTAAGTTTGATGTTGGCTGTTGGTTTTCTGTATATTTCTTTTATCATATTTATATATGGGCCTTAGATTCCTGTTCTTTCCAAGACTTTTAACATGAAGTGGTGTTGAGTTTCATCAAATGCTTTCTCAGCATCTAGTGAGATGACCATGTCTTTTTTTCCTTTAAGTTTTTTGATATGGTGGATTACAATGATGGATTTTCTTATATTAAAACATCCTGCCATCCCAGGGATTAAGCCTACTTGATCACGCTGAATGATCATTTTAAAATGTTCTTATATTTGGTTTGCAAGGATGTTGTTGCATTTTTTTGCATCAGTGATCATAAGTGAGATTGGTATGAAGTTCTTTCCTTAAAAGGTCTTTGAGTGGTTTAAGAATGAGGGTTATTGTAGCCTCAAAAAAAATGACTTAGGTAGTGTTCCATCTGATTCTACTTTGTGGAATATTTTGGAGAGTATTGCTGTTAGGTTGTCAATAAATGTCTGATTCAATTCTGCACTGAACCCATCTGGACATGGAATTTTTTGGTTGGGAGGCTTTTAATGAAAGCTTCTTTTTCTTTAGCTGTTATGGGATTATCTAAATGGTTTACCTGGTCCTGGTTTAACTTTAGTATCTGGTATCCTTCTAGGAATTTATCCATTACCTCCAAATTTCCCAGCTTTGTTGAGTATATGCTCTTATACTAGAATCTGACAATTTCTTTAATTTCCTCACTTTCAGTTGTTATTTCTCCACTTTCCTTTCTGATTTTGCTAATTTGGATACTTTTTCTTTTCCCTCAATTAGTCTGTCTAAGGGTTTATCAATCTTGTTAATTTTCTCAAAGAACCAGCTCTTAGATTTTTTGATCCTTTGAATCATTCTTTTTGTTTCTCTTTGGTCTATTTCAGCCCTAAGTTTGCTTATTTTTTGCCATCTACTCCCCTTGGGTGTTTCTGCTTTCTTTTGTTCTAGAGCTTTCAGCTGTGCTGTCAAGTTGCTGATGGATGCTCTCTCCAGTTTCTTTTTGAATCCCTCAGAGGTCTGAGTTTTCCTCTCAGTACTGCTCTCTTTGCATCCCATAGGTTTGGGTATGTTGTAATTTTGTTATCATTGAATTCCAGAAAATCCTTAATTTCTTTCTTTATTTCAAATTTGACCATGCTATTGTGTAATACAACATTGTTTAGTTTCCATTTGTATATGTGCTTTTGTTGTCTTTGTTGTTATTAAATACCAATGTTAGACCATGGTGATCTGAAAGGATGCATGGGAGCATTTCAATCTTTTTATATCTATTGAGGCTCATTTTGTGACTAATTATGTTGTCAATTTTTGATAAGGTGCCATGAGGTGCTAAGAAGAAGGTGTATTCTTTTGTTTTAGGATGATATGTTCTGTAGATATCTATTAATTACAGTTGGTTCATAGCTTCTGCTAGTTTTACAGTGTCCTTGTTTGGTTTTTGTTTCCATGATCTGTCCATAGGTGACAGTGGGGTATTGAGGTCTCCCACTATTATTGTGTGGGGCACAATGTATTTTTTAAGCTTTAGTAGGGTTTCTTTTATGAGCATCTGTGCTTTTGTATTTGGAGCATATATGTTAAGAATTGAGAGCTCCTCCTGACAAATTTCCCCTATAATGAATAAAATGTGTCTTTCCTTATCTTTTTTGATAACTTTTCGTTGAAAATAAACTTTATGTGATATTAGAAAGATCACTCCAGCTTGCTTCTTGAAGCCATTTGCTTGGAAAGTTTTTCCCCAACTTTTTACTCTGAAATAGTGTAATATCTCTCTTGGTGTCCAAGATGAGTTTCCTGTATGCAGCAAAATGCTGGGTTTTGCTTATGTATCCAGTCTGATAGCCTATATCTTTTTATTGGGGAATTCAGTCCATTTATGTTAACAGATATCAAGGAATAGTTGTTGCTGTTTTCTGCTATTCTTGCTTTAGAAGGTAGAATTGTGCCTGTAGACTTTCTTCTTTTGGTTTTTTTACTTAGAAGTTTTCTTGTTTTTATTAGGTTATAGTTCCCTTCATTGTATTGGGTTTTCCACCTATAATTCATTGTAGTGCTGAGTTTGTGGTCAGATATTGTGTAAATTTAGTTTTGTCTTGGAATATCTTAGTCTCTCCATGTATGGTGATTGAGAGTTTTGCTGGGTATAGCAGCTTGGGTTGACACTTGTGCTCTCTTAGGGTCTGCATGATGTCTGTCCAGGATCTTCTAATCTTTCATAGTCTCTGTTCAGAATTCAGGTGTGATTCTGATTGGTCTGCCTTTATATGTTACATAACCTTTTCCCCTTACTGTTTTTAGTATTCTTTCTTTGCTTTGGACACTTGGTGTTTTGACTATTGTGTGTCTGGAGCAATTTCTTTTATGTCCAAGCTATTTAGAGTTCTGTAGGCTTATTTTATGCTCATGGTCATCTCATTCTTAAGTGTAGGGAAGTTTTCTTCTATGATTTTGTTGAAGATATTTACTGTACCTCTTAGTTGATATTCTTTGCCCTCTTCTATTACTATTATCCTTAGATTTGGTCTTCTCATTGTGTCCTGGATCTCCTGGACATTTCGGGTTGGTTTTTGCATCCTCTCTGACTGTTTTTTTCTTTTTTCATGTTGTCTTCAGGCCGCAAGATTCTTTCTTCCAACTCTTGTAGTCTGTTGGAAATGCTTGCATCTGTGACTCCTGATTTCTTTTTTAGGTTTTCTACCTCTAAGGTTGTGTCTTTTAGTGCTTTCTTTATTGTGTCCATTTCCATTTTAAATTTCTTCTTCCATTCCTTCATCTCTGTTTTCCTCTAGTTCTTTGAGTGATTTTTTTGTTTCCTCTTTAAAAGCTTCTAATGCTTTATTCTTTTCCTCCCTTTCTTGTTTAAAGATCTCTATCATCATCTTGATGTATGATTTCAGGTCCCAATCTTTTTCTGGAGTGTTTAGCATTCTGCTGTTTGTTGTTTTGGGAGAGCTGGATTCTGGTGTTGCCTGGTTGTCTTGGTTTTCCTTGGGTATGTTCTTTTGCTTTTCTCTTGCCATTTTGTTGATTGTGATTATTCGAGGTCTTGTTGTCAGTGATTAGATCTTGCCTCTCCCTTGCACCTGGCCTGTGTCCCTGGATCTCCTACTTCCTGGCTACTGGGAATGCCTTCTCACCAGATCTGTGTCCCTGAATCTCCACTGTTCCTGGTGGCAGATGGTCTGAACGCCCATTCTGCACTCACAGTCCTCCAGCTGGTAATTGCCGGATGCAGGTTTAGTGGTTTCCTGAACTAAGCTGGTGGGGGGAGCACAATATCTGTGTGCTTGGCAGAGATCTCTGCAGTCTCTGCACCCCAGGTAGTCGGAAAACCTTCTCACAAGGCCTCTGTGTGGTAATTTTATAAAGAATTTTTGTCTCAGAATGTATGGAATGGCTGAGAGGAAAATTAAAGTGTGCCTGTTGCTTTCTTCCATCTATGAAATGTATATAGGTCAGGAGTATACTCCCTTTCTGCTTCTATAAGGACCAGATTACAAAAACTAGTAACCTAACTCTTACACATTTTGTCACTACAGGGACTAGTGTAGATCTCAAAGGATAAAAAGAAATCTAAATATGGAAACAAATGTTGTTGGAGTTGAGTTCATTGAAATATTAAAAATTAAACAAGCTAAACTATGCTACTCAATTCTTTATTGCTGTCACAAAACACTTAAGAGAAATAATTTTAATAAAAGTTATTTTATCTTAAATTATTGTTTCAGAGATGCCCTTCATTATTGTATGGCTCCAATGCCATACACTTTGGTAATTCATAATATCATCACTACAGAAAAAAGGTAAACTGAGACCAATATTATACTTAATGTAGCATGGATGCATTTTTTCATTCAAATTCCAGCCTAGTAGATAGTGCTTCCTAACCCCATTGAGAAATTCCAGTTTCAGGTGCTGTCTCACATGCCAATTAACTCTAGTAGCACAATCTTTGGCACACTCATAAATGTAAATCACTATTCTCAACCATCTTAAATTACAAGCAAGAACTAATATTAACCATCACATAAACCCCAGATTATAATACTACTGTAAAACAGTGTTTTCAGTGTACATGATTTAATTTCTTCTCAGTCACGTGTTTCAATTCACAGAACTCAAAGAACAACATCTAAAAAAAAAAACAAAAAAACAAAACAAACAAAAAAAAAAAAAAAAAAAAAAAAACACCAGAATCTTCAACCATGGACTTCTCAAATTAGCATTCCTTGCATCTGAACCTGATGTGATTTCTTATAGGTATTCAAAGTAACTTATAGAGAATACAGAGGAGTTTATAATATATTTGATGGCTGGGTATTTTAATGGGGAGAAAAGATATAGCAGATTAAATATCTTTAAAAGATAACCCTGTTTAGTGTTTTGTTGTTTCTACAAAATATTCTCTTTTTTTTGCATCAAAAGCCAGGATATAGCTAGTTGAATACACAATGTACATCATGACTGTCCTAACTGATGGGATATAGCAGAAGAGATTCTATGCAACATATAAGGTTGGATTAAATGCATGCAACTTCTACTTGACTTAACTTCCTAGGGTCTCTGAACTCTGAGACACCACATAAAATGCCTATTACTCCGAAGTTCACACGCCTCACAAACATTAAGAAGGACTACATAATGAGGGGAGTTTGGATCCAACAAAACCACCTATTTTAGTTCCACTGTTCAAGATATCTGGAGAAACTTACAGAAGACCTGAAAGCCAATTAATTTATGAGTCAGTGTCATGAGATGTTAGGCTTTTACAGAAGTACCCAGCTGAGCTGTGTACCAATTTCTGATCCTCAGAAGACATCTGATAAAATAATGATATTAATCTGGTCTTTTAGATGATAAAATACTGTGCTAATATAACACACCTCAGTTTTCTGGTGAGGGTTATTTGACACCGTGCAGTAGTTTAGACTCTGCAACAATAAATATTGTAAGAAATATTGTGAAAGGGTGGTGTTGGAGGGTTGTTATCAGACAGATGGCTTGAGAAAATTAATTTATGTGAAAAATTAGGCTTTAACTTCATCTCACATAATAACTAAGAGACAATACTTGGTATTACTCTTAAATAGTTTAATTTGAAAGCACAATTTTCAAAGATTTATAGTGATTCTATATACAACTGAGTCAGGGTCTAAACTTGATAAATAGAAGAAGATTATCTTCAGAAATTTAGCTTTCCTAACTCTGTGACAGTATTAATAGAAAAACCACGATCCTCAGAATTTTTAAAATAGTATTCACTTGATGTACTTTCCAATTCTACTAATTATGAACTTTCTAATTGTCTGTGTTGGCCTCCTATCCCAGGAATCAATTATCTATACTATTTTTTACTTTCTCCACCAAGAATTAAAAGCATCTTATGCATGGATTATGTTTAATATGTGTTGAATTTCTGAGAAAGTTTATTATTAATATAATTTAGATGGGCATCTGGAAGTGCTAATACTGCTAAGTACTCTGTGAGAATCATTTATAAATTCAGAATTAAAATAAATCTTAAGAGGGTTTCTGACCACACTTTTAAAGTGCTAAGCTTTTACAAGCCTCATCACAGAAGAGTGGATCTTATCTACTTAAATGTTAATTTTATTGCCTGTCTTTTAAGTAAGTATCTAAATAGACAAAAGAGATCAGTAATAAGAAAGAGTAAATGTCAGCGGTAAGATTGTTCTCTCTGTAAAATAATAAATATCCTGGGTTTCCATTTTCAAGAATAATATAGCCCTCTTGCAATGGAGCTAGATTTTTTGCTCCAAAGTCTCTTCATGGCATTTTTCATTTCTGCATTCCTCAGTGTGTAGATTAAGGGGTTCAGCATTGGAGTTATGAAAGTTAAGACTACAGTCACAGACTTATCTATGGGAAATGTGGATGTAGGCCTTGCATATAGGAAGATACATGGAACAAAGAATAAAACAACCACAGTAATGTGGGACGCACATGTGTACAAAGCTTTGTGCTTCCCTTCCAGACTATGTGCCTTAAGAGAGTGTAAAATTACCCCATAGGAAATTAAAAGAATTAAGAATGTGACTGTGCAAATTGCCCCTCCATTAGCAATCATACAAAGCCCAATGAGATAAGTATCGGTGCAAGCTAGTTTTAGCAGAGGATACATATCACATACAAAGCTGTCAATAATATTTGGGCCACAAAATGGTAGCTGATAAATAAAGATAAATTGAATTATTGAGTGAAAAAAGCCACCAATCCAGGCCCCCAACAGCATGAGAACACACACTCGCCGATTCATGATGATCAAATAATGAAGAGGCTTACAGATGGCTACATAACGGTCATAGGCCATCACCACCAAAAGAATAACCTCAGCTCCAGCAAATAAATGATCTAGAAACACTTGAGTCATACAAGCCCAGAAGGAGATAGTCTTTGTTTCATAGAGCAAGTCAATAATCATTTTGGGAGCAATGGCAGTAGAATAGACAGCATCTATAAAAGACAAATAAGCCAGAAAAAAGTACATAGGGGAGTCAAGGGACTGGCTAGTCATGATGGTCACCATAATGAGCAGATTTCCCATTAGTGTCACAATGTAGATGAGCAAGAATGTGACAAACAGAAACTTTTTGCCCTCTGGGTTCTGGGTGAGGCCCAGGAGGATAAATTCAGTCACATTGTTCATCTTTTCCATATGCTCTTCTGAGACTGTTGAACTCACTCAGATGTTAGAGCCTGCAAACAGAGCATATACTGAAATTGAAGTGATTGTAAATTCCATGACTAAAATTCTATGATTAGCTAACTGCACACATGATATAGTATCAAAGTGTCTCATAGATTTTTATCTTTATATCTATATACTCTTACATATCTCAAACATCAGTACAGAAGTTTCTTTCTGAAGTAGATAGAAGTTCACACAGAAATACACAATTTGTGGGCATCCAGAAAAATTGATGATTGTAGAGTCATTGCTCTAATTGAGACACTGTATGTAATATAGTATATAGTGTATTAATTATTTTTTTATTTCAACCATCTTTTCACAAGACAAAGGCTTTGTTGCAGATAAGGGGAAGGAATGTATAAAGATCCGAACTAGTAGAAATTTGCAGTGAAGTAGTATTAGCCAGGCGTGACAGGGATACTACACACATGAATTCACAGTGGATATAATTATATACACAAAAGCTATATATAAACAAACTAGGAAAATCACAGAATAGATATGGAATTAGTTCACAAAATCTCACAACTAATTAATTGAGAAAGACTGTGTAGCTTTTCTGAGCATTTTCACTCTACTTACAACTATAACACCTCAGAAAATGGATTCTCCTCTCCTTATACTCCACCTAATTTTCACAAACTTTAGGGCACAGGGTTCTTCTGATTCTTCCAAACTGGCTGTCTTTAGACAAATCACTCACAAAAACTGCAATTTGATATTTCTGTACTTATTTTATTATCTCAATTTATGCATTTTTGAATCAATATTATGTTCTATTAAATAAAGAAACATTTTACAAACATTGGGAATACTTCCAGTCTTAAGTACTTAACAATTATTAATGGATGCTTTAAATTTGTGAACCTGATTAATGGCAAATAAAATAGACTTGTTAAACCCATTTTCAGAAGAGATAAACAAACTGCATTGAATATGAACACATACAATTCTAGAGACAATTTTACACAGCGATTTTCTGCAAGTATAAATGATGAATTTTCTATTTGAGTCCAGAACTACATGAGGAATTTTTTGAACTATGTGAGGCAAGCTTGTGTATTTCTATTTAAATCATCCTATAACAAGTTATATCCTTTGAAAATAATAGTTCTCATCAAATATATGACAAAATGATGAATATAACATACCTAAGATATGTACTCCAATTAAAATTAAATAAGATCATTGGATTTCTTGTGCTAAATATGAATTCTTTAAATATTATGTTTCCTTACTCAGTTTCTTGGAAGTATAAAAGATGTTTTTTCTAAAATCTGCAAGCAAGAATAAACTTGGTAAAAGATCCAGCTAAGCAATGATCAAATAATGTAGGTTTCCTGTGCCATACATGGTTGTGGACAATTTTGTTTTGCTTTTATGGGAAAAAGCACATGGAAGTGTTAAAATATTATTATTCAATTTCTGATTCAGATTCTCAATCTCCATGATCTATGTTAAGTAACTGTGTGACTTTGGGTGAATTACATAATATATTTTATAATAACTGTAAAACATCTAACATATAGGGAGTATCTAGGCTTAACTGCAAATACAGTGTAAAGAAACTTACCTGATAAATAAAAACTAAATAAATTCAGAGTGTTGTTGATTAGTTTCTGTACATAGTTTTAAATGACATGTATTTTTTTCCTAATGACCCAAAAAGGAATTCCCATTGGATAGCTAGGAGGATTATATTTTTATTGTACACAGTTATGGAAGTTGTGCCTTCCTTCCACATACATTACTATAAGAAAATTCATTGACTTTCTTTTTCTGTGCATATTAGCAGATGACATGATAATATATGTAACTAATGAATCTGAAATGTCTACAATTAAGTTTAATATTTTAAAGCTATGGGATCAACTGAGCACAGAAGTTTTTAAGTCAATTAAAATGAATTCTGGAGTACAGTCAGAAACAGATGGTGCCATTTTGTGAAGATTCATGCAAATTTTATACATAAATCATCATAAATATCTTTATCCATTCTAATAAGCAAAAGTATTTTCATTAATATTTGAAGAATAAATTTCTGAGCATGAGTTTTATATTTCATAATTATCTAGAAATTTCCATGACAAAATTTCACTTATGCAAGTACATAAAATAATTAAAAATAAGTTACAATTAATATTGAACTGATATTAAAGGCAGAATTATTCACAATATTCAATAAATAGTAACATCTCATTTGCCAATCAACAGACAAATAAAACAATGTATAACACCCACATACTCAAACACACAAAGGATAAGTATCAAAGTAGATTTCCAATTAGGAAGAGTGAGGAAATAGATGATCAATATATTCCATTTCAATAAGTAAATTAATTAATAGGTGAAATGAGTAAATTATAGCAAACTATCAAATTAGACAAGCACTAAATATTTTATTATCTCACACTTATGTGTACTTAGACTAGTCATTAGAAATAATGAAACAGTGGTACAAGTGATAACACAGGAGTGATTTTACTGATATGTTTACTTAGGTTTTTAATCTTTTTTTCCACTTATTTTAATTCAGACATCTGTGATTTTATTTTAAAGCCTAGGAAAATATCTTTTTACTTTTAAAGTCAAAACTGAAAGCATATCAATACAGGTGGTATACCTTCAAAGAAATTAACATTCGGCCATTGCTTTGTCACATAGATACAGCTCCTTAGACTCACACAGAGCATAGTAAACATTCTCCATTCTTCAAAAATCAATTTAGGGCTTAGAATCCAGATTTTTGCACAATGGAAATGCAGAAAAGAAAACAGTTGATATATAAGATGAATAATGAAATGTGAAAGCTGTTTTAGAAACATATATTAAGACTCTGTTTCAATTTTACTCAAAGGGATACTATTATATTAATTAAGTAATCCTTTTACCATGTTTTTCAATTGTGCTCAGTACAGAATAATCACAAAATGCAGACTATGTTTTATATTATTGATCATTCACAAAACAGCATTATTTTGGTTTATATGTATCATGTTATTGACTTTTTGTTTTGTAGCCAATGGTAACATCAAATTGCCAAGAGAATTCTTCTATGAGTCAAAATAAAATATTTACAAGAATATCATAATGAAATTCTAAATATTTTAATGATCTCTTCAAATTGCCCCCAATGTGCCTCCTTCAAATTAAATCTCTAAAGAATTTTTATTCTCCACTGATACCTTCTATGTATTCCTTCCAATATATTTTGTGTGTGTACTGACCTCTTCTGTAAAAATTCTACTAGATTTTAAATGATAGTAGTAGTGACTGACTTCAATACTCCAGAAAACCTATTTTCATGGGATTTTTTTTGTCTTTTTTTAATTTAATATTTTTTGTCTTTTTGGTTTCTGTTTGACTTTCATTTTTTGTATGCTATGTTACATTTTAGCAAGATGGAAATGATATAAAGAAAGAACATAACTTTGAGTAGATTGTCAGATAAGGAAGATCTCAAGAAGATGGGAGAAGGAAAATTATTAAAATATATTTTATTAAGAAGCTTAAATGAAAAAAAAAGAACATCTTGATTTTAGGTCATGAGCTCATAGAGTTCATTTCAAAGCACCTTAGATTGTGTCTTTCTCTAAATTGCTTTGTGGGCCTTTCTGTTAATAGTTTTAATTTTTTTGAAATGCTGTCTTAAACTAACAATTCTCCTACTTCAGATTCTTAAGTGCTTAAAGTCATCAGTTGACATCCTGGTAATTCTAATAATTTCTCTCATTCAATATTCATGATCTGAACATGAATGAATAATGACCAAATGTGAAATAAACAAATCATTAAGTGAAGCATCTAATCCAGAGTTGGAAATTTTCCATGATAAAACAATGAATAGTAGAAGTTTAAAATCAGTATTTTGTGGGGGAAAAAGGCTTCACTTGTATTTTTCCAAATGTGTTTTTAAAATAGACTGTAATGATTTTTACTAAATTATTTTATTTATTTACAATCCAAAATTTGACTCCATTTCTGGTCCCTTCTCACTGCCTCTGAGAGGAGGCTCCCACACCAACTCACTCATCCCCACCTCAACCCCATCAGCATTTTTCTTCCCTGGGGCAGCAAATTTCCACAGGCTAAGTTCATCCTCTTCTTCTGAGGCTATACAAGACAGTTCTCTTCTACACATGTTCCCAGGACCACAAACTAAACCGTGTATGCTCCTTGGTGTTTGCTTAGTCTTTTGGGATCACTGAGGGGTCCAGGTTAGTTAACAGTGTTCTTCTTCCTATAAGATTCCAATTCCCTTCATCTACTTCAGTACTTCCTCTGACTTTTCCATATTGACCTCAATCAAATGGTTTGCTGAAAGTATAGGCATTTGTCTCAGTCGGTTTCTAGTAGAAACTCTCAGAGGACAGCCATGCCAGGCAGTGACTTACCTCCCACAGCCTATTTCTAGAAAATGTATACTACTCTTAGTTTCATTCCAATATTAATGAAATAAGTTATTCAGAAGTGTCAGGAGAATTAGTAGGTTTGACAATGTTGTCACAATGCAGATTGCTATTCTTTTGGTAACAAAAGTATAATCAATGAATTATGTACCACAAGATACAGTAAAGAATACACATCACATATAAAGTGGTTTGGCCCATTGAAAGGAATGTGACAAACAATTTATGCCACCAAGTAAAACTTTCAGTGTAATAGGTTACAATATTGTTGAAAGGGTCCCCACTGAAGGACTCAAACATCATAGGTCATTGTTAATGCTGTTGGTTTCTTGCCACAACCTGGTGGTGGGACTGTACTGCTAAAATCAGCACATATATGTCATTTAACAGGGAGAGAACAAGCTTGTGCCTAACTAGACCTTTTATCCATACTGACTAACAATTCATGGTGCAGAAGACACTTTATATTCTAGTTGAGATGATTATCAATATCTACATCTACAAACCCTACATCGATCAACTGTGACCTGCCTGCAATATATACTGGTGCAATAACAGCATAAATGTTATAGAATAACTACCACATTTAGATGGGATTTAGGACCCATTCTATGAGACAAAACCCACAGTTGATACTATTAAAGTGGTAAAGAATATAAGACTAAACAGGCATGGAGTTAGGGGAAAGATTAATACCATTACTCTGCTAAAGGACTTTAACCAGCCTTATACCCATCCACCTCAGATCAAGGCTAGGCCAGGTTCTATTCTCCATCCATGGGAACATTCTTGAATAGAAAATTCTCAGAATGTACCAGCTGGTGCTTACTAGCCAGTGGATATAAAGATCAATATGCTTAGCCAATAAGTTTGAGCTGTAACCTTGTTAAGGTAACCTGGTTCCTATAAGGAATAAAGCAAAACAAAAACAAAAAGAAACAGGATAGCAAAAACTATTTTCAACAGTAAAAGAACTGCTTGGAAAATCATGATCTCCAACAGCAAGCTGTATTAAAAAGCAATAGTTAAAAACTGAATGGTACTGGTACAGAGACAGGCAGGTAGATCAATAGAATAGAATTGAAAATCCAGAAATGAACCCACAAACCTATGGTCACTTGATCTTTGACAAAGAAACTAAAACCATCCAGTGAAAATAAGACAGCATTTTTAACAAATGGTGCAAGTTCAATTGGAGGTCAGTATGTAGAAAAATACAAATCAATCTATTTTTAATCACCTTGTCAAAAGATCAAGGCCAAGTGGATCAAGAACCTCCACATAAAAGCAAATACACTAAAACTAATAGAAGAGAAAGTGAGGAAGAGCCTGGAACACAGGCACAGGGAAAAGTTTCCTGTTCAAAATACCAATGGCTTATGCTCTAAGATCAATAATTGACAAATGGGACTTCAAAATATTACAAAGCTTCTATAAGGCAAAGGCAAAAAAAAGTTTTGTCAAAAAGACAAACCTTCAACCAACAGATTGAAAAATGATCTTTTCTAATCCTACATCTAATATCCAAAATATACAAAGAACTCAAAAAGTTAGACTGCAGACCATCAAATAACCCTATTTAAAAGAATGGGAGACAGAGCTACACAAAAAAAATTTCAAGTGAAGAATATCAAATAGCTGAGAAGCTCCTAATAAAAAATGTTCAACATCCTTAGTTAGAGAAATGCAAATCAAAACAACCCTGAGATTCCACCTTACACCAGTCATAATGGCTAAAATTAAAAACTCAGGTGACGGCAGATACTGGTGAGGATGTGGAGAAAGAGAAACACTCCTTCATTGTTGGTGGGATTGCAAGTTGGGACAATTACTCTGGAACTTAGTCTGACATTTCCTCAGTAAATTTACAGAGTACTGAGTCCCCAGCTATACCCCTTCTGGGCATATACCCAAAAGATGATTCAACATATAACAGAGACACATGCTCCACCATGTTCATAGCAGGCTTGTTTGTTATAGCCAGAAGCTGGGAAGAACCCAAATGTCTTTCAACAGATGAACGGATAGAGAAAATGTGGTACAATTACAAAATGCAGTATTATTCAGCTATTAAAACAATGACTTTATGAAATTCTTGGCTGAATGTATGGAACTAGAAAATATCATCCTGAGTGAGCTAACCCAGTCACAAAAGAATAGACATGGTATGCACTCACTGATAAGTGCATAATAGGATTATCCAAGATAGAATACACAGACCACATGAACTCAAAAAGTTGGAAGACCAAAGAGGGTATGCTTCTGGTCTTCTTAAAATTGAGGAACAGAATATTTACAGAAGAAAATACAGAGACAAAGTTTGGAGCAGAAACTGAAGTAAAGGCTATCCAGCATTTTCAGAGATCCATCCCAACTCAGACAGTATTGCCATAAAGGACATGATGGCAGGTGACTGATACAGCTGTCTCCTAAGAGGCTCTACCAGAACCTGAGAAATGCTTTCAGAAGCTCTAAACCAACCATTGGATTGAGAATTCGGTCCCCAGTGGAGGAGTTAGAGAAAAGAATTGGAGATGCTGAAGGGTTTTGCAGCCCCATAGGAAGAACAATTGCAACCAACTAGACCCGCACCCAGAGCTCCAAGAGACTAAACCACCAACCAAAGAATAAACATTGAGGAATCCATGGCTCCAGCAATGTATGTAACTGAGGATGGCCTTATCAGGCATTGAGGAAAGGAGAAGTCCTTGGCCCTGTTAAAGCTTAATATCCAAATATAGGGGAACGCCAGGGCATAGAGACAAGAGGGAGATGGTGGATGTTTGGAGAAACACTTATACAAGCAGGGGAGAGGGGATGGGATAAGGGGTTTCAGAAGGGAACCCAGGAAAGGAGATAAAATTTGAAAATCTAAATAAAAAGTTATCAAATAAAAAACTATAAAAACTGCTTAAGTATAAGTATAAATCTATAAGTATAAAAACTAATAGGCATTTAGCATCACCTTCTAGTCACTTGCCTCATGGGACTTATTGAGGGATGACCCCAATGAATAAAACCTCTTGATTTTGTGTAGATCTGTGTCTCGGTATCTCTCCTCAGCGACTCTTGAAGCAAGTAACACTGACCAAGGGTCAGGTCTTACATGACAATGGAATATGGTAATAAAATGACTCCTAATGGTAGATCTAATAGATCACTAATAGATTGGCATCTTGCTGAGTCAGTTAGCTCTTCTTGGAGTATATGGGACCTAAGACAGAGATATATAACTGGAAAATATACAGAGAGTGAAATTTCAGAGCTCTTAGTCCTAAAAGATATCATAATCAAATGCCTCCTGTCTGGACTGAGAAATTAATGCAGAAAATGATGCAAAAGCTTGTAAAAGACAGAAGTGATGAATGATTTCAAGAGAACAGTGTCTTCCAGACAGCAAGATTAATATACATATAAGTTCACGGAGTCAGTGGCACTGAAACAAGATCTATACAAACTCAATCCAGATAGGGTCTCAACACTAAGAGAGATAAGTAGCCTAACCAAGAAGTTATCTGCAATCTTTACCCACTTCCAAAAGTAAAACTCAATTTTACCCAGTGGAGTCTCACTGAGTATATTATGAGTATACTCATGAGTACACCAACACTTCATTACAGGTATTTTGCTCAGAAATAGTTGGTCAGCACAAAATGAACTCAGATGTATTCCTGTCCAGTTTTATCTACTTCTGCTTATTGGGGGTGTTAGGATTAGGGGAGTCTCATTGGTCATTTGCTTGTTTGTTTGTTTTTTATTTTTATTGGGTATTTTGTTTACTTTGTTTTGTTTTTATTTGTTTTGAATAAGAAAAATTTAAGGTTGTATGATTTTGGAGTTGGGGAGGAATGTGGAAGGAATTGGTGGGAGGTAAAGCATGTTTAAAATACATTGCATTATGTTGTTCCCTTTTTACATAATAAATACAAAAAGAAAAAGAAATTAAACCATAAAAGATGAAAATCTTTTCTCATATTGTACCAAAAATGAGCAGATATAAACCTAATTTATGATAAATAGTGCAGCAGATTGCAAATGACAATCACCATCAAAAGGAAGGGTTCTGCCCCACCAGAGAATTGTGCTACTAAGTTCTGCCCCATGCAAACTTTAAATTAAATATTTGTTCATCACATACTAAATATAAAATTAATTACTTTGAGAAATAGGCAGAATAAACAACATGCAGAAAGTATAATGAAATGCCCAAGAGAAGAGATAGGCAATTACTGACCCAAAATAAGCAAGATGGCCATCATTGTCAGAGTGTAGATAAGCAAAAGGCATGCCAATATTTGTTGTGTAGCGGGATCCTGAGTGTTCCCCAAGAAGACAAATTCTAACTTTTTCTTATTCAATTTACTTTCCTATTTCACTTATTTTTCAGAAGAAAAGTAAGAAAAACAGGGCTCACTATGACATTGTGGGGAGAAACATTATTTTACTGAGACATGAAATGCATCATCATTTTTAATTATCTACATAAAAAGACCTGCAAGAATCACTAAATGAGCATCTATTGAAGTTTCAGTCCAAGGACCTCAAGGACCTTCCCACAGAGAATCTGTATTTCTATTTTTTTTATTTGAACAACTTTATTTTAAAAAACAAATATTAATGTACAGATTTTAAGCACTTGTGCATAAAAGTTTAAAAATACATTTTTGTCACTACTTGGTTTTTTAAAAGGTTTGATAGAATGCATGAAAATCATACTATTTACAATGAGCATAAAGTACATGTAAAACAAGATGTAACCAGGAATTAGTCAAAGTTTTCTTAGTGTGTAAAGATTAAGCATAATGATGTTTCATTTGCTTTTATACCGCAGAACTTCATATAATCTGTGAGTTGGTTCTGAATTGTCCTGAGCTTTATAGGGTTAGTATATAATTATCAGTGACTGCATATTATGTCTGTTCTTTTGTTACTGAGTTATCTCATTCAGGATGATATTCGCTAGATCCATCCATTTTCTTAAGAATTTCATGAAGTCATTATTTCTGATAGCTGAGTAGTACTCCATTGTATAAATATACCACAATTTTAAAATCCATTCATCCACTAAAAGACATCTGGGTTCTTTCCAGATTCTGGCTATTATAAATAGGGCTGCTATGAACATTGTAGTGCATGTGTCTTTGTTGTATGTTGGAGCTTCTCTGGAGAAAATGCACAAAAGTGGAATAACTGGGCTTCAGATAGAACTGTGTCCAATTTTCTAAGGAATCACCAGACTAATTTACAGAGTGGTAGTACCAATTTACAACCTCACCAACAGTGGAGAAGTGTTCTTCTTTCTACACATCCTCGCCAGCATCTGCTGTCATGTGAATTTTTGATCAGAGCTATTCTGACTGGTAGGAGGTGGAATGTCAGGTTTCTTTTGATATACATTTCCCTGATGGCTAATGATGTTGAGCACTTCCTTAGATGCTTCTCAGCCATTCAATATTTCTCAACTGAAAATGTTTTGTTTAGTTCTGTACCCCATTTTTAATAGGGTTGTTTGGTTCTCTGCTGTCTAGCTTCTTGAGTTCTTTGTATACCTTGGATATTAGGCCTCTATCTGATGTGGGGTTTGTAAAGATCTTTTCCAAACCTGTTGGTTGCCATTTTGTTTTCTTGAAAGTGTCCTTAGCCTTACAAAAACTTTGCAATGTCATTAAGTCCCATTTGTCAATTTTAGCCTTAGAGAAGGGGTCAATATTGTTCTGATCAAGAAATATTCTCCTGAGAGATGTAGATCTGATGAGAAGGGGTTAGGACTAGCCAGGCAGCAGAGAGTTCGCTGCGATGCACATGTGGAAAATGTGCCCCTGCCCTGTCTGATTCAGGGACCACGAACCCAGCATTAGACCCTCTGTTCCCAGCCTATGGTTTTTGGGTACAGAACAGGGATCAGACCATCTGCCACTAGGACCACCAGGAGCCCAGAGATACAGGTCTGGTGAGAAGGGGTTCTGGTAAGCCAGGGTACAGAGAGATCTCTGCCGAGTGCATGCAGAAAGTGTGCCCCTGGCTTACTGATCCAGGGACCAGGAACACAGCATTGGAACCTCTTGTTTCCAGCTGACTGCTTTTGGGTGCAGAACAGGTCTTGGGCCATCTGCCACCAACCAGGAGAGATCCAGGGACACAGGCCAGGTAAAATGGAAAGGGAAGAACCAATCACAGACAACAAGATGGCAGGAGGAAAGCGAAAGAACATACCCCAGTGAAACCAAGACAACCAGGCAACACTAGAATCCAGCTCTGCCATCAGAGCAAACAGTGGACGGAAAAACACTCCAGAAAAAGAAGACTTAGACCAGAAATACTACCTAAAGATGATGACAGAGATGCTTAAAAAAGAACGGAAGGAAAAGCATAAAGCATTAGAAGCTTATAAAGAAGAAACAAGAAAAACACACAAAAAACACAAAGAACTAGAAGAAAACAGAACCAAAAAAGATGAAGGAATAAAAGAAGGAATTTAAAACAGAAATGGACACAATAAAGAAAACATTAAAAGAGACAACCATAGACTTAGAAATCCTAAAAAAGAAATCAGGAGTCACAGATGCAAGCATTTCCAAAAGACTACAAAAGATGGAAGAGATAATCTCGGGGGCCTAAGAGAACATTGAAAACATAGACAAAACAGTCAGAGAAGATGTAAAAACCAAAAAATTCCTAACTGAAAATGTCCAGGAGATCCAAAAGACATTGAGAAGACCAAACATAAGAATAAAAGAAATAGAAGAGGGCAAAGAATATCAACTAAGAGGTACAGAAAATATCTTCAACAAATTCGTATAAGCAAACTTCCCTACCCTTAAGAGTGAGATGACCATGAGCATAAAAGAAGCCTTCAGAACTCCAAATAGGTTGGACCAGAAAAGTAATTCCTCCTGACACACAATAGCCAAAACACCAAGTGCCCAAAGCAAAGAAAAAATACTAAAACCAGTAAGGGAAAAAGGTCATGTAACATATAAAGGCAGACCAATCAGAATCACACCCGATTTCTCAACAGAGACAATGAAAGCTAGAAGAGCCTGGACAGACATCATGCAGACATTAAGAGAGAACAAGTGCCAGTCCAAGCTGCTATACCCAGCAAAACATTCAGTCACCGTAGATGGAGAGACTAAGATATTTCAAGACACAACTATATTTAAACAATATCTAACCACAAAGCCAGCACTACAACAAATTATAGGTGAAAAACCCAAAAAAGAGGGGAACTACATCCTAGTAAAAACAAGAAAACTCCTAAGCAAGGAAACCAAAAGGAGAAAGAGAAACAGGGACAACCTACAAAAGCAATAATAGCAGGAAAGAGCAACCACTATTCCTTAATATTTATTAAAATAAATGGACTCAACTCCTCAATACAAAGATATAGCATATCAGACTTGATACATAAACAATAGGATATCAGACTTGATACATAAACAAAACCCATAATTTTGCTGCATACAGGAAACTCATGTCAAGGACAAAGACAGACACTATCTCAGAGTAAAAGGTTGTGAAAAAAACCTCCGAGAAAACTGCCCCAAAAGCAAGCTGGAGTGGCTATTCTAATATCGAGTAAAGTAAAGTTCCAACCAAAAGTTATCAAAGAAGATAAGGAAGGAAACTTTTTACTCATTACCGGGGAAATCTGTCAGGAGGAACTCTCAATCCTTAAGATATATGCTCCAAATACAAAAGCACCTGTATTCTTAAAAGAAACCTACTAAAGCTCAAAAAAACACATTTCACAAAATACAATAATAGTGGGAGCCTTTAATAGCCCACTCTCACCAATGGACAGATCACAGATAAAGAAAATGAATGGCAGAGCGGAGCCCGGCCTACCTGCCAGGCAGAATGGCAGCTCATAGAGGCTGAGCAACTGGCGACTTCCGGATGCAGAGCTGAGCCTGGCCTACCTGCCAGGGGGAACGGCGGCTCATAGAGGCTGAGCAACTGGTGAGTGGGAGACCAAGACTGCAGGGGAGCAGAGAGATATCTGCAGAGTGCACACGGAAAGTGCACACCATACCTTGCCCTGCCCCGCCCTGCCCGATCCAGCGATTGGGAACAGAAAATTAGAACTTCTGTTTCCAACCGGAGGCGACTTCCGGACGCAGAGCAGAGCCTGGCCTACCTGCTACCCAGATCGGCGGCTCATAGAGGCTGAGCAACTGGTGGGTGGGAGACCTGGGCTGCAGGGGAGCAGAAAGATCTCTGTGGAGTACACAAGGAAAGTGCACCCCCTGCCTTGCCCTGCCCTACCATGCCTGATCCAGCAAACAGAAACAGAACTTTGGAACTTCTGCTCACAACCGACGACTCTGAGGCATAAAACAGGGCTCGACCTATCTAACACCTCAACCAGTGGAGAACCAGGGACACAGACCAGAGACAAGAGAAAGGCAAGAACATATCACTGACAACAAAATGGCAAGAGAAAAGAGAAAGAGTATATCCCAAGGGAACCAATACAATCTACCAACACCAGAGCCTAGCTATCCCATAACAGCAAACATCGGTACTCCAAACACTCCAGAAAAAGAAGACACAGACCTAAAATCATGCCTCAAGACGCTGATAGAGTTACTTAAACAAGAAAGGGAGGAAAAGCAAAAAGATTCAGAAGCTTTTAAAGAAGAAACAAGAAAAACACTCAAAGAACTATAGGAAAACAGAACCAAAGAAATAAAGGAATGGAAGAGAAAAATTAAAACAGAGATTGACACAATAAAGAAAACACTAAAAAAGATAACACTAGAGTAAAAACACCAAAAAAAAAGAAATCAGGAGTAAAGAAGCAAGAATTTCCAATAGATTACAAGAGATCGAAGAGAGAATCTCAGGGGCAGAAGACAACATTGCAAACATAGACAAAACAGCAAGAGAAGATGCAAAAAACAAAAAGCTCCTAACTGAAAATGTCCAGGAAATCCAAGACACAATGAGAAGACCAAACCCAAGAATAATAGGAATAGAAGAGAGAGAAGAGTATCAACTAAGGGGTACAGTAAATATCTTCAACAAAATCATAGAAAAAAACTTCCCTACCCTCAAGAATGAGATGACCACGAGCATAAAAGAACCCTACAGAACTCCAAATAGGTTGGACCAGAAAAGAAATAACTCCCGACACATAATAGTAAAAATATCAAGCGCCCAAAGTAAAGAAAGAATACTAAAAGCAGTAAGGGAAAAAGGACATGTAACTTGTAAAGGCAGACCAATCAGACTCACACCCGATTTCTCAACAGAGACTATGAAAGCTAGAAGAGTCTGGACAGACATCATGCACTCCTTAAGAGAGCACAAGTGCCAGCTCAAGCTGCTAAACCCAGCAAAACTCTCAATAACCATCGATGGAGAGACGAAGATCTTTCAAGACAAATCAAAATTCACACAATATCTGACCACAAACCCAGCACTACAACAAATTATAGGTGGAAAGCCCAATACAATGAGGGAAAATACAGCCTAGTAAGAACAAGAAAACTCCTAAAAAAGAAAACTAAAAGAAGAAGAAAACACAGACACAACTCAACCCAAAAAAGCAATAATGGCAGGAAAAAGAAACAACTATTCCTTGATATCTATTAACATAAAAGGTCTCAACTCCCCAATAAAGAGACATAGACTATCAGACTGAATACATAAACAAAATCCAGCCTTTTGCTGCATACAGGAAACTCATCTCAGAGACAAAGACAGACACTATCTCAGAGTAAAAGGGTGGGAAAAAAACTTCCAAGCAAACAGCTCCAAGAAGCAAGCTGGAGTGGCTATTCTAATATCGAGTAAAGTAAATTTCCAACCAAAAGTTATCAAAAATGATAAGGAAGGACACTTTTGACTCATTACCAGGGAAATCTGTCAGGAGAAACTCTCAATCCTTAACATATATGCTCCAAATAAAAAATCACCCACATTCATGAAAGAAACCCTACTAAAGTTCAAAAAATACATTTCACCCCACACAATAATAGTGCGAGACTTTAATATCCCACTCTCACCAATGGACAGATCAGGGAAACAGAAAATGAACAAGGACACTGCAAAACTAGCAGAGACTTTGAACCAACTAGAATTAATAGATATATACAGAACATATCATTCTAAAGTAAAAGAATACACCTTCTTTTCACCACCCCATGGCAACTTCTTGAAAATTGACAACATAATTGGACACAGAACAAGCCTCCAGCGATATAAGAAGATTGAAATACTCCCATGCATCCTCTCAGATCACCATGGTCTATGGCTGGTCTTTAACAACAAAGACAACAAAAAGCCCACATACACATAGAAACTAAACAATGCTCTGTTAAAGGATAGCAGGGTCAAAGAAGAAATAAAGAAAGAAATTAAGGATTTTCTAGAATTAAACAAAAATGAAAACACAACATACCCAAACCTATGGGATGCAATGAAAGCAGTATTGAGAGGAAAACTCATAGCCCTAAGTGCTTCCAAAAAGATTCTGGAGAGAGCTCACATCAGCAACCTGACAGTACAGCTAAAAGCCCTAGAACAAAAGGAAGCAGATATACCCAAAAAGAGTAGACGGCAAGAAATAATCAAAATTAGTGCAGAAATAGACCAAATAGAAACAAAAAGAACCACTGAAAAAATCAACAAAACCAAGAGTTGGTTCTTTGAGAAAATCAACAAGATTGATAAACCCCTAGCCAGACTAACTAGAGGGCAAAGAGAGAGTATCCAAATTAACAAAATCAGAAATGAAAGTGGGGACATAACAACTGAAACTGAGGAAATTCAAGAAATCATCAGATCCTACTACAAAAACTTATACTCCACAAAATTGGAAAATCTGGAGGAAAGGGATGAATTCCTAGAGAGATACAAGGTACCAAAGTTAAACCAAGACCAAGTAAACCATCTAAATAACCATATAACACCTAAAGAAATAGAAGTCATCAAAAGCCTCCCAACCCAAAAAAAGCCCAGGTCCAGAAGGGTTCAGTGCAGAATTTTATCAGACTTTTATTGAGGATATAAAACCAATACTCGCCAAACTATTCCAAAAGATAGAATCAGATGGAATAATACCCAACTCATTTTTTGAAGCTACAATAACCCTCGTATCTAAACCACACAAAGAACCTACAAGGAAAGAGAACTTCAGACCAATCTCACTTATGAACATTATGCAAAAATACTCAACAAAATCCTTGCAAAACGAATCGAAAAACACATCAAAACGATCATTCATCATGACCAAGTAGACTTCATCCCTGGCATGCAGGGATGATTTAACATAAGGAAATCCATCAACATAATCCACCATATAAACAAACTCAAAGACCAAAATCACATGCTCATCTCACAAAATGCTGAGAAAGCATTCGACAAAATCCAACACCCCTTCATGTTAAAAGTCCTGGAAAGAACAGGAATCCAAGGCCCATACTTAAACATAATAAAAGCAATATACAGCAAACCAACAGCCAACATCAAACTTAATGGCAAGAAACTTGAAGCAATCCTACTAAAATCAGGGACTCGACAAGGCTGCCCACTCTCCTCCTACCTATTCAACATAGTACTGAAAGTCCTGGCTGGAGCAATTAGACAGCAAAAGGAGATCAAGGGGATACAAATTGGAAAGGAAGAGATAAAAACACCACTCTTTGCTGATGACATGATAGTGTACTTGAGTGACCCGAAAAATTCCACCAGAGAACTCCTAGAGCTGATAAACAAGTTCAGCAAAGTGGCTGGATACAAAATTAACTCAAACAAATCAGTAGCCTTCCTGTACTCAAAGGACAAACATGTGGAGAAAGAAACTAGGGAAAATGTACCCTTCACAATCGTTACAAAAACTATGAAATACCTTGGTGTGACTCTAACTAAGCGAGTGAAGCACCTATATGACAAGAACTTCAAACCTCTAAAGAAAGAAATTGAGGAGGATCTCAGAAAATGGAAAGATCTCCCATGCTCATGGATTGGAAAAATCAACATTTTAAAAATGGCCATCCTACCAAAAGCAATCTACAGATTCAATGCAATCCCCATCAAAATTCCAACCCAGTTCTTCATGGAATTTGAAAGATCAATGTGCAATTTCATATGGAATAACAAAAGACCTAGAATAGGGAAATCCATCCTCAACAACAAAAAAACATCTGCAGGAATCACTATCCCTGACCTCAAGCTATATTACAAGGCAATTGTGCTAAAAACTGCATGGTACTGGTACAAAAATAGGCATGTGGATCAATGGAATAGAATAGAAGATCCAGAAATGAGCCCTCACGTATATGGTCACCTGATTTTTGACAAAGGAGCAGTAAACATTCAATGGAAAAAGACAGCCTATTCAACAAATGGTGCTGGTCCAACTGGCACTCAGCATGCAAAAGATTGAAAATAGACCCGTTCTTATCTCCTTGTACAAAGCTCAAGTGTAAGTGGATCAAACATCTCCACATTAAACCAGATACACTGAAACTATTAGATGAGAAAGTAGGGAAAACCTTAGAACACATAGGTACAAGAGAAAATTTCCTGAACAAAACACCAATGGCTCAAAGATTAACAAATGGGACTTAATTAGATTGCAAAGTTTCTGTAAGGCTAAAGACATCGTCAAGAAAACAAAACGGCAACCAACAGAATGGGAAAAGATCTTTACCAACACCACATCAGATAGAGCCCTAATATCCAAGGTGTACAAGGAACTCAAAAAGCTAGACAACAGAGAATCAAATAACCCTATTAAAAAATGGGGTACAGAGATAAACAAAACGTTTTCAGTTGAGGAACACCGAATGGCCGAGAAACACCTGAGGAAGTGCTCAACATCCTTATCCATCAGAGAAATGCAAATCAAAACAACCCTGAGATTCCACCTCACACCAGTCAGATTGGCCAAGATTCAAACCTCAGATGACAGCAGATGCTGGCGAGGCTGCGGAGAAAGAGGAACATTTCTCCACTGTTGGTGGAGTTGCAAACTAATACAACCACTCTGGAAATCTGTCTGGCGATACCTCAGAAAATTGGATATAGTACTACCTGAAGACCCAGCTATTCCACTTCTGGGCATATACCCCAGAGACACTTTAATACACAACAAAGATATATGCACCACAATGTTCATAGCAGCTCTATCTATAATAGCCAGAAGCTGGAAGGAACCCAGATGTCCTTCAGAAGATGAATGGATACAAAAATTGTGGTAGATTTACACAATGGAATACTACTCAGCCACCAGAAACAATGACTTAACCAAATTCTTAAGAAAATGGCTGTATCTAGAGAATATCATCCTGAGTGAGATAACCCAGTCACAAAAGAACAGACATAATATGCAGTTACTGATAGTGGGATGCTAACCCCAGAGGCTTGCACTCCCCCAGAAACAACTCACAGACTGTATAAAGTCCAAGAAATAAAGAAAACAAAAAAAATATATACATATATTTACAAAACAAGAAGACTTTGACTATTTTCATGTTGCGTTTAGTTTTGGATGTACTTTATGCTTATTGTAACTATTAGGTTTTCAATGCATACTGTCAAGCCCTTGAAAAAAATCAAGTTCTGACTAAAAAAATATATTCACATGGTTTTATGTAAAAATTATTTTAATGTCTGACAAAACAGTATTGACAAAAATGTATAATTTTAAGCAAAAAAATGTTTAAAATCTGTACACTTATCTTTGTTTTATAAAATAAAGTCGTTTAAAAAAAAGAAAATGAATAAGGAAACAGTAAAATTAAAAGAGACTATGAACCAATTTTAATAAATAGATATCTACAGAACATATCATCTTAAAAAAAAAAGAGAGAGTTCCTAAAGTTTTAAAGACTGCTGAGTAGGAGATCTGGGCAGCAAGGGAGCAGAGATATCTCTGCAGAGTGCACACAGAAAGCGCACAACCCCTGCCTGATCCAGGGACCAGAAAGTCAACATTGGAACCTCTGTTTCTACCCGGAGACTTTGGTGTGCAGAACAGGGCTTGGTCCATCTGAGACACGGACCAGCAGTTACTAAACTTTTAAAGACTGGTGAGTAGGAGATTTGGGCAGCCAGGGAGCAGAGAGATCTCTGCAGAGTGCGCACGGAGAGTGCCACTATCCTGTCTGAGCCAGGGACCAGGGACACAGCATTGGAACCTCTGCTTCCACCAGCGGCTTTGGGGCTCAGAACAGGGCTCGGACCATCTGCCACCTGGACCAGAGGAGATCCAGGGTCATAGACCAGATACAAGGGAAAGGTAAGAACATATCACTAAAAACAAGATGGCAAGAGGAATGCGAAAGATTATATGCCAAGGAAACCAAGACAACCTGGCAAGACCAGAACTCTGCTCTCCCATAACAGCAAACATTGGAATGCCAAACACTCCAGAAAAAGAAGATGCAGACCTGAAATCATACCTCAAGATGTGGATAGACATACTTAAACAAGAACGGGAGGGAAAGCAAAAAGAATCAGAAGCTTTTAAAGAGGAAACAAGAAAACCACAAAAAGAATTCAAAGAACTAGAGGAAAACAGAACCAAAGAGATGAAGGAATGGAAGAGATAATTTAAAACGGAAATTGACACAGTAACGAAAACACTAAAAGAGATAACCCTAAAGGTAGAAACCTAAAAAAGAAATCAGGAGTCACAGAAGCAAGCATTTCCAATAGACTACAAGAGATGGAAGAATATCGGAAGCAGAAGACAACATTGTAAACGTAGACAAAACAGCCAGATAAGATGCAAAAAAAAAAAAGCTCCTAACCCAAAATGTCCAGGAAATCCAGGACACAATGAGAAGACCGAACCTAAGGATAATAGGAATAGAAGAGGGAGAAGAGTATCAACTAAGAGGTACAGTAAATATCTTCAACAAAATTGTAGAAGAAAACTTCCCTACCCTAAAAATGAGATGACCATGGGCATAAAAGAAGTCTTCAGAACTCCAAATAGGTTGGACCAGAAAATAAATACTTCGTGACACATAATAGTAAAAACATCAAGTGCCTAAAGCAAAGAAAGAATACTAAAAGCAGTAAGGGAAAAGGGCCAGGTAACATATCAAGGCAGACCAATCAGAATCACACCCGATTTCTCAACAGAGACTATGAAAGCTAGAAGATCCTGGACATACATCATGCACACCCTAAGAGAGCACAAGTGCCAGCCCAAGCTACTATACCCAGCAAAACTATCAATCACCATAGATGGAGGGATGAAGATATTTCAAGACAAATCTAAATTTATACAATATCTGACCACAAACCAAGCACTACAACAAATTATAAGTGGAAAACCCAATACAGTGAGGGTGAATACATACTAATAAAAAATAGAAAACTAAAAGAAGAAAAAGGCACAGACACAACTCAGCACACGAAAGCAATAATAGCAGGAAACAGAAACAACTCTTCCTGGATATCTATTAACATAAATAGACTCAACTCCCCAATAAAGAGACATAGGCTATCAGACTGGATATATAAAAAAAAATCCAGCATTTTGCTGCATACAGGAAACTCATGTCAGAGACAAAGTCAGACACCATCTCAGAGTAAAAGGGTGGGAAAAAAACTTCCAAGCAAACAGCCCCAAGAAGCAAGCTGGAGTGGCTATTCTAATATTGAATAAATTAAATTCCACCAAAAGTTATCAAAAAAGATAAGGAAGGACACTTTTTACACATTACCAGGAAAATCTGTCAGGAGGAACTCTCAATACTTAAGATATATGCTCCAAATAAAAAAGCACCCACATTCATAAAAGAAATCCTACTAAGGCTCAAAAAATACATTTCACCCCACACAATAATAGTGGGAGATTTTAATACCCCACTCTCTCCAATGGACAGATCATGGAAACAGAAACTGAACAAGGACACTGTAAAACTAGCAGAGACTTTGAACCAACTGGAATTAATAGATATCTACAGAACATATCAACCTAAAATAAAAGGATAATAAAATAAAATAAAATAAAATAAACCTTCTTCTCATCACCCCATGACACCTTCTCAAAAATCGACCACATAATTGTACACAGAACAAGCCTCAATCGATATAAGAAGATTGAAATATTCCCATGCATCCTCACAGTTCACAATGGTCTACAGCTGGTCTTTAACAACAACAAAGATAACAAAAAGCCTACATGCACATGGAAACTAAACAATACTCTGTTAATTGATAGCAGGGTCAAAGATGAAATAAAGAAACAAATTAAGGATTTTCTAGAATTCAATGAAAACGAAAACACAAAATACACAAACCTATGGGATGCAATGAAAGCAGTACTGAGAGGAAAAATCATAGCCCTAAGTGCTTCCAAAAAGAAACTGGAGAGAACATACAGCAGCATTTTGACAGCACAGCTAAAAGCCATAAAACAAAAGGAAGCAGATACAACCAAGAAAAGTAGACTGCAGGAAATAATCAAACTTAGGGCAGACATAGACCAAATAGAAACAAAAAGAACCATTGAAAAAAATAAAAAAATCCAAGAGCTGATTCTTTGAGAATATCAATAAGATTGATAAGCCCCTAGCCAGACTAACTAGAGGGCAAAGAGAGAGTATAGAAATCAAGAAAAACATCAAGGAAAGTGGAGACATAACAACTGAAATTGAGGAAATTCAAGAAATCATCATATCCTACTACAAAAACCTATACTCCACAAAGTTGGAAAATCTGGAGGAAATGGATGAATTTTTAGACAGATACAAGATCCTAAAGTTAAACCAGAACCAAGTAAACCATCTAAATAATCCCATAACACTTAAAGAAATAGAAGAAGTCATCAAAAGACTCCCAACCAAAAAAAATCCCAGGTCCAGAAGGGTTCAATTCGGAATTTTATCAGACATTTATTGCGGATATAACACCAATACTCTCCAAACTATTCCACAAGATAGAATCATATGGAATACTATGTAACTAATTTTTGAGGCTACAATAACCCTTGTACCTAAACCACATGAAGACCCTACAAGGAAAGAGTACTTCAGACTAATCTCACTTATGAACATTGATGCAAAAATACTCAACAAAATCCTTGCAAACCGAATCCAAGAACACATCACAACGATCATTCATCATGACCAAGTAGGCTTCATACCTGGGATGCAGGGATGGTTTAATATAAGGAAATCCATCAATGTAATCCACCATATAAATAAACTCAAAGAACAAAATCACATGGTCATCTCACTAGATGCTGAGAAAGCATTTGACAAAATTAAGCACCCCTTCATGATAAAAGTCCTGGAAAGAACAGGAATCCAAGGTCCATATCTAAACATAATACAGGCAATATGCAGCAAAAGAACAGCCAACATCAAACTTAATGGTGGGAAACTAGAAGCAATCCCAATAAAATCAGGGACTCATGCTGCCCACTCTCCCCCTACCTATTCAACATAGTACTGGAAATCCTGGCTGAAGCAATTAGACAGCAAAAGGAGATCAAGGGGATAGAAATCGGAAAGGAAGAGGTAAAAACATCACTCTTTGCAAATGACATGGTAGTGTACTTAAGTGACCCCAAAAATTCCACTAAAGAACTCCTCCAGTTGATAAACAAGTTCAGCAAAGTGGCTGGAACAAAATCAACTCAAGTAAATCAGTAGCCTTCTTATACTCAAACAACAAACATGTGGAGAAAGAAATTAGAGAAAAGGTACTTCCCAATAGTCCCATAAACTATAAAATATCTTGGTATGACTCTAACTAAGCAAGTCAAGGACCTGTATGACAAGAACTTCAAACCTCTAAAGAAGGAAAGCGAGGAAGATGTAAGAAAATGGAAAGATCTCCCATGCTCATGGATTGGAAGGATCAACATTTTTAAAACGGCCAATCAACCAAAAGCAATCTACAGATTCAGTGCAATCCCCATCAAAATTCCAACCCAGAACTTCACCGAGTTGGAAAGATCAATGTGCAATTTCATATGGAAGAACAAAAGACCTAGAATAGAGAAATCCATCCTCAACAACAAGAAAACATCTGCGGGAATCACTATTCCTGACCTCAAGCTGTATTACAAGGCTATTGTGCTGAAAACTGCATGGTACTGGTACAGAAATAGGCATGTGGATCAATTGAATAGAATATAAGATCCAGAAATGAGGCCTCGTGTATATGGTCACCTGATTTTTGACAAAGGAGCCATAAACATTCAATGGAAAAAGGACAGCCTATTCAACAAATACTGTTGGTCCAACTGTTAATCAGCATGCAGAAGAATGAAAATAGACCCTTTTTTATCTCGTTCTACAAAACTCAAGTGTAAGTGGATCAAAGATCTCCACATTAAACCTCATAAACTGAAACTATTAGAGGGGAAAGTATGAAAAACCTTAGAACACATAGGCACAGGAGAAAATTTTCTGAACAAAACACCAATGGCTCAAGCTCTAAGGTCAAAGATTAACAACTGTGACTTAATGAGATTTCAAAGTTTCTGTGAGGCTAAGGACATTGTCAAGAAAACAAAATGGCAGCCAACAGAATAGGAAAATCTTTACCAACTCCACATCAGATAGAGGCCTAATATCCAAGGTATACAAAGAACTCAAAAAGCTAGGCACCAGAGAATCAAACAACCCTATTAAAAAATGGGGTACAGAGCTAAACAAAATGATCTCAGTTGAGGAATATCGAATGGCTGAGACACATCTGAGGAAGTGCTCGATATCCTTAGCCATCAAGGAAATGCAAATCAAAACAACCCTGAGATTCCACCTCATACCTGTCAGATTGGCCAAGATCCAAAACATAGATGACAAGAGATGCTGGCGAGGTTGTGGAGAAAGAGGAACACTTCTCCACTGTGGTGGGGTTGTAAACTGATACAACCACTCTGGAAATCATTCTGGCGATACCTCAGACAATTGGATATAGTACTACCTGAAGACCCAGCTATTCCACTTCTGGGCATATACCTGAGAGACACCTTAATACACAACAAGGATACATGCACCATAATGTTCATAGTGGCTCTATTTATAATAGCCAGAAGCTGGAAAGAACCCAGATATCCTTCAGTAGATGAATGGATACAAAATTGTGGTACATTTGCACAATGGAATACCACTCAGCCACCAGAAACAATGACTTAAACAAATTCTTAAGAATATGGCTACATTTAGAGAATATCATCCTGAATGAAATAACCCAGTCACAAAAGAACAGACATAATATGCAGTCACTGATAGTGGGATGTTAACCCCAGAGGCTTGCACTGCCCCAGAAACAACTCACAGACTGTGTGAAGTCCATAAAAAAAAGAAAACAAAACAAAACAAAAAAAAAGTTTTGCTCAATCCTTACCCACCAATAACACGTTGACAAATTCTGGGTTACACCCCGCATTACATGTACTGTTTGCTCATTGTAAAAAAAAAAAAAATCTTAACTCACCAAGAAAACTTTGACTATTTCCAGGTTACATCTTGTTTTACATGTACTATATGCTCATTGTAACTTGTAAGATCTTAATCACACTATCAAACCTTAAAAAAAAAAAAAAAAAAACAAGTACTGACAAAAATGCATTGTATACTTTTATTCAAAAAATGCCTAAAATCTGTAATTTATCTTCGTTTTTTTAAATAAAGTTGTAAAAAAATAAATAAATATAAAAAATAAAAAAGGAGCAAATCTAATTCTTTTTCCCACCTATACTCTAGCACAACTCAGCTAATCTTTTACTGGAAACCAGACTCTAATCAAGAGTTTTAAGATCCAGGGTCATTACAAACAAGGCTACTGTGAACATAGTGGAGCATACTTCTCTGTTATTTGTTGGAGGGGCTTTTGGGTATATGCTCAGGAGTGGTCTAGCTGGATTCTCAGGTAGTTAATGTCCAACTTTCTAAGGAACCACCAGACAAAGTTCCAGAGTGGTCATACCAGATTGCAATACTACCAACAATTGAGGAGTGTTCCTCTTTCTCCACATCTTCTACAGCATCTGCTGTCACCTCAGTTTTTTATCTTAGCCATTATAGTATAACTTGGAATCTCAGGGTTGTTTTGATTTGCATTTCCCTGAAGACTAAGGATGTTGAACATTTCTTCTCATCCATTTTATATTATTTATTTGAAAGTTGTTGTTGTTTTTTTTTTAACCTCTCTTCTGCCCAGCTATAGGCTGTTGGCATTTTTATTCCTTCAATAGTTTTAAATTAAGGAGCAAGGTTACACACATATCATCATTTGGTATACCTGAGGATTCTCTCAACACTGAGACAACTAGGACCAGTATTTAGTATTATAATACATAGCTACAGATCAAACCTTAGCAGCTTTGATAATCAATACTGTGTGTGTATGTGTGTGTGTGTGTGTTTACTGCCATGTTCCTTCTAACAAATTCTTCTCTTGAGATGCAGAACTGAGAAGTTCCAGACCTCAGCAGGTTCAGTATTGTTATCTGGGCCAACCCAGAGGTAATATGCCCAGGACCTGAGGCTCAGGAATACAATGGGCTTTCAAAGATCTATACAGGGAGAGTCATTTCTTCAGAGCAATGCTTGACATGGAACTTAAGTATTTTACTTGAATTTCTTAGGGATTTGGGCTGTTTCCTTAATTACCCTTATCATAAGTCAAGACCAGTCAGTCCCCTTGCTGTTAAAACCTGAGGCAGGGCAGTGACAAAACCTGGAGCAACACCACCACTTATCTTTATTGGATAATCCAACTGAGCCTGAAGAGAAAGCAGAACTTGGGAGTGAGAGAAAGCAGTATTTACTAAGGAGACAGTGTACCGGGTGTGGCCTATATCTGGGTTACATTAGACACAAGCTTGTTTGTCCAGCTCTTCTCTCACCCCCATTTTTAAAAGGGTTATTTAAGTCTCTTTAAATAACTTTTTGAGTTCATTGTATATATTGGATATTAGCCCTCTATCAGATGTAGGCTTGAAAGAGGTCATGTCCCAATCTGTTGGTTTCAGTTTTGAACTTTCATTAATGTTCTTTGCATTACAGAAGCTTTGCAATTTTATGATGTTTCATTTGTCAATTCTTGATCTTAGAGCATAAGCCATTGGTATTCTGTACAGACAAATATCTCCTGTGCCTATGTGTTCCAGCCTCTTCCCCACTGTCTTTTCTATTAGTTTCAGTATACCAGGCTTTATGCAGAGGTCCTTGGTCCACTTGGACTTGAACTTTGTAAAAAGTTAAAAAAAATGTATAGATTTTCATTCTTTTACATGATGACCACCAGTCGAACCAGCACCATTTGTTAGAAATTATATCTTTTTTTTCCACTGGATGGGTTTAGCTCCTTTGTCAAAGATTAAGTGACCATAGGTATATTTATTTCTTTCTGGGTTTTTAATTCCATTTTAATGATCTATATTTCTGTCTCTGTACCAATACCATACAGTTTTTCTTATAACCCAGATGTCCCTCAGCAGAGAAATGGATACAGAAAAATGTGATACATTTACACAATGGAGTACTACTCAGCTACTAAAAACAATAACTTTATGAAATTCTTAGCTGAATGAATGGAACTAGAAAATATCAACCTGAGTGAGCTAACCAAGTCACAAAAGAACACACATGGTATGCACTCACTGATAAGTGCATAGTAGCCCAAAAGCTCAGATTATCCATACAGAATACACAGACCACATGAACTCAAAAAGCTGGAAGACCAAAGAGGGGATCCTTCTGTCCTTCTTAAAATTTGGGGACAGAATATTCATGGGAAGAAATACAAAGACAAAGTTTAGAGTAGAGACTGAAGTAAAGGCCATCCAAAGTCTGTGGAGATTTATCCCATATACTGTCACAAAACCCAGACAATATTAAAAATACTAAAAAGTGCAGGCTGACAGGTACCTGATCTAACTGAATCCCTAGAGGCTCAACCAGAGCCTGAGAAATACAGTCAGATGCTCTCAACCAACCATTTGACCAAGAACCATTGGACTGAGAATGGGACCCCAAGGGAAGAGTTATAAAAAGGACTGAAGGTGCTGAAAGGGATTGCAACCCCTCATCAAGAAGAACAATAACAACCAACAAGACCTCCCAGAGCTCCCTGAGACTAAACCACCAACCAAAGTGTACACATGGAGGACCCATAGTTCCAAAAACATGTAACAGAGGATGGCCTTATCAGGCATCAAGGAGAGGAGAAGTCCTTGGCCCTGTGAAGTCTCAATACCCCTGTAAAGGGCAATGCCAGGGCAGGGTTATGGGAGAGAGTGGGTAGTTGGGGGAACACTCTTGTAGAGACAGGGGATGGGACAATGGGATTTAAGAATGGAATATAGGAAAGGAGATAACATTTAAAAATCAAGTAAAAAAAATTTCCAATAAAAATGTGTATATGTGTGTGTGTGTGTGTGTGTGTGTGTGTGTGTGTGTGTGTGTGGTTTAAGATAGTCTTTTAACATATCAATAAAATAAAGATCCAAGGCCAATGAAATAAGAACTATGAAATCTTGTTCTTTTTTCTAGATCAGCATCCTTGTTATGAATAAGACAAGTGGCCATAGTTCTTCAATTCTGTTTATAAGATACAATCTGTGTAAGAACAAAGTGATAGGATCTTCAATTTTTAAAAGTCTAATTTCATATTGATTGAATAAATGTTGTAAGAAGAAGAAACCATCATTTTTCCAATCAATGAGTTCTTCCTAAAGCCTTCAAGAATCACTCCTTTACTATGTCATGCCATCAACTCTAAACACTTTTTCATGGTATTTTTAGATTTGCATTGAATCAAAATGTCATAAATACAGGGATACAAATATTTTATATGGATTTTTTTCAAATAGCTTTATTAAATGTTGAGCTATGTTACATGGTACTGGTTAAGAAATCATGATTCAACTTATCAAGTGGAACAAACTAAGCAACTCCAAAATTATTATGTATTTTCACTAACATAAACATTAATTACTGATCAACCACAAATGAACATATACCTAATTCTAATGATGTATCAAGTAAAGAATAAAGTTACCATGGTTCAAATTGTCAAGAAAAATACACAATTAATATACACATAGTACAAAGTTCCAGTGTCTCTTATGAGTTCTAATAATTATTGTTTAGGTTGTCTGAGAGTAGCAATGTCAAGTTTTATATGAAATGATCATTTAACAGCACAGACTATGAACCTTTGCCAGAGCAAATAGGTATGTCTGCCCCGTCCTAGAGTATGCAGGCCACAACCAGGAAAACAAGAGAACCTCCTGCCCAAATTACTGCTGCAACTAGGGTGACACAGAGCCTAGCTGACTCAGGACAATTTGCTTTGATGAAGCCACAGTTACTCTGATACCTAAATCACATTTCACTTATAAATACTGAATCTCAACAGTAAAAGAACTTCTGGTATAATTGCCATCCCCAACTACTAGCTGTACTACTGAACAAAAGTGAAAAACAAACAAACAAACAAAAAATTACATGGTGTTGGTCCAAAGAAGGACACATAGATCATAGAATAGAATTGAAGACCCAGAAATAAACCCACACACCTACGGACACTTGATCTTTGACAAAAAAAATAATCCAAAGCCATACAATGGGTAAAGAAGAAATCATCATTACCAAATGGTTCTGGTATAACTGGAGTCTACATTTAGAGGATTGCAAACAGATTCATATTTATCTCCTGTGCAATGTCATGTGTAAGTGGATCAAGGATCTCCACATAAATCCTGATACACTGAATCTAATAGAAGAAAAAGTGGGAAATATCCTCAAACACATTGGCACAGGGGAAACTTTCCTGAAAAGAACAATGTTGTCTTCTCAGGCTTTAAGATGAAAAATTGACAAGTAGGACCTCATGAAACTGAAAAGCTTCTGTAAGGCAAAGGACACTGTCAGCAGGACAAAATAGCTATTTATAGATTGCGAAAAGGTCTTCACTAACACATCTGGTAGAAGGCTAATACCAAAAATATACAACAAGCTCAAGAAGTTAGACTCTAGAAAATGAAATAACCCAATTTAAAAATGAGGTACAAAGCTAACTAGAGAATTCCTAAAAGGGAATCTTAAATGACTGAGAAGCACTTAAAGAAGAATTCAAAGTCCTTAGTCATTAGGGAACTGTAAATCCATACAACCCTGTGATCCCACCTTATACCAATCAAAATTGTTAAGATTAAAAACTAATGCTAAGTATGTACTGGAAATGATCTGGAGAAAGAGGAACACTCCTCTAGTGCTGGTGGGGTGGCAAACTGGTATAATCACTCTAGAAATCAATTTGGTAGTTCCTCAGAAAACTGGACATAAATCTACCAGAATAAATTCCTGAGCGTATGTCAAAAATATACTCTACCATATCACAAGGACAGGTGATCACTATGTTCAGAGTAGCACTACTTGTAATAACCTGAAGGTGAAAATATTAGCATTAGTGAGGTAACCCAGACCCCAAAAGACCTGCATGGTATATACTCACTGATAAGCATGTATTTGCCAAAATGTTCACAATACCCATGATAAAACTCACAGACATAAGAACTTAACTAGAAGGAAGGCCCAAATGTAGATACCTGAAATCCATTTAGAAGAACAAAATAATCACCACTGGACTCAGGGGGGAGAGAGAAAAGTGGTGAGAGGAGAGGAGGAAGAAGAAAAGGAGGTATTGTGAAATAGATTTCTCTGCCTTTGCCCAGATGAACTACACCAAACCGAAATGGTTCCACTTGGAGAGGTTTAATATAATGAAGAGACAGGGGTCAGCATATGATTTTTAAATACAAAAAATTGCTACAAGGCTACATTCTTAGCTCTTGAGTTGTTAATGATTTAAGGTCTAGATGTATCCCACTCGAAGAAGGTTCTATACACTTATTGTTTTGTTTTGTTTTGTTTTTCTAAGAAGGGCTGAGGATTCCACTTTTTTTTTTGGCCTTTCTTTTTTTGAGCTTCATATGGTGTGTGAATTGTTTCTTGGGTATTCAGATCTTTCTGGGGTAAGTATCCAATTATCAGTGACTGCATATTAAATCTGTTCTTTTGTAATTGGGTTATCTCACTCAGAATGGTATTCTATAGATACATTAATTTTTCAACAAATTTCATAAAGTCATTGGTTCTAATAGCTGAGTAGTACTCCACTGTGTAAATATACCACAATTTCTATATCCATTTATCTATTAAAAAACATATCAGTTCTTTCCAGATTCTGGCTATTATAAATAAGGCTGCTATGAACATGGTGGAGCATGTGTCCTTATTGTATGTTGGAGCACCTTTCGGATATATGCCCAGAAGTGGAATTACTGGGTCTTCAGGTAGTACTATGCCTAATTTTCTGAGCAATTACCAGACTGATTTCCAGAGTAGTTGTACCAGCTTGCAACCCCACCAATAGTGGAGGAGTATTCCTCTTTCTTCTCATTCTTGCCAGCATGTGCTGTCATCTGAGTTTTTGATCTTAGCCATTCTGATTGGTATGACATGGAATCTCAGTGTTTTTGTGATTTGCATTTTTCTAATGACTAGAGATGTCAAGCATTTGCTTATGTGCTTCTCAGCCATTTGATATTCCTCAATTGAGAATTCTTTGTTTAGCTCTGTACCCTTTTTAATAGGATAGTTTGATTCTCTGAAGTCTAACTTCTTGAGTTCTTTATATATATTGGATATTAGTCCTCTATCAGATGTGGGATTAGTAAAGATCTTTTTTCCAATCTGTGGTTTAATCTCTGAATTTCTCTGTGTGTATATTAAGAGATTCAGCATGGGTGAGATAGCTGTAAAACTTTACTTACAGATTTACCACTCGAAAAGATGGAAACATGTATAATGCAAAACATGGGGAACAAATAAGCAGACATCCACGGTGATATGAGAGCTTCAGGTATGCTAATCACTAGGTATTGCTCCACCCCTTTTAAGCAGATCTCTTTTGATCTATGAAAATTTACTGTTTTGTAGAGATACTATATAGACAAATAAATGACTTCTCAATTCTTTATGATGATCCTATAAGAATTCCTAAAATGATATCAGTATTTATTAAGCTCTTTTATAGTGGGACTGCTATTAAGTCCTTTTCTGATAGTCCAAACTGCAATGAAAACTCTGCTAGTCTCCCACTGCTTCACCAGTTAATTGCTTCTAGATAGTTATAGGACTTTCTACTACTCAAAGTACATTCCAAAATATTGTAACCTCATTAACCGAAGATAATAACAAAAGGGAACTAATGATTTATTATAGGTAATAAGGCAAGATAAAATATTGACTAGGCTTATCATGAAAAACTTCACTGATAGCTTAGTTATGGATTTTAATTTTCAATCAACCTGTGGAGCTGTGAGAAGTGATGAACGTTTAGCCATATATTTATTCATAATGGATATGCATGCAAACATTTACTGTTGTAAACTTATTATTAGATTTAGGATTTGAACTTGTGTAACTTGTGATGAACTTTTGCCATGTGGTCATTTATTTTGAAAGATGTGTAAGTACTGAGGACAAAGAGAAAAGCAAAAAAAAAAAAAAAAAAAAAAAAAAAAAAAAAAAAAAAAAAAAATCCCCTGCTTTGATTAGGATCTTTTCAATTTCCTACTTTTTCTTAGAGAGCTTTTATAGGTATTTTTTTTTACAATTTAGAAACAAATGCTATAACCACTTTTCAAAGTGTCCCCTTTTCTTTCTGCAACTTCTTTTTTTAATTTAATTTTTTGTTGGCTATATTTTTTATTTACATTTCAAATGTTATCCTTTTTCCTGGTTTTCCCTCCAGAATCCTACTACCCCATCCCCCCTCCCCATGCCTCTATGAGAGTGCTCCCCCACCCATCCACCCACTCCCTCTTGCCTCCATGCTTTGGTATTACACTACATTGGAGCATAAAGCCTTTACAAAACCAAGAGCCTCTCCTCCAGTTGATGACAGATAAGGCCATCCTCTGCTACCTATGCAGCTAGAGCCATGTACACATTTTGGTTGGTTGTTTAGTCTCTGAGAGCTCTGTCAGGAGAAGTCTAGTTGTTTGATATTGTTCTTCCTATGGGGTTACAAACATTTTCAGCTCCTTCAGTCCTTTCTCTAACTCCTCCATTGGGGACCCTGCTCTCAGTCCAATGGTTGGCTGTGAGCATCTCCCTTTGTATTTGTCATGCTCTGGCAGAGCCTGTCAAAAGACAACTATATCAGGCTCCTGTCAGCAAGCACTTCTTGGCATCCTCAATATTGTCTGAGTTTTTGACTGTATATGAGATGGGTCCCCAGGTGGTACAGTCTCTGGATGTCCTTTTCTTCGATCTCTGAAGCACACTTTGTCTCCATATTTCCTCCTGTGAGTACTTTATTGCACTTCTAAGAAGCACTGAAGCACCCACACTTTGATCTTCCTTCTTCTTTTTTTTTTTTTTTGTTTTTTTTTTTTTAACTTTATTTTTAAAAAAAACAAAGATAAAAGAACAAATTTTAAACATCTTTGCATAAATGTATACGAATTCCTATAATCCTTAGGTTTGGTCTTTTCATTGTGTCCTGGATCTCCTGAACATTTTGGGTTAGGAGCTTTTTGGTTTTTGCATCTTCTTTGACTGTTTTGTCTATGTTTTCAATGTTGTCTTCAACTCCTGAGATTCTCTCTTCCATCTCTTGTAGTCTGTTGAAAATGCTTGCCTCTGTAACTCCTGATTTTTTTTTAAGATTTCTACTTCTAGGATTGTCTCTTTTAATGTTTTCCTTATTGTGTCCATTTCTGTTTTAAATTCCTTCTTCCATTCCTTCCTCTTTTTTGTTCTCTTTTCTTCTTGTTCTTTAAGTGTTTTTCTTGTTTCTTCTTTAAAAGCTTCTAATTCTTTATTTTTTTTCCTCCTGCTCTTGTTTAAGGATCTCTATCATCATCTTGAGGTAGGATTTCAGGTCTGAGTCTTCTTTTTCTGGAGTGTTTTTCGTTCTGCTGTTTGCTGTGATGGGAGAACTGGGTTCTAGTGTTGCCAGGTTGTCTTGGTTTCCCTGGGGTATGCTCTTTCTCTTTTCTCTTGCCATCTTGTTGTCAGTGATATGTTCTCAGCTTTCCCTTGTACCTGGCCATTGTCCCTGGATCTCCGCTGGTCCAGGTGGCAGATGGGTCGAGCCCTGTTCTGCGTCCCAAAGCTGCAGGGTGGGAACAGAGTTCCCAATGCTGGATTCCTGGTCCCTGGATCAGGCAGGGCAGGGGCATGCTTTCTGTTCGTGCTTGGCAGAGATTTCTCTACCCCCTGGTTAGTCTGTTCCCCTTCTCACCAGGCCTTTATCTCTGGGGCTCTGCTTGTCCAGCTCTGCAACTTCTAATAGCTAGCTGAAAGTAATTCCTGATGACATAGAACAAAGGCCACTTTACTTAATCTCTTGCTGTTAGGCTAAAGGTGTCAATTGCCTGAACCATCAGTTTTTTACCCTCAGAAAGAGCAAGAAAAATTTTAGGGCATTTTAGAATTTATCACCAGCATTTCAGTACAGTTAGAGAGCTAGAATGTCCAGAGACCCTCAGTCTTTACAGCCATATCAGAGTCCTAATCTGTCTTTTTCAACCTTCTCCATGGCAGGAGGTTCCCAGCACGAACCTGACAGTACATAATGGGCAAATAGTGCAGGAGCTTACAGATGAATATATATCAATCAGAAGGAAGATCTGAGGCTCATAAAAATAGTGTGTTACCCAGAACAATTATTTCATAAGTCTAGTTTTTTTTTTTTTGTGGATATTTATAATCCTGTATACCACATGCCTACCTATTCTAAAGTCATATCACACCTCTATGCCTGATCTTCACCTTAATTTTATTTAGCTAATCTAAACCAGTTAATCTATATTAACGATTGCTGTGTTAGAATCAAATATGATTTTTTTCAGACTCTTATGGTAAGATATGCTGTGAGACTGGAGAAAATGGAAGTTTTGTTAGATGGATGGTTAAAATATGAGGTTTTCTAGAAACTAGTATTGCATAAAAATGTAAAGATTAAGAAATAAATAAAATAGCATAGTTCAAGTTACAAGAAGGCATTGGCTTTCGGTATAATTACATGCTTCTGTTTGCAAATTGGAGGATAAAGAGATTGAACTAGGTTACCTCTGAACACTTTCCATTCAAACTCTCCAACACACTAGGTGCATCCCAGCAGGATCTAGAGAGAGTACCAGAGGATAAATTCTGTGACATGATTTCTCTGTCCCATTACTCTTTTATAAGGCATGTTGCAGACAAAACCTCAGAAAAACAAGACCCGCAAGAAAATGTGAGGAAGACCATGAATGCATTATGCCATGAATGAAGCCTTAAATTTTCTCTTCTTTCATTATTCTGAATAAAATATTTTACAAATTTTATAACAGCAAGTATCTAATTGAATGTGCATTATGTGAAAAACCTCCAGCAACAGAAACTGGGATGAATAATTCAATGATTGTAATGAAGGAAAAAAAATCTATTATGTACAGTGACAGAAGATAATGGAGGCATCCATTCTGGAAAGAAGAAACAGAGGGATGAACAATAGACCAAATAGACTATACTCACGGATTATTTCACCTATGTGGCCATCTGCAACTTAATTAACTTCCAGGTTTGTCTCTTTTGTAATTTTATCATGGGAAAATCCAAAACATCTCATTTTCCATTTTATGTTGTTTTGTTTTTAAATCAAATCTTAGGTACTTATATTTATGCTTTGGCAAAATCTTGAGTATTGAATCTAAATAAATAATTAGGATCTGTGTTAATTTAGTTGAAATTATTAACATGGTCCACAATATACCTCTTGAACTATTTTTTTGATAAAGGATAGACTTATGTCTATTAGGAAATATCTATTTTGTATATATATATATATATATATATATATATATATATATATATATATAACATTTACCTGTAAATGAAGGCATTTTGACTAGAAGCAAGCAAGTTAACACTACACATAGCAATTTGTTAGTACAAAAGTACATGTATCCTCTGAGACTTCATTAGAAGGCTGCTATGATACACCATCTATGTGTTTCATTCATTACTGCACCTGCCTTTTTCTTTTAGATTTGTGAAGCTTTTCATATAATTCATATCACATCCTTAATTTTTGAATAACTGAAAAATTATACTTTTTAGAACTCATAGTTTTAGAGTTTTTTGACAGCCTTAAGGGCTGTCCTGAAGGTCTCAGAATTTACCATTTTGCTGAGACAACAGCCACACCTTTACCTCCTGGAATTGTGCTGTTTGGTTATCATGGCATCATTAAGGGTAATAAGGAGGAAATTTCTTTAAAAAGAATGTAAAGTATGTACATTATTGTATAAACAAGCCTCATACCCTTGGAAGCCATCAATACTTGTAGAGACCCACAGCTGCTAGTCATGTCCCAGGACCAGGAACATGTGATTCTGTCCCACAAAGGCCATGCCAAACTTGACATTCATAGAGAACATTTTTGTTTGATACCAGTATTTTAAAGGTAGTGTGTTTTCTACTTTTTAAAAACACACATTCTTTTTTTCATTATAAATTGAATACACTTAAAATGTTTTCAAGGACAATATAGTTTTATAATCTACTTATCTAAGTAGAACTACTTTATAATCTTCTATAATTATATTTATAGTAAAATAAAACAGGAATCTACAATATGTATTAAGGTATTAATACCTATTCAAAAGTAAGTGGACAACAGTATCATTGTTAAAGTATGCTGGCTATTACTTAAGAAATACAACAGAAGTCTTCAGTGTGGGGAGTGTACTCTTACTCTGTCTGTAGATGGTGTTTTACTCCAGAGTTTTTGCACTGCATTTTTCATCTCCGAATTTCTCAGAGTATATATTAAAGGGTTCAGCATGGGAGTGATTACTGTAAAAACCACACTTATTGACTTATCAATGGGAAAGTTAGACACTGGCCTAACATAAATGAAAATACAGGGGACAAAAAAAAGTACAACCACAGTGATGTGGGAGCTGCAGGTGGACAAGGCTTTACGTCTCCCTTCCTGACTGTAGTTTTTAAGAGAGTTTAGGATAAATACATAGGAGAGTAAGAGAAGAATAAAAATGACCATACAGATTGCTCCACCATTTGCAACCACAGTAAGACCAATGAAGTAAGTGTCACTGCATGCAAGTCTCAATAGTGGGTACATGTCACAGATAAAGTGGTCAATGACATTGGGTCCACAGAAAGAGAGTTTAGATACAAAAGCAAGTTGAATCACAGAGTGTGCAAACCCACCAACCCAGGCTATCACCAACAGAAGGATGCAAATTTGTCGATTCATGATGGTCAAATAGCGAAGGGGCTTACAAATGGCCACATAGCGGTCATAGGCCATAACCACCAGAAGGAAGACCTCAGCACCACCAAATAAGTGCTCAGTAAAGAGTTGGCCCATACAAGCTGTGAAGGAGATAGTTTTTTTGTCAGAGAGTAAGTCCATAATCAACTTCGGTGATGTGGAAGTAGAATAAACAGCATCCATGATTGACAGATAAGCAAGGAAAAAGTACATTGGGGAGTCCAAGGAGGGACTGGCTATCACTGTGACCACAATAAGCAGATTACCCACAATTGTCATAATATAAATGAGTAAAAACATGACAAATAATGCTTTTTGTCCAGTTGGATCCTGAGTGAGTCCCAAGAGAATAAATTCTGTGACATTGTTTCTCTGTCCCATTTAACAATATTTGGATAGTTTTTCAGTGAAAAACCTCAAGAAAACAGGATCTGCAATGATATAATGAAAAAATCATGAATTTATTCTCTTCTTAAACACATCTTCATCTTTATCTTCTATTGTAGAGGACATACAGGAATCATTTAATAACATCTATTTAGGTCCTCATCTAACTAAAACAATAGACTTTCCTTAGAAATTCTGTGTTCCTCAGATGATTTCATTTGAAACATTATAATTAATGTCTCTGACACAAATTCTTCATAAATTAACAGTGAACCAATTCACAATAAAAAATAAAATTAGTTCTTACTTCCAACAAACCCACTTCTTAATGATGACAGCTATCCACATATATATAAGAAGATATAGAGTCAGTTTTTTGAACTGAAAGAGTTGTATCTGTTAATATATATATATATATGTATATATATATATATATATATGTTATATATGTGTGTGTGATATATATATGTACATATATATATGATCTATTTATTACCAAGATTCATATCTTAATATCATAATAAATACTAGGTAGTCAGTCATTTAAGTCTCAAAGGATGCTCTGTCTTTTGATTCACTCATTGAATCTCAAGATACTGAATAAAATAACCAAAACCTTCAACCTACAAGATGTACTGGGATAATGGTGGCACAGAACTTGTCTGGGTGACCAACCTATAACTGATCCAACTGAAGACTGGTGCTATGAGAGGAAACCCACTGACACTGTGTAGATAGCTAAGAACCTGAGGTTGGTGAGCCTAGGAGACCAGGATATATCCAAATATAACTGGTTTAAAAATCAATATGATATTCTGCTGTTCTCATAATGAGTGCTGATTGTCATCAGTGACCATCATCTTGCAACTCATGAAAGAATATGCAGAGACCCTAAGCCAAAGTCTAGAAAAAGCCAGAGGAAACCGAAAGAAAAGGGAAAAGAAGAATTATAAAGCAAAAGGGGTTGGAGACACGATAAGAACATGTCATACAGAATCAACTAAGCAGGGCAGATAGGGGCTTACTGAGAGTAGCAATACAATCAAAGAGCATTATGGGTCTGAGTTAGGTCCTCTGCATTTAAGTTCTGACTGTATTGCTTTTTTGTAGGACTCCTAAGTGTGGAAGTGGAGGTGTCTCTAAGTCTTTTGACTGAGCTTAGCACACTTTTTCTCCTACTGGGATGCCTCATAGTCTTAATTGTCTTATTGTAATTTATTATAACATGTTTGTTTGATATCCTTATAAGGACGGATTTTTGTTATTATTGTTTTGTTTTGTTTTGATTTTTATCTTTGTTTTTTTGGTTTTTATTTTTTGAAGGGAAATTAAGGAGAAATAGATATGGAGGAGGTAGAGGGAACATGAAAATGTGGAAAATAAAGTTGGGATTTAATGGATGTAAAAAAGCAGATATTAATAAAAAAAGTAATCAGCTTACTGTTACATGGACCAGTTAATTCATATTTTTTGACCTTTCAGCCTTATAAATCTTGTCCATTGTCTGTTTAATACACTGATTAAAAAAAGAGGTTTCTATTTATGACCCTTGGTTTTACAAATTTTCAGTTAATAAATTCTTGAGTATAGCAACTGCTATTTTAGAAGCTAGAACCCAGATGTCCTTCAGTAGATGAATGGATACAAAAATTGTGATACATTTACACAATGGAGTACTACTCAGCAATCAGAAAAAAATTACCTTATGAAATTCTTAAGAAAATTGATGCATCTAGAGAATATCATCCTGAGCGAAGTAACCCAGTCACAAAAGAACAGACATAATATGCAGTCACTGATAATAGGAGACTAACCCCAGAAAGCTCTGAACAACCCAGAAATAACTCACAGACTGTGTGAAGTTCAAGAATAAGGAAAGAAAAGAAAAGAAAAGAAAAGAAAAGAAAAGAAAAGAAAAGAAAAGAAAAAACCATTATGTTTACTCCTTACACACCAAGAAAACTTTGATTAATTCCAGGTTACATTTTTTTACATATACTTTATGCTCATTGTAACTAGTAAGATCTTAATGCACACTATCAAACCTTATTTTAAAAAAGCCAAGCAAAGACAAAAATGTATTCACATACTTTTATGCAAAAATGCTTAAAATTTGTACATTTATCTTTGTTTTTTAAAATAAAGTTCTTCAATTAAAAAAAGAAGTTACTATTCTAGAATTATATCTATTTTAGACATACTAGTTTTGGTGTAAATACATTTATAAGAAAGTATAATATTTAACTGTCTGAAATAGATACTAGGAGATAAATATGAAAAGAGGCATGTGCACAGTACACAAACATGTGTGCATGTGTGCAAGTGCATACACACACACACACACAAACACACACACACACACACACACACACACACACACACACACACAAAAATTCTAGTCTAGAGTGAGAAGCCTAACCAAATGAAGACTGAAAACAAAATAATAAAAGTAATCCTAGGGAAGATAAAATAAAACAAGGACCACAGAGAATATGTGATTTCACTAGATAGCAACCATGATGTCCCTCCTACATGTCTCACACATAACTGCTTCATCACATCAGGAGATCCTCCTTGAAGAAACAGACTGACAAAGGCATACCTGCGGCAGGTCATAAAGCTGTGAAAGAGTTACTGCTGGTTCTCTTTAAGTTATAACCTATTTTGTGTATGTTTATTTCTTTTTAACTTTGGGTTCTAGTTTTAATAAGATAGAGGTTCTACTAGTCAATGTAATTATCACTTATGTAGTTATTTATATAGCACAGAAAAAAGTAGTATTTGAACTATTGTTTATTTTGTTAATTGTCAAATATTTTGCTTATAGTCTCAACATGTAACCAAATTAAAGTCTTGATATCTTTAAAATGTTAACACAGATTAAGAATATTTTTTCTCAAAGAAAAAAAAAGGGAAAGTGGAAGATGATAAAAGAGATAAATGATGTAATTATATTATAATCTTAAATATAAAAAAATGTTTTTCCCAAAATAAAATATGCATTCACAAAATTACCACATTAATATTTTAGTAATAATTTAAAAATACATGTTTAGTTAACATCAGTTACATATTATCCTAAGCATGAGTTTGTCTCTGAGTACATACTAAAGTGGTTGCTTAGGTTATTTAGGTGTTGTAACTTTCAAAGTCATAGTAGAGCATGGTTGTTAAGACATTTTTTTTAATTCATACATCTAAAACAAATTATATATAATTATATTGGGTAAAATATAAAGAAAAATATAAGGTAATAAACTGATTGGTTTATCTGCCATGTATTTAGCATATATCCTTTGTTCTTCTCAATATAAAAAAAATACCTGTTAAATATAAAACTAAAACAAAAAATGTTTGATATTTTTTCAGTTTAATTCTGTGGTTGGTAAATTTGCTAGTAAATTCATTCCCCCCAGAGAGAATATATGGTGTTTTTGACATTAGTTGTTTTTCAAGGTATTATAGAAATTTATTTTGGATCATTCTTATTTTGTAAATATGTATTTTAGGACTTGTTCTTGGTGTATAAAATTTCTTTCACTTTTGAGCTGTGACAGTAAAATAGATGAACAACTTATGCATAAGTCTAGAAATAAACACAATTGATGACTATTTAAATATTTTAACATCAGATTCTTACTAACTTATTCTTCCAGAGAGGTATAAAACAGCCAAGTGAATGTCTAGAAAGTAAAATCACTTAACATCAACATTTACTATATAATAGTTGATAAAAAAAATTCTTACCTGAAAGGAAACAAAAACTTCTTGGAGAAGCAAAGATATATATTTTCATTGCTGTGGAAAATAAGATCTGTTAGAGAAATCAACCTGATGTGGGATACTAGTTGGTATAACAAATATACAAACTCAAAATTTAGCAAAACAATTTTTCATTTTAAAAAAATCATACAATTTTTCCTCTCAAACAGTTCTTGTGAAACAATGAAAACTGACTCTGCTATAAAGACTCATGATTGACATGTTTACATTTTACTATCTAAGTGTTAGAACCTCTATTTACCAAGCCAAAACTTCAAATTAATATCTCAGATAAGAAGATGATTGAGATTTTCTACAAGTATAAGATTTCTAATTTATTATCAAGAATTGTTTTTTTTTTTTTTTTTTGGAAATACTTCTTCCTTCCTAGTTTAAATACCTATCTGTTTATCTGTACAATTTCACCAAGAAAATTTATACCTTACACAAAAATACAGATATGAGATAAGAGAAGAGAGCATGTTAGTATGAAATCTGGGGTCCAACTAAGACTGGGGTCTCTTGCTTAGATATAATGAAGTTTTCAAAATGCCCTCAGGCCATTCTAAAGAACAACTCCATTCTTTTTATGTGAAGATACAGCCTGTGGCTTTTGCATCATCACTAGATTAACATTAAGAGACAAGAGACTGCAATCATAATAGATTTATTTGCTGGATTATTTGGAAGAAATTCAAATTCATTAACCTCTTCCAGATGCATTTCTTCCCTGGTCATGTCCCTAGAGGAAAGAGGGCTGCCAAGAGATTCTGACTTATTTGTAATATAATGAACCTATAAGGTGAAATAAAAATTTCTGATCTGCAATGATTGATACTATATGAATTGTAAATGATCAAATATTTAGTGAGTCCAATAGTATTGAAAACATTTTGGAGGAGAGAACATGCTCATTCTCCTCTCCAACCACAAAGCATACAATGAGATTCCTTTGTGTGTATCACTCCAACAAAGAAGCTCTATGTATAAAGCTGGAGAACTCAGAACTTTAACTGCAACAGTGGTGTCTAGATCTTCAGAAGACCATCTATTGTGCAGTTAGACTGTAGGCTTTGGTTAAGCTCTGACTCTGGGTCAAAGGAAGTTGTAAGGATATTTAAGGCATCAGTCATTTTACTTCTTTTCAGTAAAGTGTGTATTGAATTTTGTATTGTATAACAAACTGAAGACAGAGAAACCAATCATTTTTCAATGCCACGAACAGTGCCTGAAAAGCTTCCACTGTTATTCCTCTATTTTGGTACTCCATCAGCTAAAGTAAACAAATATAATGAGCTTATATAAACACTAGATCTTTGGTGTCATAAAGCCCCATGTAAACAAGATTCATTACAAGTTGTCTGTCTTCAACTTACCAAATAAATGAAATAAAACCATCAATCCCAAAGATTATATGTATCTCTTCTAACTTAAACACAATGAAACATATTTAGTTCTATAAAATATATCAGGACATAAAGTCATCATGAAACAAATTATCATTATGGAATTATGAGCTAATATGTATGCCATAACAAAAGTATTTGTAAGAAATAAAAGGTTACAATTGGAGTTGCTGTATTTATCTTATTTTTCTGACAAATTAAAAACTGACAATTTCAGAATTGATTACTTGATGAAGTTATTTAATAGATGCAATTTCATAAGTCTCTCTATACTTGAATTTAAAGAATTACTAACACTTCTTTTAGTCTGAGTGAAGTGAGAGTTTTTGTAGATCATATGATACCTACACTAGGCCAAAATTAAAACCTGCTTGCTACTTTAAGAAAAATCTATGAGAAGTGTTATCATACATCATTGCCTCCAAATATGCCAGATTTATAGAAATTCTCTATAACCCAGATCTGGCAGTACTCCAGAATACTAGAGAGAAATTATGTGTTTGTCACTCACTTATGAAGTTAAAAAGAACATTTCTCAGTACCAAATATCAAAAGATGATCAATAAAGAAAGAGTGAAATGTAGTCAAAAGTCTTACAAAAAAAAGAGCTGATGACCTGTGGGACTGCTATTGTCCTAAGAGACAACAAAACGTTCATTGTCTGCAAAGAAGTGGACACTATAAACAAAAGGCTTGACTTGTCTGTACAATTGTTTTATATACAAGATCTATCATTTAAGTAAAAACACAAAAATGAGGGGAAAAAAGGTGACTGCAAGACAAAGGAAAAATACATAGTTCATGCAAATAACCAGAAAATAATGGTTTAAAAATGAACTTAAACTATAGGAATCTGTAAATCAATAGAAACATTAATTGAATTTTGTAACTTGAATTACTAGAAAATATTAGTAGAAATGAAAAACTCAATATTTAGATTCAATGGCAGATTAAAAGTGCATGGTAAAGAATTAGTCAAATGGAAGGAAGGTTAAATATGCACACCCAAAACAAACAAACAAAAAGACAATAAAATCAGTGACATGAATATTTTAAAAATAATGCATGAATTCTTGTCATTGCCATTACTTGCTTCCAGAAATTGAAAGTAAAATGACACTACACACTTCAGACAGAGACCAGAGAGAAATTGAACTAGAAACTCTTCTGGAAGTCTCCTTACTGAGGATGGGCTTTCATCATACAGCTGTCTAGTTCGAACAAAGGCCTGATCAATGGAAATGAATTCATCCCTAGTACTATAAACTTATCCACCTACCCATGATTGGAATGGTAAGAGACAGAATGAACCAAGATGTCCTTCAGTAGATGAATGGATACAAAAATTGTGGTATATTTACACAATGGAGTACTACTCAGCTATCAGAAACAATGACTATATGAAATTCTTAAGAAAATGGATGCATCTAGAGAATATCATCCTGAGTGAGGCAACCAAGTCACAAAAGAACAGACATAATATGCAGTCACTGATAATTGGATACTAACCCCAGAAAGCTATGAACACCCCAGAAACAACTCACAGATTATATGAAATTCAAGAAAACAAAGGCCAATAAAAAGAAAAATCATTATGCTTAATGTTTACACACCAAGAAAACTTTGACTGTTTTCAGGTTACATCTTATTTTATGTGTACTGCATTCTCATTGAAACTAGTAAGATTTTAATGCATACTATCGAACTTATAAAAAAATCAAGTACTGACAAAAATGTATTCATATACATTTATGTAAAAATGCTTTTAAAATCTGTACATTTATCTCTGTTTTTAAAAATTAAATTTGTTCAATTAAAAGAGAGAGAGAGAGAGAAAGGGAGAGAAAAGAAGAGAACTGAATAATGCCAATTTCTAAACTAACTACATTTTTATATTTTTTAGGGATACAATTTTTAATTGAAGAACTTTATTTAAAAATAGAGAGCAAAGAGCAGAGCCTGGCCCATCTGCCACCCGGAACGGCAGCTTGTAAAGGCTGAACAGCTGGTGAGTGGGAGACCTAGGCTGCAGGGGACCGGAGGGATCTCTGCAGAGTGCACACGGAAAGTGGACCCCCCACCTTGCCCTGCCCTGCCCTACCTGATCCAGCAACCAGGAACAGAAATTTAGAACTTCTGTTTCCACCTGACAGCGATTTCAGGACACAGAGCAGAGCCTGGCCCATCTGCCACCCGGAACGGTGGCTCGTAGAGGCTGAGCAACTGGTGGGTAGGAGACCTGGGCTGCGGGAAGCAGAGAGATCTCTGCAGAGTGCACACCAGAATGAGCACTCCCTGATATGTCCTACCCTGCCCTGCATGAGCCAGCGACCAGGAACAGAACATTGGAACTTCTGTTCCCACACAACAACTCTGAGGCATAGAACAGGGCTCGGCCCATCAGACACCTGGACCAGTGAAGATCCAGAGACACAGACCAGATACAAGGGAAAGGCAAGAACATATCACTGACAACAAAATGGCAAGAGGAAAGCGAAAGAGTATATCCCAAGGAAACCAAGACAATCTAGCAACACCAGAACCCAGCTCTCCCATAACAGCAAACATCGGGATTCCAAACACTCCAGAAAAAGAAGACACAGACCTGAAATCATACCTCAAGACACTGATAGAGATACTTAAACAAGAAAGGGAGGAAAAGCAAAAAGAATCAGAAGCTTTTAAAGAGAAAACAAGAAAAACACTCAAAGAACTAAAAGAACTAGAGGAAAAAAGAACCAAAGAAATAAAGGAATGGAAGAGAAAAATTAAAACGGAAATTGACACAATAAAGAAAAGGCTAAAAGAGATAACACTAGAGGCAGAACACCAAAAAAAGAAATCAGGAGTCACAGAAGCAAGCATTTCCAATAGATTACAATAGATCGGAGAAAGAATCTTGGGGGCAGAAGACAACATTGCAAACATAGACAAAACAGCAAGAGAAGATGCAAAAAACGAAAAGTTCCTAACCCAAAATGTCCAGGAAATCCAAGAAACAATGAGAAGACAGAACCTAAGGATGATAAGAATAGAAGAGGGAGAAGAGTATCAACTAAGAGGCACAGTAAATATCTTCAACAAAATCATAAAAGAAAACTTCCCTACCCTCAAGAATGAGATGACCACGAGCATAAAAGAAGCCTTCAGAACTCCAATTAGGTTGGACCAGAAAAGAAATACCTCCCGACACATAATAGTAAAAACATCAAGTGCCCAAAGCAAAGAAAGAATACTAAAAGGAGCAAGGGAAAAAGGTCAGGTAACTTGTAAAGGCAGGCCAATCAGACTCACACCCAATTTCTCAACAGAGACAATGAAAGCTAGAAGAGCCTGGACAGACATCATGCACAACCTAAGAGAACACAAGTGCCAGCCCAAGTTGCTATACCCAGCAAAACTATCAATCACCATCGATGGAGAGATGAAGATATTTCAAGACAAATCAAAATTTACACAATATCTGACCACAAACCAAGCACTTCAATGAATTATAGGTGATAAACCCAATACAATGAGGGAAAATACAGCCTAGTAAAAACAAGAAAACTCCTAAACAAGAAAACTAAAAGAAGAAAAAAACACAGACACAACTCAACCCAAAAAAAGCAATAATGGCAGGAAACAGAAACAACTATTCCTTGATATCTATTAACATAAATGGACTCAACTCTCCAATAAAGAGAAATAGACTATCAGACTGGATACATAAAAAAAATCCAGCCTTTTGCTGCATACAGGAAACTGATCTCAGATATAGAGACAGACACTTTCTCAGAATAAAAGGGTGGGAAAAAACTTCCAAGCAAACAGCTCCAAGAAGCAAGCTGGAGTGGCTATTCTAATATCGAATAAAGTAAATTTCCAACCAAATGTTATCAAAAAAGATAAAGAAGGACACTTTTTACTCATTACCGGAGAAATCTGTCAGGAGGAACTCTCAATCCTTAACATATATGCTCCAAATAAAAAAGCACCCACATTCATAAAAGAAACCCTACTGAACCTCAAAAAATACCTTTCACCCCACACAATAATAGTGGGAGACTTTAGTACCCCACTCTCACCAATGGACAAATCATGTAAACAAAAACTGAACAAGGACACTGCAAAACTAGAAGAGACTTTGAACCAACTAGAATTAATAAATATATACAGAACATATTATCCTAAAGGAAAAGTATACACCTTCTTCTCAGCACCCCATGGCACCTTCTCTAAAATTGACCATATATTTGGACACAGAACGAGCCTTAATCGATATAAGAAGACTGAAATACTCCCATGCATCCTCACAGATCACCATGGTCTACAGCTGGTCTTTAACAACAACAAAGACAACAAAAAGCCCACATACACTAGGAACCTAAACAATGCTCTGTTAAATGATAGCAGGGTCAAAGAAGAAATAAAGAAAGAAATTAAGGATTTTCTAGACTTCAACGAAAACGAAAACACAACATACACAAAACTATGGGATGCAATGAAAGCAGTACTGAGAGGAAAACTCATAGCCCTAAGTGCTTCCAAAAATAAACTGGAGAGAGCTTACATCAGTGACCTGACAGCACAGCTAAAAGCCCTAGAACAAAAGGAAGCAGATATACCCAAAAAGAATATACAGCAAGAAATAATCAAAATTAGAGCAGAAATAGAACAAATAGAAACACAAAGAACAACTGAAAAAATCAACAAAACCAAAGTTGGTTCTTTGAGAAAATCAACAAGATTGATAAAACCCTAGCCAGACTAACTAGAGGGCAAAGAGAGAGTATCCAAAATAACAAAATCAGAAAGGAAATTGGAGACATAACAACTGAAACTGAGGAAATCCAAGAAATCATCAGATCCTACTACAAAAACTTATACTCCACAAAATTGGAAAATCTGGAGGAAATGGACGAATTCCTAGACAGATACAAGGTCCCAAAGTTAAACCAGGACCAAGTAAACCATCTAAATAACCCTATAACACCTAAAGAAATAGAAGAAGTCATCAAAAGCCTCCCAACAAAAAAAAATCCCCAGGTCCAGACAGGTTCAGTGCAGAATGTTATCAGACATTTATTGGAGATATAACAACAATATTCTCCAAATTATTCTAAAAGATAGAATCAGATGGAATATTACCTAACTCATTTTTTGAGTCTACAATAACCCTCTTACCTAAACCACACAAAGACCCTACAAGGAAAGAAAACTTCAGACCAATCTCACTTATGAACATTGATGCAAAAATACTCAACAAAATCCTTGCAAACCGAATTCAAGAACACATTAAAACGATCATTCATCATGACCAAGTAGGTTTCATCCCTGGGATGCAGGAATGGTTTAACATAAGGTAATCAAACAATCCACCATATAAACAAACTCAAAGATCAAAATCACAAGGTCATGTCACTAGACACTGAGAAAGCATTTGACAAAATCCAACACCCCTTCATGTTAAAAGTCCTGGAAAGAACAGGAATCCAAGGTACATACTTAAACATAATGAAAGCAATATACAACAAACCAACAGCCAACATCAAACTTAATGGCAGGAAACTTGAAGCAATCCCACTAAAATCAGGGACTCGACAAGGCTGCCCACTCTCCCCCTACCTATTCAACATAGTACTAGAAGTCCTGGCTGGAGCAATTAGACAGCAAAAGGAGATCAAGGGGATACAAATCAGAAAGGAAGAGATAAAAACATCACTCTTTGCCGATGACATGATAGTGTACTTTAGTGACCCCAAAATTCCACCAGAGAACTCCTACAGCTGATAAACAAATTCAGCAAAGTGGCTGGATACAAAATTAACTCAAACAAATCAGTAGCCTTCCTATACTCAAAGGACAAACATGTGGAGAAAGAAATTAGGGAAAAGGTACCCTTTACATTCGTCACAAAAACTATGAAATACCTTGGTGTGACTCTAACTAAGCAAGTGAAGGACCTGTAGGACAAGAACTTCAAACATCTAAAGAAAGAAATTGAGGAGAATCTCAGAAAATGGAAAGATCTCCCATGCTCTTGGATTGGAAAGATCAACATCCTAAAAATGGCCAATCTACCAAAAGCAATCTACAGATTCAATGCAATCCCCATCAAAATTCCAACCCAGTTCTTTAAGGAATTGGAAAGATCAATGTGCAATTTCATATGGAATAACAAAAGACCTAGAATAGGGAAATCCATCCTCAACAACAAAAAACATCTGCGGGAATCACTATCCCTGACCTCAAGTATATTACAAGGCAATTGTGATGAAAACTGCATGGTACTTGTACAGAAATAGGCATGTGGATCAATGGAATAGAATAGAAGATCCAGAAATGAGCCCTCATGTATATGGTCACCTGATTTTTGACAAAGGAGCAGTAAACATTCAATGGAAAAAGGACAGCCTATTCAACAAACGGTGCTGGTCTAACTGCCACTCAGCATGCAAAAGAATGAAAATAGACCCTTTCTTATCTCCTTGTACAAAGCTCAAGTGTAAGTGGATCAAAGATCTCCACATTAAACCAGATACACTGAACCTATTAGAAAAGAAAATAGGGAAAACCTTAGAACACATAGGCACAAGAGAAAATTTTCTGAACAAAACACCAATGGCTCAAGCTCTAAGGTCAAAGATTAACAAATGGGACTTAATGAGATTGCATAGTTTCTGTAAGGCTAAGGACATGGTCAAGAAAACAAAACAGCAACCAATAGAATGGGAAAAGATCTTTACCTACAACACATCAGATAGAGGCCTAATATCCAAAGTATACAAAGAACTCAAAAAGCTAGACACCAGAGAATCAAATAACCCTATGAAAAATGGGGTACAGAGGTAAACAAAACGTTTTCAGTTGAGGAACACCTAATGGCCGAGAAACATCTGAGGAAGTGCTTGACATCCTTAGCCATCAGGGAAATGCAAATCAAAACAACCCTGAGATTCATCCTCACACCAGTCAGATTGGCCAAGATCCAAAACTCAGATGACAGCAGATGCTGGCGAGGCTGCGGAGAAAGAGGAACATTTCTCCACTGTTGGTGGGGTTGCAAACTAATACAATCACTCTGGAAATCATTCTGGCGATACCTCAGAAAATTGGATATAGTACTACCTGAAGACCCAGCTATTCCACTTCTGGGCATATACCCCAGAGACTCTTTAATACACAACAAAGATATATGCACTGCAATGTTCATAGCAGCTCTATTTATAATAGCCAGAAGCTGGAAGGAACCCAGATGTCCTTCAGAAGATGAATGGATACAAAAATTGTCGTACATATACACAATGGAATACTACTCAGCCACCAGAAACAATGACTTAACCAAATTCTTAATAAAATGGCTGTATCTAGAGAATATCATCCTGAGTGAGATAACCCAGTCACAAAAGAACAGACATAATATGCAGTCACTGATAGTGGGATGCTAACCCCAGAGGCTTGTATTCCCTTAGAAACAACTCACAGACTGTATGAAGTCCACGAAATAAAGAAAACAAAACAAAACAAAATATTTAGAAAACAAGAAAACTTTAACTATTTCCATGGTACATTTTGTTTTACATATACTTTATGCTCATTGTAACTATTAAGTTTTCAAGGCATACTATCAAACCTTTAAAAAAATCAAGTACTGAATAAAAAATATATTCATATAGTTTTATGTAAAAATTATCTTAAATTCTGAAAATAAAGTACTGACAAAAATGTATAATTTTAGCAAAAAATGTTTAAAATCTGTACATTTATCTTTGTTTTGTAAAATAATGTTGTTAAAAAATAAAATAAAATAAATAAATAATTACCTATATAAAAACATTTGTATAGCTCTTACTCCTCAGCAAAGAGACCTTTCATTTTCTTTTAGGTGGAGACTACTAGAGAGGTATGTGAATCTTCAAGGTTGAGTAAGTGACTGTAGCATGGCAGCCCCAGTTGAGAGATGTACAATGCAAACTGCAACATGGAAGGCTCAAAAAATCCATGGAAGGTGAGTCAGAAAGATAAGCCCTATGTGTAAGATGTCTCACTCTTTTCATGCTAACACAGATAGGGAAAATTCTGTTTTTCCCTTCTCCAGGTGAACAGCTATAAGTGGTTAATAGCTGCTGAGAGAGGCAAAAACAATTTTGTTTAGAAAAGACCTGTCGTGTAAATTGAACCATCACAAATGGCCAACTCTTGACACACAAAGAAATAAACAATGCTAAATAGACTCAGTGGATATATGTTTTTGTGGAATCATCTGAGGGTTAGTAGGGGTGTGGGAGGAGTTGGACAAGGATGATGGAAATTCAGCACTCATTTATTAAATTAACCAATAATATTTATCTGAAATAATTAAATAAATTTTCGAAATTTTCTGTTATGCCATTGGTATATTTAATATGTTCTTATCTCAGCTTCTTTAGTCACATGGGTAGGAATTTCGATAATAGTACATAGTTCTTGAATATGGTGGTCCTAATAAATGTCCTCATAAATCTTAGAACACAGCCCTCTCAAACTTGTTCTCTTTGTACAATATTATTCTGCTTGGTGGAGAATGTTAGTAGTATTTTCTTTGTAATTTTTATTTGCATTATTTAGTTTTTTCATTTCATTTTAATTTGTTTTCTTTTAATTTTTATTGGATATTCTCTGTATTTACATTTAAAATGTTATCCCTTTTCCCCTCCATTCCCATCCCCCTCCCCTTCAACTTACTTTCATTAATGTGCTCCCTCTCCTAATAAACCTCACCACTTTAGTGCCTTGGCATTCCCCTTCACTAGGAAAAGGTGCATTTACTAACCTGAAGCCTCAGCCCTTCTTAGAAGGCAGAAAAATAACATTCATGGGAGGAAATACAGGGTCAAATAAATAAGCAGGAATTAAAGAAAAGATCATTCAGAGACTGCCGCACGTGGGATCCACCCATATGCAGCCACCAAACCCAAGCACTGATGCTGATGCCAAGAAGTGCTTGCTGGCAGGATATAGTAGGGATGCTTCCTCAGAGGCTCTGCCAGTCATACCAATACAATTGAGGATGCATGCAACTATCCATCGGACTGAACACGGGGACCCATATGAAAGAGCTATAGAAAAGACTTAAGGAGCTGAAAGAGTTTGCAACCTCATGGGAAGAAAAACATTATCAATCAAACAAACCATTCAGAACTCCTATGGACTAACAACAACAAATGAGAACACATGGAGAGACCCATGGCTCCAGCTGCATATGTAGCAGAGGGCAGCATTATCTGGCATCAACGGTAAAGACAAATCAAAACAACCCTGAGACTCCATGTCACACCAGTTAGAATAACTAAGATCAAAAACTCAGATGACAGAGGATGATGGCAAGGATGTGGAGAAAGAGAAACACTCCTTCATTGTTGGTGGGTTTGAAAGCTAGTAAAAACACTCCGAAAATCAATCAATCTGGCTGTTCCTCAGAAAATTGATTATAGTACTACCTGAGGACCCATCTATATCACTCCTGGGCATATACCCAAAACATGCTCCAACACACAACAAAAGCACATGCTCCAGAATGTTCATCACAGCCTTATTTATAATAGCCAGAAGATTGAAAGAATGTGAATATCCCTCAACAGAAGAATAGATACAGAAGTTGTGGTTCATTTACACAATGAAGTACTACTACTCGGCTATTAGAAACAATGACTTTATAAAATTCCTAGGCAAATAAATGAAAGTAGAAGCTATCATTCTGAGTCAGTTAATCCAGTCACAAAAGAACACACATGATAAGCATTCACTGATAAGTGGATACTGGCCCCCAACAGCTCTGAATAACCAAGAAATAATTCACAGATCTTCTGGAGCTCAAAAAGTTTTTTTCATTTGAAATATTTTCCCTTTTCATCTTTTGTTTTCTTTTTTTATATTCTTTTTTTCATTTCTCAATTTTATTTTTTTAACAACTTTATTTTACAAAACAAAGATAAATGTACAGATTTTAAGCATTGTTTGCATAAAATTATACAATACATTTTTGTCAGTACTTTATTTAGATTTTAAAATAATTTTACTTAAATTGTATGAATATATTTTTAGTCAGTAATTGATTTTTTTAAAGGTTTGATAGTATGCATTGAAAACTTAAAAGTTACAATGAGCATAAAGTACATGTAAAACAAAATGTAACATGGAAATAGTCAAAGGTTTCTTGTATAGGATTTTTTGGTTTTGTTTTGTTTTGTTTTGTTTATTTCTTGGACTTCATACAGTCTGTAGGTTATTTCTGGGGCAGTGCGAGCCTCTGGGGTTAGCATCCCATTATCAGTGACTGCATATTATGTGTGTTCTTTTGTGACTGGATTATCTCACTCAGAATGATATTCTCTAGATGCAGCCATTTTCTTAAGAATTTGGTCAAGTCATTGTTTCTGGTGGCTGAGTAGTATTCCATTGTGTAAATGTACCACAATTTATGTATCCATTCATCTTCTGAAGGACATCTGGGTTCTTCCCAGCTTCTGGCTATTATAAATAGAGCTGCTATGAACATTGTGGTACATATATCTTTGTTTTGTACTAAGGTGTCTCTGGGATATATACCCAGAAGTGGAATAGCTGGGTCTTCAGGTAGTATTATGTCCAATTATCTGAGGTATCACCAGACTCATTTCCAGAGTGGTTGTATTAGTTTGCAATCCCACCAACAGTGGAGAAGGGTTCCTCTTTCTCTGCAACCACCCCAGCATCTGTTGTCATCTGAGTTTTGGATCTTGGCCATTCTGACTGATGTGAGGTGGAAACTCAGGGTTGTTTTGATTTGCATTTCCCTGAGGGCTAAGGATCTCAAGCACTTTCTCAGATATTTCTCAGCCATTTGATATTCCACAACTGAGAATATTTTGTTTAGCTCTGTACCCCATTTCTTAATAGGGTTATTTGATTCTCTGGTGTCTAGCTTTATGAGTTCTTTGTATACCTTGGATATTAGGCCTCTATCTGATGTGGAGTTGGTAAAGATCTTTTCCCATTCTTTTGGCTGCCATTTCGTTCTCTTGACAATGTACTTAGCATTACAGAAACTTTGCAATCTCATTAAGTCCCATTTGTTAATCTTTGACCTTAGAGCTTGAGCCATTGGTGTTTTGTTCAGAAAATTTTCTCCTGTGCCTATATGTTCTAAAGTTTTCCCTAATTTCTCATCTAATAGTTTCAGTGTATCTGGTTAAATGTGGAGATCTTTGATCCACTTACACTTGAGCTTTGTACAAGGAGATAAGAAAGGGTCTATTTTCATTCTTCTGCATGCTGAATGCCAGTTGAATCAGCACCATTTGTTGAATAGGCTGTCCTTTTCCCATTGAATGTTTACTGCTCCTTTGTCAAAAATCAGGTGACCATATACATGAGGGCTCATTTCTGGATCTTCTATTCTATTCCATTGATCCACATGCCAATTTCTGTACAAGTACCATGCAGTTTTCAGCACAATTGCCTTGTAATATAGCTTGAGGTCAGGGATAGTGATTCCCTCAGATGTTTTTTTGTTGTTGGGGATGGATTTTGCTATTCTACGTCTTTTGTTGTTCCATATGAAATTGTACATTGATCTTTCCAATTCCATGAAGAACTCTGTTGGAATATAGATGGTGATTGCGTTGAATCTGTAGATTGCTTATGGTAGGATGGCCATTTTTAAAATTTAGATTTTTCCAAACCATGAGCATGAGAAATCTTTTCATTTTCTGAGATCCTCCTCAATTTCCTTTTTTAGAGGTTTGAAGTTCTTGTCGTACAGGTCCTTCACTTGCTTAGTTAGAGTCACACCAAGGTATTTCATAGTTTTTGTGACAATTGTGAAGGGTACCTTTACCCCAATTTCTTTCTCCACATGTTTGTTCTTTGAGTAGAGAAAGGCTACTTATTTGTTTGAGTTGATTTTGTATCCAGCCACTTTGCTGAACATGTTTATCAGCTGTAGTTCTCTGGTGGGGTTTTTGGGGTCAATTAAGTACACTAACATGTCATCGGCAAAGAGTGAGGTTTTTATCTCTTTTTTCCTGATTTGCATCCCCTTGATCTTCTTTTGCTGTCTAATTGTTCCAGCCAGGACTTCCAGTACTATGTTGAATAGGTAGGGGGAGAGTGGGCAGCCTTATCGAGTCCCTGATTTTAGTGGGATTGCTTCAAGTTTCCTGCCATTAAGTTTGATGTTGGCTTTTATTTTATTGGTTTGCTGTATATTGCTTTTATTATGTTTAAGTATGGACCTTGGATTACTGTTCTTTCCAGGACTTTTAACATGAAGGTGTGTTGAATTTTGTCAAATGCTTTCTCAGCATCTACTGGGATGACCATGTGATTTTGTTCTTTGAGAATTTTTTATGGTGGATTATGTTGATGGAGAGTATTGGTGTTATATCCGCAATAAATGTCTGATAAAATTCTGCACTGAACCCGTCTGGACCTGGGCTTTTTTTGGTTGGGAGGCTTTTGATGACTTACTCTATTTCTTTAGGTGTTATACGGTTATTTAGATGGTTTACTTGGTCCTGGTTTAACTTTTCAATCTTGTATTTGTCTAGGAATTCTTGCATTTCCTCCTGATTTTCCAATTTTGTGGAGTATAAGTTTTTATTGTAGGATCTGATGATTTCTTGAATTTCCTCAGTTTCAGTTGTTATGTCTCCACTTTCCTTTCCGATTTTGTTAATTCGTACACTATCTCTTTGCCCTCTAGTTAGTCTGGCTAGGGGTATATCTATCTTGTTGATTTTCTCAAAGAACCAACTCTTGATTTTGTTGATTTTATCAATGGTTCTTTTGGTTTCTATTTGGTCTATTTCTGCCCTAATTTTGATTATTTCTTGCCATCTGGTCTTCTTGGGTATATCTGCTTCCTTCGTTCTAGGGCTTTTAGCTGTGCTCTCAGGTTGCTGATGTAAGCTCTCTCCAGTTTCTTTTTGGAAGCACTTAGGGCTATGAATTTTCCACTCAGTACTCCTTTCATTGCAACCCGTAAATTTGGGTATATTGTGTTTTTGTTTTCATTGAATTCTAGAAAATCCTTAAATTCTTTCTTTATTTCTTCTTTGACCCTGCTATCAATTAACAGAGCATTGTTTAGTTTCCATGTGTACGTAGACTTTTTGTTATCTTTGTTGTTGTTAAAGACCAGCCGTAAACCATGATGATATGAAAGAATGCATGGGAGTATTTCAGTCTTCTTTTATCGATTGAGGCTTTTTCTGTGTCCAATTATGTGGTCAGTTTTCGAGAAGATTCCATGGAGTGCTGAGAAGAAGGTGTGTTTTTTTTCTTGAGGGTGATATGTTCTCTATATATCTATTAATTCTAGTTGGTTCAAAGTCTCTGCTAGCTTAGCAGTGTCCTTGTTCAGTTTCTGTTTCCATGATCTGCCCATTGATGAGAGTGGGGTATTAAAGTATCCCACTATTATTGAGTGGGGTGAAATGTATGTTTTGAGCTTCAGTTCAGTTTCTTTTATGATTGTGGGTGCTTTGTTATTTGGAGCATATATGTTAAGAATTGAGAGTTCCTCCTGACAGATTTCCCTAATAATGAATAAAAAGTGTTCTTCCTTATCTTTATTGATAAATTTTAGTTGGAAATTTACTTTATTTGATATTGGAACAGCCACTCAAGCTTGCTTCTTGGGGCTGTTTGCTTGGAAGTTTTTTTCCCACCCTTTTACTCTGAGATAGTGACTGTCTTTGTCTCTGACATGAGTTTCCTGTATGCAGCAAAAGGCTGGATTTTGTTTATGTATCCAGTCTGATAGCCTATGTCTCTTTATTGGGGAGTTGAGTCCATTTATGTTAATAGATATCAAGGAATAATTGTTTCTTTTTCCTGCCATTATTGCTGTTGTGGGTTGAGTTGTGTCTGTGTCTTTTTCTTCTTTTAGTTTTCTTGTTTTTACTAGGCTATATTTTCCCTCATTGTATTGGATTTTCCACCTATAATTCGTTGTAGTGCTGGATTTGTGGTCAGATACTGTGTAAATTTTGATTTGTCTTGAAATATCTTATCTCCATCAATGGTGATTGATAGTTTTGCTGGGTATAGCAGTTTGGGCTGGCACTTGTGCTCTCTTAGGGTGTGCATGATGTCTGTCCAGGCTCTTCTAGCTTTCATAGTCTCTGTTGAGAATTTGGGTGTGACTCAGATTGGCCTGCCTTTATATGTTACCTGACCTTTTTCTCTTACTGCTTTTAGTATTCTTTCTTTGCTTTAGGTACTTGGTGTTTTGACTATTATGTGTTGGGAGGTATTTCTTTTCTGGTCCAATCTATTTGGAATTCTGAAGGCTTTTTTTATGCTCGTGGTTATCTCATTCTTGAGGGTAAGGAAGTTTTCCTCTACAATTTTGTTGAAGATATTTACTGTGCCTCTTTGTTGATACTCTTCTCCCTCTTCTATTCCTATTATCCTTAGGTTCAGTCTTCCTATTGTGTCTTGGATTTCCTGGATATTTGGATTAGGAGCTTTTTTTTTTTTTGCATCTTCTCTGGCTGTTTTGTCTATGTTTGCAATGTTGTCTTCTGCCCCCGAGATTCTCTCTTCCATCTCTTGTAATCTATTGGAAATTCTTGATTCTGTGCCTCCAGATTTTTTTGTTTTTGTTTTTGTTTTGGTGTTCTGCCTCTAGAGTTATCTCTTTTAGTGTTTTCTTTATTGTGTCAATATCCGTTTTAATTTCCCTCTTTCATTCCTTTATTTCTTTGGTTCTGTTTTCCTCTAGTTCTTTGAGTTCTTTGAGTGTTTTTCTTGTTTTCTCTTTAAAAGCTTCTGAATCTTTTTGCTTTTCCTCCCGTTCTTGTTTAAGTATCTCTATCAGCATCTTGAGGTGTGATTTCAGGTCTGTGTCTTTTTTTTCTAGAATGTTTGGATTTCTGATGTTTGCTGTTATGGAAGAGCTGGGTTCTGTTGTTGCCAGGTTGTCTTGGTTTCCTTGGGATATAGTCTTTCGCTTTCCTCTTGTCATTTTGTTGTCAGTGATATGTTCTCGCCTGTCCCTTTTATCTGGTCTGTGTCCCTGGATCTCCACTTGTCTAGGTGTCAGATGGGCCCAGCCCTGTTCTATGCCTCAAGGTCGCCAGGTGGAAACAGAGGTTCCAAAGTTCTTTTCCTGGTCCCAGGATTCGGCAGGTTGGAGGGTGCGCCCCGCATGCACACTCCGCAGAGATCTCTCTGCTCCCCAGCCACCCAGATCTCCCACTCACTACTCTCTCAACCTTAGGAGCTGGCAGTCTGCGTGGCAGATGGGCCGGGCTCTGTTCTGCACTCTAAAGTCGCCGCCTGGTGCAAACAGAAGTTCCAAAGTTCTGTTCCTGGTCCCTGGATCAGGCAGGTGGGAGGGCGCACTCAGCATGCGCACTCAGCAGAGATCTCTTGGTTCCCTGGCCGCCCAGATCTCCTACCCACCAGTTTCTCAACCCCTATGGGCTGGCAGTTTGCATGGCAGATGGGCCAGGATCTGTTCTGTACTCTCCATCTTTTGTTTTCTTGTTGGACTTTCATGTTGATTTCATCAAGCATTTTGTTAATATTTTCTCTAATGCTAACTTTCTTTACTATGTCCTGAACAAAATCATTTGATTGTGTGTGTGTGTGTGTGTGTGTGTGTGTGTGTGTGTGTGTGTGTGTCTGTTTTCAGGTCATTGATGAGTTTAAAACCATTATCTTGAGAGCGGAGCCTGGCCCCACCTGCCACCCGGAAAGGCGGCTCATAGAGGCTGAGCAACTGGTGAGTAGGAGACCTAGGCTGCTGGGGAGCAGAGGGATCTCTGCAGAGAGCACACGGAAAGGGCACCCCCTGCCCTGACCTGCCCTGTCCTCCCCGATCCAGTGACCTGGAACAGATCTTAGGAACTTCTGTTTCCACCCGAGGGGACTTCAGGACGCAGAGCGGATCCTGGCCCACAAGCCAGCCGGAAAGGCGGCTCGTAGAGGCTGAGCAACTGGTGGGTGGGAGACCTGAGCTGCCAGGGAGCAGAGAGATCTCTGCGGAGTACACACAGAAAGTGCACCCCCTGCCTTGCCCTACCCGGCCCTGTCTGATCCAGCGACCAGGAACAGAACTTTAGAACTTCTTTTCCCACGCGGCGACTCTGAGGCATAGAACAGGCCTTGACCCATCTGCCACCTGGACCAGTGGAGATCCAGGGACACAGACCAGATACAAGGGAATGGCAAGAACATATCACTGACAACAAAATGGCAAGAGGAAAGCAAGAGTATATCCCAAGGAAACCAAGACAACAGGCAACACCAGAACCCAGCTCTCCCATAACAGCGAACATCGGAATTCCAAACAATCAGGAAAAGGAAGGCACAGACCTGAAATCATACCTCAAGACACTGATAGAGATACTTAAACAAGAACGGGAGGAAAAGCAAAAAGATTCAGAAGCTTTTAAAGAGAAAACAAGAAAAACACTCAAAGAACTCAAAGAACTAGAGAAAAACAGAGTCAAAGAGATGAAGGAATGGAAGAGGGAATTTAAAACGGAAATTGACACAATAAAGAAAACACAAAAAGAGATAACCCTAGAGGTAGAACACCTAAAAAAAAAAATCAGGAATCACAGAAGCAAGCATTTCCAATAGATTACAAGAGATAGAAGAGAGAATCTCGGGGGCAGAAGACAACATTGTAAACATAGACAAAACAGCCAGAGAAGATACAAAAAACGAAAAGCTCCTAATACAAAATGTCCAGGAAATCCAGGACACAATGAGAAGACAGAACCTAAGGATAATAGGAATAGAAGATGGAGAAGAGTATCAACTAAGACACACAGTAAATATCTTCAACAAAATCGTAGAAGAAAACTTCCCTACCCTCAAGAATGAAATGACCGCGAGCATAAAAGTAGCTTTCAGAACGGCAAATAGGTTGGACCAGAAAAGAAATACCTCCCAACACATAATAGTAAAAACATCTAGTGCCCAAAGCAAAGAAAGAATACTAAAAGCAGTAAGGGAAAAAGGTCACATAACATATAAAGGCAGGCCAACCAAAAAAAGCCCAGGTCAAGAGGGGTTCAGTGCAGAATTTTATCAGACATTTATTGGGGATATAACACCAACACTCTCCAAACTATTCCAAAAGATAGAATCAGATGGAATACTACTCAACTCATTTTTTGAGGCTACAATAACCCTCGTACCTAAACCACACAAAGACCCTACCAGGAAAGAGAACTTCAGACCAATCTCACTGATGAACATTGATGCAAAAATACTCAACAAAATCCTTGCAAACCGAATCCAAGAACACATTAAAACGATCATTCATCAGGACCAAGTAGTCTTCATCCCTGGGATGCAGGAATGATTTAATATAAGGAAATCCATCAATGTAATCCACCATATAAACAAACTCAAAGATCAAAATCACATGGTCATCTCACTAGATGTTGAGAAAGCAATTGACAAAATTCAAAACCCCTTCATGTTAAAAGTCCTGGAAAGAACAGGAATCCAAGGTGCATACCTAAACATAATAAAAGCAATATACAGCAAACCAACAGCCAACATCAAACTTAACGGAGAGAAACTTGAAGCAATCCCACTAAAATCAGGGACTCGACAAGGCTGCCCACTCTCCCCCTACCTATTCAACATAGTACTGGAAGTCCTGGCTGGAGCAATTAGACAGCAAAAGGAGATCAAGGGGATACAAATCAGAAAGGAAGAGATAAAAACATCACTCTTTGCCGACGACATGAATGTGTACTTGAGTTACCCCAAAAATTCCACCAGAGAACTTCTACAGCTGATAAACAAGTTCAGCAAAGTGGCTGGATACAAAATTAACTCAAATAAATCAGTATCCTTCCTATACTCAAAGGACAAACATGTGGAGAAAGAAATTAGGGAAAAGGTACCCTTCACAATCGTCACAATAACTATGAAATACCTTGGTGTGACTCTAACTAAGCAAGTGAAGGACCTGTATGACAAGAACGTCAAACCTCTAAAGAAAGAAATTGAGGAGGATCTCAGAAAATGGAAAGATCTCCCATGCTCTTGGATTGGAAAGATCAACATCTTAAAAATGGCCATCCTACCAAAAGCAAACTACAGATTCAATGCAATCCCCATCAAAATTCCAACCCAGTTCTTTAAGGAATTGAAAAGATCAATGTGCAATTTCATATGGAATAACAAAAGACCTAGAATAGCGAAATCCATCCTCAACAACAAAAAAACATCTGTGGGAATCACTATTCGTGACCTCAAGCTATATTACAAGGCAATTGTGTTGAAAACTGCATGGTACTGGTACAGAAATAGGCATGTGGATCAATGGAATAGAATAGAAGATCCAGAAATAAGCCCTTATATATATGGTCACCTGATTTTTGACAAAGGAGCCGTAAACTTTCAATGGAAAAAGGACAGCCTATTCAACAAATGGTGCTGGTCCAACTGACACTCAGCATGCAAAAGAATGAAAATAGATCATTTTTTATCTCCTTTTACAAAGCTCAAGTGTAAGTGGATCAAAGATCTCCCCCATTAAACCAGATACACTGAAATTATTAGATGAGAAATATGGAAAACCTTAGAACACATAGGCACAGGAGAAACTTTCCTGATCAAAATACCAATGGCTCAAGCTCTAAGGTCAAAGATTAACAAATGGGACTTAATGAGATTGCAAAGTTTCTGTAAGACTAAGGAAATTGTTAAGAAAACAAAAATGCAACCAACAGAATGGGAAAAGATCTTTACCAACTCCACATCAGATAGAGGCCTAATATCTAAGGTATACAAGGAAGTCAAAAAGCTAGACACCAGAGAATCAAATAACCCTATTAAAAAATGGGGTACAGAGCTAAACAGAACATTCTCAGTTGAGGAACACAGAATGGCCGAGAAACATCTGAGGAAGTGCTCGACATCCTTATCCATCAGAGAAATGCAAATCAAAACAACCCTGAGATTCCTCCTCACACCAGTCAGATTGGCCAAGATCCAATACTCAGATGACAGCAGATGCTGGCGAGGCTGCGGAGAAAGAGGAACACTTCTCCACTGTTGGTGGGGTTGCAAACTAATACAACCACTCTGGAAATCAGTCTGGCGATACCTCAGAAAATTGGATATAGTACTACCTGAAGACCCAGCTATTCCACTTCTGGGCATATACCCCAGAGACACTTTAATACACAACAAAGATATATGCACCACAATGTTCATAGCAGCTCTATTTATAATAGCCAGAAGCTGAAAAGAACCCAGATGTCCTTCAGAAGATGAATGGATACAAAAATTGTGGTACATTTACACAATGGAATACTACTCAGCCACTAGAAACAATGACCTAACCAAATTCTTAAGAAAATGGCTGCATCTAGAGAATATCATCCTGAGTGAGATAACCCTGTCACTAAAGAACAGACATAATATGCAGTCACTGATATTGGGATGCTAACCCCAGAGTCTTGCACTCCCCCCAGAAACAACTCAGAGACTGTATGAAGTCCAAGAAATAAAGAAAACAAATATATATATATTTATAAAACTAGAAGACTTTGACTATTTCCATGTTGCATTTTGTTTTACATGTACTTTACACTCATTGTAACTAGTCGGTTTTCAATGCATACTGTCAAGCCCTTGAAAAAAATCAAGTACTGACTAAAAAATATATTCACAGAGTTTTATGTAAAAATATTTTAATATCTGAAAGAACAGTACTGACAAAAATGTATAATTTTAAGCAAAAAAAACCATTACCTTTTAGAACTTTATCAATTTTATTTTCTTTTGGTTTAGAGGTTGAGAAATCACAGTCCGTTGAAGAGGCCATCTTGCCCCAATTTTCATTGTTCTTTCTTCTTTGTTCTATTATTTGTTCATATTTTGCTTTGGAAGAATTTTTTACTTTTCTTCTCTTTCTTTCTTTCTTTCTTTCTTTTTTACTTTCTTTTGTTTCTTTTTTTTCTTTCTTTCTCTCTTTGTTTATTTTGTGTTTGTTATTGTTTGTTTGTTTTGGAATATAGTAGAGAAAACTTTTTATTGGACAGTCTTTTTAAAATTATTTTATTGGATATTCTCTATATTTACATTTCAAATGTTATCCTCTCCCCCCTCCCCATTCCATTTGTTCTATGAAGGTGCTCCCTCTCCTAATCTCCCTCTCCACCTGAGTGTCTAGGCATTCCCCTACATTGGGAAAATGTACCTTCACTGGACCAAAGGCCTCTTCTCCCATTAATGCCAGACAATGCTATCCACTGCTACATATGCAACTGGAACCATGTTTCTCTATATGTGTGCTCAATGATCGGTGTTTTAGTCCATGGTTGTTGTGGAGAGTTTCTTTGATTGATGATATTGTTCTTCCCATGAGGTTGTAAACCCTTTCAGCTCCTTAAGTCCTTGTTCTAGCTCCTTTATTGGGGTCCCCTTGTTCAGTCAGATAGTTAGCTTCAAGTATCCTCAGCTGTATTTATATGACTCTGGCAGAGCCTCTGAGGAAGCATTCATATCTGGTTTCTGCCTGTAAGCATTTCTTGGCATCAGTAATAGTGATTGGGTTTGGTGGCTGCATATGAATTGGATCCCCACATGAGGTAGTTTCAGAATGATTTTTTTAATTCCTTCTCCTCTATTTATTTCTTAATTTTTTTCCATGAGTGCTTTGTTCTCCCTTCTAAGAAGGAATGAAATAATCACATTCTGGCCTTCCTTCTTTTTGAGCTTCAAAAAGACTTTTGAATTGCTTCTTGGGTATTCAGAGCTTTTTGAGGCTAGTATCTTGTAATCAGTGTGTGCATTCAATGTCTGTTCTTTGTTGACTGAGTTACCTCACTCAGGATGATAGTTTCTAGTTCTATCCATTTGCCTAGGAATTTTATAAAGTCATTGTTTCTAATAGCTTAGTAGTACTCTATTTTGTAAATATACCACAATTTCTTTACCCATTCTCTATAAAGAACATCTGGGTTCTTTCCAGCTTCTATCTATTATAAATAAGGATGTGAAGAACATGGAGGACACATGAAGAACATGTGCCTTTCTTATATATTGGAAGTCTTTTGGGTATATTCCCAGGAGTAGGTCTTCAGGTAGTACTATGTTCAATTTTCTGAGAAACTGCCAGGCTGACTTCCAGAGTGTTTGTATCAGTGTGCAGTCCCACCACCCACAATGGAAGAGTTCTCCTCTTTCTCCATACCCTTGCCAGTATCTGAGTTTTTCTTCTCATCCATTCTGACTGATGTGAGGTGGAATACAGGGTTTTTTTTTATTTGCATTTCCCTGATGACTAGGGATATTGAGCACTTCTTTAAGTGCTTCTCAGCCATTTGGTATTTCTCAGTTGAGAATCATTTGTTTAGATCTGTACCCTATTTTTAATAGGATTATTTGATTCTCTGGAATCTAACTTCTTAAGGTTTTTTGGGTTTTTTTTTTTTTTTTTTTTTTTTTGTATATATTGGATACTAGCCCTCTATCAGATGTAGGATTTTTGAAGACTCTTTTCCAATCTGTTGGCTACTGTTTTGTCTTGTTGTCAGTATCCTTAGCCTTACAGAAACTTTGCAATTTCATAAGGTCCCATTTGGTGATTCTTGATCTTAGAGCATAAGCCTTTGGTTCAGGTAATTTTCCCCTGTCTCTATGTGTTCTAAACTCTTACCCACTTTCTCTTCTAATAGTTTCAGTGTACCTGGTTTTATATAGAGGTCTTGATCCATTTGCACTTAAACTATGTAAAAGGAGATAAGAATGGATCAATTTGCATTCTTCTGCATAATGACTGCCCGTTGAATGGACAGCATTTTTAATGCTTTTAATTAGAAAGTTGTTGCATGTGAAATATATAATCACTGGATATGGAAGAACCAATGCACTGAATACAAGAATAATCAATTTGTAAAATCAATCAATTGAACATGCTGGGTGAGTTGGAAATTAAAACTTTCTGTTAAATTCAATAAATACAGAGAATGATGAGCTATTAGATATAGTATAGGCATATACCTTACATCTATTTGTTTATATATAAAATATATTATGATCTTGGCTTTTTCTTCAAGCAACTTCTCCCAGAACCCTCATAACCCCTTGACCTATTAACCTACATTATATATAAAACTCTCTTTTTAGAAAATAGTCAAAATTAAAAAAATTAAACAAAAGAAAATAACACATACACACACACACACCATAAAAATATAAACCAAAATCATTTGCATTGGAACTCATGACAACTTGTTCCTCTCAATGCTAGAACCACTTTAACTACCAGAGTTCCTATAAATTTATTTTTCCACCAATCTATTATGTCTTATAGACAGTTTCATTAAAGTCACCTACCCTCTTGTAATCTTTTGTTTTTCTCTTCTATACATTTCCCTGATGCCTGAATGATGGCACTTAATGAACATAATCCATTTAAGACTAAGTGCTCTATTCATAAATAGCCAGAAATTTGAAATAGCCTACATAGCCATCAATGAAAGAATGTATAATAAAATTGTGGTAAATTTACTCAATAGAATATTACTCAGCTTCTAGAATGGAATTAGGAAAATTTCACTTTAAAGGATAAATCCAGAGAAAATAATCATACTGGGGATGTATAACAAAGATTCTCTAAAAAGATTTCATGTTTTGTTCTATATGTGAATGTCAACAAGATCTTCTAAGGAAAGAGAAATACAATAGACAGTTATGGAGAAACAGGGACAAGAAAAGAGCTAAAGGATCAAATAGGGATGGACTGATAGATGTTAGGGCATGACAACTAACATTAAAGAACATTTGAATATTTTCATGAAAACCTAATACCTTTGAAGCTTCTAAAATTGTATGCATGATATGAAAAAAATATTAATAGAATTAATCTAAGCACAAGGGATGTGCTAACCTAACTAGATATAAAGTTCTTCCTTAAGCAAAATTTCTACTATCAGATATGGAATGCATCTGGTTTAGTCATTAGTCAAAGCAGTTCTATAAAAAAATTAAAAGAAAAAAAAAAAACAATCAACTCAGGCTATTGCCAAAGCTATTGGATGCACTCCATAAACTGATTCAAGGCCTTATTACTGAATACAGAACTTACATATCTCATTGCACACAGAAATGTCAAGCTACTACCTAACTTGAGGCTTTACCACTCCTAACTAGGAATTATGGTACTAGAAGGTTTTCTGAATGCTTTTAGAGGGTAACAGTAGTCACCAACTTAGCTGCAAACCCTATAATTCATAGCCAGCATTATACACTGCTACAATCTTGTCACAACCAGTTTAAATAACCATTGTCTAGTTGGATTTACTAGACTCACTGCACAAGTAACATTCTCTTGAAAGTTCAATCCTAAATTCTAATTACTGAGGAAAACTGATATTTGATATCTGGATTATAACAGCATAAATCACATTATTAGGGGCATTGGTGACTTATTTTATTCCCTGTTGCATTTCAATCACTTTGGATTATTCCTTTTACACATACAAGAAGATTAGATTTCTTATTGGTGAGCTGTGAGGTTGCCAGTGGAAATATTCAACAGTACATCACTTTTACAGGAGGATTATGTTAGGGTTCTATAGGAACATCATCCCTACTGGCTGATATTCAGAGCCAGAGATTGTAGCATGGTACCAGGAAGAATCTGAACAAATCCATTACATTTTTTCTCTTCACTACAGTTTCCTAACAGCTTTCTTGATTATGCTATTTCCTAAAATATCTATTGTTAGACTCTGTACTATATTACTATACTTTTTGGACATAGTTCTCTTATTTTTACATATGAACAGTAGAAGCTGTTCTCTTTCGATATGCCATGAGCTCTTAAGGAGACAGACACTGAAAATAAGCAAAGTATCACACATTCTAAGTTCAGAATTTTGATGGTTTGTTTTTATAACTATGAAAATATTTTAGCAAAGGTACCCATTACCAGATGAATTTATATGACTTTTTAATTGTGAAAACAAAATTTTTGTGTTTTTCTATAAATTTCCATTGTCCAGTCGGATATTTTGTATGAATCTTTGTATATGCCTCCTTATCATTAATATTAAAACTTATTTCTATTTAATACCAATATGTTAAGAATTTGAACAAAATTATATAAAAATCTCTCTTTTAAATTTAAAACTAAAATTATATTTTAAATATTAATGTGTGCTACTAATAGTGTGAGAGGTAAAGAATTATCAAAGTATCTATATGTTGTTGTTTTAGTCCTGGTATAAAGCTTTTTCAGTTCTCAAAATCAATTAAATTTATATAAGAAACACAAAAAAATTTCCATAAAATAAAATAAATTTATACTACTAATTATGGCACAGAACTTTTTAGTCTGTGTAAAACCATTTTTGTCCAAATTTAATGTGTATTTTCTACACATTCTGAAGATCTTAAAATGCACATTGTTTATTGAAAGAATTCACATAACATTTTTTTGTTGCTTTTAGTTACTAACATTGAGGAAAAACTTAGTGTAATAAAATAATTTTCTGGCCTTCCTATGAATTTCTATATTGTGTATAGGATTAGATAGTCTATTAATCTGACAGTCCCTAAGAAAATTGACTTCCTTAATTAGCACCCGTCATATTATGGTTTATTTCTCTTCCACTTCATTTACCTTTATTTGTCCAAAGTTTTCTCATGGCATTTTTCATTTCTGCATTTCTCAGAGTGTATATGAGGGGATTTAACATTGGGGTGATAACAGTGTAAAATACAGTCAATGACTTATCAATGGGTAAAGTACAAGGAGGTCTCACATACATAAAAATGCATGGAACAAAAAAGAGGACTACCACAGTGATATGAGAACCACAGGTGGATAAGGCTTTGCGCCTCCCTTCCTGACTGAGATTCTTTAGGGAGTGAAGAATGACCCCATAAGAAATAATCAACAGCATAAAGATGACCACACAGATTGCCCCGTCATTGGCAACAACTGTCAGACCAATAACATAGGTGTCTGTGCAAGCCAATTTTAATAAGGGATACATGTCACAGATGAAGTGATCAATGATATTAGGACCACAGAAAGGAAGATTATATACAAATAGAAGTTGAACTACAGCATGCAAGAAACCTCCAAACCAGGCCAACAACAATAGCAAAATACACACACGTTGGTTCATGATGGTCAGATAATGTAAGGGTTTGCAAATGGCTACATACCGGTCATAGGCCATGACAACTAACAGTAAGATCTCAGCTCCACCAAACAAATGTCCTATGAAAAGCTGGCTCATGCAAGCTTTGAAGGAAATAGTTTTCTTTTCATAGAGTAAGTCTATAATCATATTTGGTGTAACCGTGGTCGAATAAACAGCATCCATAAATGATAAGTAACCAAGAAAAAAGTACATAGGGGCATCTAAACTTGGGCTGACCACAACAGTCACAACAATGAGTAGATTGCCTGCCATTGTCACAACATAGATGACCAAGAACACAACAAATAATATTTTCTGGCCTTCAAGATTCTGAGTAAGGCCCAAGAGAATAAACTCAGTTACGTTGTTTCTCTGTTCCATGTATTCCTCTGTATATTTTTATGACAATGTTCAAACAAAGTATTGGCAATGATAGCAGTAACTTCATAAAACTTTAAAATAGTGTTTATTCATTCTGGAAATAAGAAAATGGAGATCACTGCTTATTTTATTCTAAAACTTATCAATACCAGATATAGGAGCCTCCAAGTTCAATGACGTTGCAGGTCAACTGAAAGACAAATAAATTAAAGACATATTCAGGCAAAGAACAGATGTGAAATCAGTGTGTGTCACAATTTTTACAACTACCTAGCATCTGATGTAATCAGACATAAAACTAGTACAATAAACAAAAGTATAATATAGTTTAAAATATAATGTAAAATTGAAACATATTAATATATAGAAGAAAATCATCCAAGAAATTAAATAATAATAAGCATACAGTAAATTATATTATAATCTCAAAAATAAAATTTTAATTACATAAAACTTAACTTTAATATTTAAAGAAAAATTAAAAGAAATACAACAAAATATATGAAAAACATTATAAGATATTGAAATGAGAAATGTAGAAAAAGACAAAGATGTGTGTGACTCTAAACCCATAAAGTCAGCAATAAATTACTCATGTAGTAGAAAATTATGTTTAAATTTCCTTTAAATGTTTTGTACACAATTTAGCAATATACATTGAATGAGAAAATATAAGAACATATTATCTCATCAATCTATCTTTTAAAATATGTTCCATAAAAATTAAAGTCAAGGTACATCAGGATGTACTTCACTGTTTTATTTATAATCACATGAAGAAAAAAGTTTAAAATAGTAAATAAAATGGTAATAAATAGAATATAAAATGTATTAAATATAAAGTGTCTATGTCAAAGAATAACAATTACTCCAAAAGACTGTTCAAT